>NW_020799091.1:29303962-29403200 GCF_003259725.1 Athene cunicularia | reverse complement strand
TTGAGCTGTGACAGCCCTGCAGGGAAAAAAAAAAAAAAAAAGAACACTGAATCGTTATTTCAGCCACTACAACTGGTAACCTGACGTGCGAATTCCAACCTGACGTGTGTATCCCAACTCGATTTGGGACAGCAAGGACCGCAGAGCTGAGTGGTGGTAGTGGAGCCCAGCTGAACTTTACAATCAGCAGAGGAGAGCCAACTAGTCCAGACAGTAACTGAAGGCACCTGGAGAGAAGGTGAGCAGCTCGAGCCATCATGGGGGCACAAATTTCTGCAGAGGAGAAGTCTATTTTACATATTTTGATAAAAATTCTGGAGAAGCAGGGAATCAAATATGAGGAAAAGGCGATACGCACTTTGCTTATTTGGTGTAAAAGGAATGGGGTCCCTGCTGATGCGCTCTCTGCTTTTAATCTTGAAACATGGAGAGAGGCAGGAAACACCTTATTTGAGGCAGCCACAAGGGGGGATACCATTGCTGCATCATCCTTCACTGCATGGCAACAAATACATGAATCCCTGAAACAGCTAAAAAGTGATTGGACAGCTGCAGCCGATGCCACATCACTTACTGGATTAGATTTTCAGATGGATCATATAGTTGTGCTTGAGACACCCCCATTAAGGCCACAGACCCCTTCCACGTGTCCACTACCTGCTGATGAGGACTCTGATGGTGACTCTCCCGAGTTGCCAGCACACCACGAAGCATCGAGACATTTACTAATAGATTTATCTGATGACTCGGTGGGGGGACCTGTTGATCAACCACCACCTACTGCCCCTTCAATCACGATTAAGGGGCCTGAAAGAGATGGTTTGCTTACGATAAAACCAGTAACAGTGACTATAGGGGCTCCTGACCCCCATAAATTTTGGCTAAAAATAAGGGAACATGCTCTACAAGAAGGAGACTTAGAACTTGCTCAAGCTTTGGGTTCTGGGAAAAAACATGCATACCCGGTAGCTGTTAACCCGGATGATGGTCATAACGAGTGGGAACCGTTCCACTGGGGGGTAGTAAAGGAATTGAGAGACACTTGTATGCAACATGGATTACACTCTCCTTATGCTCAATCGCTTTTGCGAGGAATCTATACTAGTGAATTAACACCTCACGATTGTCGGAGCTTGGCTCAGGTCTGTTTAACTCCTATGCAGCTAATGATGTTTGAAGCAAAATGGAGGCAGCTTGCACAGGAGCAGGCTTTAGCCAATTTGGAATTCCCACAAGACGATCCTCGTTTTGGGGCAGGACTTCCACAATTGCTAGGAGACCACCCTCTTAATGTCCCACAAATGCAAGCCCGATTACACACACTGATTTTACAACAAGCCAAAGAGCTGGCTTTTCAGGCTTTACTTCAAGTACCACATGTCAGGGCTCTGAAAGCATCCTGGACTACGATCAGACAAAAGGCAGATGAATCATATATATCATTTCTAGATAGGCTATGGGATGCGTTAGAGAAGCAAGTTAATAGTAAACCAGCAAAAGAGGCTCTAATTCTACAGCTTGCACGAGACAATGCTAATGAGGATTGCAGACGTGTAATTGCAGCATTGCCCAGTGCTAATCCCTCACTGGTAGAAATGATAGATGCCTGTAGTAAGGTTGGGACAGCAAGACATCAAATGGAGACATTGGCAAAAACAGTTTCTGTCGCAGTAAGGGGGTATCGACCTTGCTATGGCTGTGGCCGAACAGGACATTTTAAAAAGAACTGTACAAGACAAGAGCATGTTAACAATATGCCTGCTGCAAATATACTCTGTGCACGGTGTAAAAAACCAGGGCACTATGCCAAGGACTGTTGCTCAAAATTTAGTGAGCAAAGGCAGCCCCTGACACTGCACCATAATAAGGGAAATAGAGGGCGGAGCATGAGGGAGGGCCATGCTGCGACACAAATAACTCCTTGGAATCCATTTCAGGCCTATGTGGTGGACTCACAGCAAAAACGTCAGGAAGTGCCAGAGTGGATGTCACCACAGCCACATCAGTGACTATTTCTAATAAGAAAGTTCACAAAGTGCCTCTCCTGGCATATGGCCCTTTAGGGAACGGATTAAGTGCCTTGTTGTTAGGGCGTTCTAGTACCACTTTACAAGGATTGTTTGTTCTCCCAGGAATAATTGATGCAGATTATGAGGGTCAAATTTGTGCTATGATGTGGACGTCATCTCCACCAGTAACTGTTCCTGCTAATTGTCGTATTGCTCAACTTGTACCCTTTGTTTCACACACCCCAGGCGTGGAACAATGGACCAGGGGAACTGGGGGCTTTGGCTCCACAGGTGCTCCACAGATCTATTGGACGCAGAACATCAGATCTTCACGTCCTATTATGACATGTATCATTTTGTTATCCAAAGGTACTCCAAAAGATGTGCGGATCAATAGATACAGGAGCTGACGTTGTTATTATGTCATCCTGAGATTGGCCCAAAAATTGGCCAATGATAAATATTGGGGCAGCATTAGCAGGAATAGGAGGAGCCACGACCACTCGTCAGAGTACTATGCCAGTTCAAATTGTTAACCCAGAAGGACAGGAGGCCACAGTATGGCCCTATATAGTGACAGTCCCTCTAAATCTATGGACACGAGATGTACTGGGAATGTGGGGCATGACTATCAGTTCACAGCCAGTGGGTTTTTCTTAGGGGCCACTGTCACAGAGGGCACAAAGAGACCAACTATTCCCTTGAAATGATTGACAACTACTCCTGTTTGGGTTGGTCAGTGGCCTCTGTCCCAAGAAAAGCTATGTGCCCTGCAGTCCTTAGTACAGGAGCAAATAGACCAAAGCCATACTGAACCTTCTAATAGTCCTTGGAATACACCTGGTTTTGTAATCAAAAAGAAATCTGGCAAGTGGAGGCTGCTGCATGACCTCAGGCAAATCAATGCAGTGATGAGAAGTATGGGCGCCTTACAACCCAGGATACCCTCAACAACAGTGATACCAAGAGAATGGGACATATGTGTAATCGACCTGAAAGACTGTTTTTTTATGATCCTGTTGCATCCTGATGATGCCCCAAAATTTGTCTTTACAGTTCCAACAGTAAACAATGAAGAACCCTGTAAAAGATATCAGTGGATGATCTTGCTCCAGGGCATGAAAAACAGTCTGACCATTTGCCAGTGGTACGTTGCCTTAGCTCTTTCAACAGTTAGGAAACAGTTCCCTAATGTATATTTTTATCATTATATGGATGACGTTTTTAACAGCTGCACCAACAAAAATGCATTTGCAGGAAGTGATGCCAGTTTCACGACAGGCACTGGAAATATACAGCTTGCACATTGCCCCTGAAAAGGTTCAAACACTGCCACCCTGGAGATATCTAGGGATGAAAATATTAGATCACACTATTCAGCCACAATTGATTCAAATTAATGATGAAGTAAAAACTTTGAATGATGTGCAGAAATTATTGGGTACAATCAATTGGTTACAGCCCTTGCTGGGCATTATAAATTCCCTTTTGGCTCCACTGATTCACATTTTAAAGGGAGAATCAGATCTACTTTCAGCTCGACAACTGTCCCCAGAGGCAAAAGCTGGTTTGAATATTGTTGCTGATGCTGTTACTGTTGGATTTTTCAGGGTAAATATTGTTCCACTTTCCCCGGTGCCACTTTCTGGCCTTACTGTCTTTACTGATGGGTCCGGAAAGACTGGAAAAGCAGCTGCTACATGGAAACAGGATGGTGAATGGCAAGACCTTATCAGATAAGAAGGGTCTCCTCAGTTAGTAGAACTCTGAGCTGTTGCAACGGCTTATCAAAGATTTCCTCATGTTCCACTAAATACAGTTACAGATTCCACCCATGTAGCTGATGTTGTTAAGAGATTAGATAGATCTCTTTTTAAAGAAACAAACAATAAGAATCTGTTTGTTCTTTTAAAGACCTTGTGGCATGAGTTGCAATCTCGGTCGCAACCCTTTTATGTGCTACATATCCAAAGCCATACTGGACTGCCAGGATTCATTCATGAAGGTAATGCACAAACTGATGCTCTTGCCACCCCAGCTTGGGCTTCTCCTCTTCCAGACAAATTTCAACAGGCTGTGACTTCTCATGCCTTTTTCCACCAAGGTGCCAGAGCATTACAATGACAGTTTGAACTGATTCCTTCTGTTGCCAAAGATATTATAGCTTCCTGTCCAGACTGCCAACAACACATATCTGTGCCTTAGCTAGGAGTTAACCCTAGAGGTCTACGGAGCCTTCAGCTGTGGCAAACAGATGTTACTCATATACCTGAATCTGGGCACTTAAAATATGTACATGTTTCTGTTGACACCTTTTCCACAGCAGTATGGGCTACCGCCCATTCAGGAGAGAAAAGTCGAGATGTTACCTCGCACTGGAGATCTGCCTTTGCGGCTTTGGGCATCCCTCACCGCATTAAAACAGACAATGGTCCAGGATATGTGGCAGCCTGCACCCGATTGTTTTACATCAAAGGAGTGTATCTCATGTAACTGGCATTCCTCATTCCCCCACAGGACAAGCCATTGTCGAACGTACCCATGCTACTCTCAAGCGACTGCTTGAAAAACAAAGAGGGGGAATGCAAGGAGAGATGCCACACAGCCGTCTTGCTGAAGCAAAATATACTTTGAATCACCTTACCATCCCACAATATTCCAATAACCCTGTGATATTAACACATTTTTTGTCATTACAGAGCTCGAACGAAGTATCTGTTCCTCGTGCCGAAGTCCTAGTGCGGGATCTTATCTCCCACAAGTGGGAAGGCCCATGGGACCTTGTTACTCAGGGATGTGGGTATGCTTCTGTCTCTCCAGATCATGGTCTGCAATGGATACCGCACAAAATGTGTACTGTTTTTATCGCCCTCCTCAGAACTATCACCTCCGCAGTCTGGGTGCTAGCACAACCAAAAACAAATGTCTGGGTCTAACTTGTACCCTTTGCAGGAAGCAAGGGAGGAGAATCAATATTATGATCTGCACAAACTGTAAATGCTCTGATTGATGCTGAAGTGGAGGTTTCTTTAATATGTGAGAACTCCAGGAAAAGCTGTACAAACACAAATAGAAATGGAAATACAAGACCTCCCCAGACAATTGTATTCAGTCATGTTTCCCCTGTTTCTGAATATATAATAGATATACACATTCTAAAAGGTCTAACTTTAAATCTTTCTGATTGTCAGTACACTGAAGGCCTTGATTTTAAAACAAAGAAGGGGGAATTCTCTGGACACATCACATAATCAACTGGTAATGGTTTTATATGCACTTAATTTCTGTAACAGAAGTCATTCTGCTATGACAGTAGCAGAACATCATTTTACTACTATAACAGACTCCAACTAAACTACGGATCTTGTATAAGGATCCCAAAGGAAGCCTGACCTGGAGAGTGGATCTGTTGGTATGGGGGAGGGGGTATGTTTGTGTTTTATCGCCCGCAGGTCCCCGGTGGATACCAGCAAGGAAAATCAAGCCATATCCTGAGCTGGAAGGAGCAACCCTCCAACCTGACGCCACAGACCCCTCAACTAATGAGTATTTAATCATTAACGAAATATATAGGTTTATTAGTTACTAGTGAAAGATGTAGCTTAGACAATACAACTTCCTCTGTTTAGCAATATTAAGAATTAAGAACCCAAGTGTTTAACCTTATTAGAAACTCCCTTGGTTTTCTCCCTTGGGTGGTGGCCAGGCTCTAGGTGGAACCCAAAGGAGGATGAAATCAGATGTTTCCACTCAAAGAAAATTGCCAGTTATTTTGGCCTATTGATTTAGACACATGAGTCTGGACCTGCTTGCAGCGACTTTGGATGCCTCACCTATGGATGGATGCATCACGTAAGATTTCCAATTTGTAAGGAAAGGTACTCCAAATCATCACTGTAACCAGGGTTCCTCAGCAATTGTGGATCTGAATATTAGTACCCCATTAAGTGTGCTGTTATGTATTTTCCTTATTTTGTAATACTTAGTCATATGCTTTAATTATTGGCAGTGAAACAAGGCTATTCTTTTCAACTAGTAGCTGTGACTGCTGTATTGGTTTTAGACTTTTGTAGAATTATTTTATGCATACTGTGTTTTTTGAAGTTTGTCTAAACTTTAATTGTTAAAGCTTTGCAGGTGCAGCTGTAAAACAAAGAAGGGGGAGATATAGAAGAGACAATAGCCTGTCAGCACAGCCCCTGAGAAGCAGTAGGGCTTTGATGAGAAACGGACCTTTGATGAAAGACAGGCCTTGGAAGAAAGATAAGAAACTGCTGAGTTGTGCCAAGGTGGCAGGGAAAAACAACGGACAGCTGCAACACTGAACTGTGAAAAGTTACCACTGCCTGAACAGCGTGTGAACAAGAAGGTGATTGGTCTGCACAGCGTGTGTTAGAGTGGTCTTATGCTGATAGGAGAAGAGGTTGATAGCTGTCTAGTTGCTGATTTGCTAATTATGAAGTAAGAGCTTTGGCAAGAGCATAAGTATGTACTATTGTAAGAATAAAGGGCCCCTGCCCTGCAGAAAAAAAAGAGAACACTCTGACACGTTATTTCAGCCGCTATACTACATGACACAGAGTCACTGTGCATTATGCACCTTGGAGATGCATACTTCAATCTCAAGGAAAGGAGCGTACAAATAAAGCAAAATATTTAACACTGTGAGTGGCATTGTCATGTAGTAATGGAAAAAAAAATTCTCAAAAATTGCACTTGGTGTTGTTTTTCTGGTGGTGATTTTTATGGTAGAAACAGATTGAGACAATATCTACATGATTCTTAAACTGAATAGATATAAGTTTTGAAACTAAAAATAGTTCACATCCATATTTTCTAAAAATTGTAGAAACCTCTTCAAGGATCATAGGCCAGTTTCAAGACCAAAAAAAAGGCCCACAGTCATTTGTCCTAATAAAAGAGGCTATTTATACCTCTCTAGGAAACTCAAACTGTCAGCTCAGAGGCCTGTGAACTGATTTGGTCTTCAGCAGTATCTTAAATCCTATCATTTTGGTGATGACCCAGACTCAAAGGCAAAAGCCATCTCTGTTCAATAGGCCAGCTGGTGAGACACTCAAGCCCTTTCTGACTTTACATGTTGGCAAGAAAAGAAATCTGTGATAAAAGACAATGAAGGAAAGAAATCTCCTTCATCTACACAATTGCCCTTCATATGGGCAATTGTGTAGATTTATGCGCTGCTAATTTCTCAGTAGGTATGTAACTCAAGTAATAACTGCTTGAAGGGAAAGTCCTTGCTCATCTTCCTTTTGTACACTTTGAATGTCTTGGTTTCTTCAGTGTAGTTCTTCACATGTGAACCGTAACCCTCACAGACAACCCTCACACACACCGCAGAACAGCTGCAGAAGTCAATGAGCACTTGTGTCTCCAAGCGGTAGGAGCGCAGGGTCAGCAGGCAGCTGGGCAGCCATCTGCTGCCCTGGGTGAGGAAGAGGACTAAACTGTCTTCAGCTCATGGAGTGCAGCACCATTATCTGAGCCCAATCCATCCTCTCTTCATCAGGAGCTTCTCATTCTTTCCAGTACCAAAACCTGAAGGCATTTCCTACAGAAGTGGGAAAAGCCATGGCTGAAGTACTGTCTAACCTCTACTGACCTTGTCATGTAAGAGCAATGCAGCCAGTGGAGTATGGTAAGCCAATGACCACATGTGTGTATCTACTTCAGACTGAGATGAATTGTCCTGTGAGCTGTCCTGCAAGCTCAGACCAGATCCCCACAATTAGGGGGTAACACCATTTGAGATGTCCTTGGGGATTCCACCTGGATGACACTTTCTGGAGCTGCCATTCCAGAAAGGCACACATTTCCAGTAGTTCCCATGTCATATCTTCTAGATCCCTGAAGAAGTCTCAGATATCCAAGGGCATTTCAAAGAGCACCAGGTGACTATATACAGGGAATTGAACCTCCACTGACTACAAAATGACACATCTATATTTACATACCTGAACTGACATGCCCACACAGTGGAGCTGAATCCCAGCACATCTGTGACAGTAGCACCACCTAGAACATCACCAGGGCCTCTGACCTGTGGAAAAATGCAAAGTAATCTACCTTAAGCCACTATTGAGGGGTAGATCTCAGAAACATCCCATGTATTTCTCTTACATTTCCTAGACAGTACACAGCCTTGAGGGCCACACACTGCCAGATACAACTTAGAGGTGTCCGTGATCCAGACAGTGCTGGGAGAATGAATTTGCCTCCAAAAGACAGCCATTACATGATTCCCACCAAGATGACACTTGGCCAATACAGTGGAGATCCAGCCCATCCCCTAGATGCAGAAAGATACAATTGCCCATACGTAGTCACATAAGACTATTTGGTGTGCCCAAGGTTATTTATCTTGTCATCAGCTGCTAGCCCAGAAGATCCCATAGACTCTGCATCCTATTCACCAGCTCTCTCCTTGACAGGCTGTTCCTGGATACCTCAAATGACATTTAGACAACTGAATTGAGTTCTTGGTGTTTACAGACCATGGTGTGAGATTTCAAGACCAAATCATTGCTCCCATACAGTTTCTCCTCATTCCTAGCAATCAGGTTGCATTAAGAGAAACTATAGGTCTGTATTACCGTGTGTCATACCATTGTTATCCTTCAAGATCAGCAGCCTCACACTCTGTTATGATTTCACCGCTTTTATGAGAAGGTGTCCACACATCAAAAATATGACCAGAGACTTTTATAGCGATTTTGTAAAAACATGAACAGTTTTTCAGAATACAAATCACATCAAAAACTGGTGGAAAATAATCATTCTTTCTTTCATGGTTGAGCTTCATGGCCAGGCAGGAAAGTTACATGTCTTCTTCCAAACGTCTCTTTGACAAGGGAGCTAAACATAGCTGATCATTAAAATAGTTTCAGTGCTCTACTTTTCAAACTGCAGGCCCCTTTCCCAGTAGGAAAAAAAAGAAAGTAAATGCTATCTTTCTTTTACAAAAGAGCACTTTTTTAGCAGTGTAATTAGGCTATAAGCATAGGGTCAAATTTGTAGGAGGAGTGATCTTCATGACACAAAAGTAGTGCTTTAACAAAGGGCTGCTGATTTTTCTCATCTGACTTTTGCATCGTTCTTGTGATATCAGTGGATGCAAATGTAGATGACTGTATGGAGACAACTTTCTAAAATTCACACTTGATTCTTCCGTTTTGTAATAAATCCACTCTCGAAGACCCAATTTGTAAAATGACTGTAAGATATGTACTTTTTGGAAACAAAAAATGTGCTAAAGTTTTTCAGTGCCAAAACATATGTGACATGATATGCCTTTTTAAAAATACCTGAATTAGTATTCAGGACAATAAACTTTCTTTACTGTAATAATAAACCACACTGCACATTCTTTTTTATCCATATGGGAAGCCACGTAAATGTAGTAATTTTCAATCAAACTAATAAGTTGTAGTACTTTCTCCTTTGACTACAAGAGAGGCAAGGTTGAATTGCTGCATTTCCTTTAAGTTCATTTTACATACAGTTGCTCCAGACATATGCCTTTTTTGATGACCAGTCTGTAACTAATGAATGCACAATAACCAAGTTCTCCCCTCACCTACCTCCCACCTGACCCTCAGGCCTCTCTGAGGCTCACTCTAGTAAGAAGGCATGATGCAAGGGCTAGACAGACTGGCTCAACTACAAGCAAAACATGGTCACACACTCTCTAGGAGCATCTGGTTTACACCTACTTACAATTCAACAGTTCAGTAGTGATTTCTCTTTTTTTTTTTATCATCTGTTTTCAAGGAACAGTGCATCATATAAAGATCAGCACTGAAGAAAGCCACATGGATATCAGGTTCTCACTAAATATCTACTATTCCTGAGAAAAACAACTGACACATGCACTTAACCAAATCTAGTCCTCTAATCTCAACATAATCTGGATTCAAATCAGCCCTGAGAGATGAAATCAGATCACAGTCACTGATAGAGGAATTTCCTCCGTGAAGAAAAGAAGGCTGGTATCCTCATCCTCCTGGGCCATTTGGCATGGATAAGGTCTCAGGACAAGTGATGGTAATCTAATGTAATAAGGTATAACAGACTGAGTACCTCTTCTGATGGAGAGTCACTTAAGAGGTGCCCACAGAAAACTGAACCTGCACCTCCTTTGCAGAAATGTGAAGGGCTGACTGACTCTATGGTTCTTCTTAGCAGCCGTATTCAGCCCCAAGTAAACTAGTTAGACTAAGTGAGACAACATCAGCAATAAGCAGGGGAGATTTACCCACCATGAGATACAGACATTTCCTGTCACTGTTATCAACCAAAAGTGGTGGTAAGGTCAGATAAAATGAAGAGCAGTAAGGAGGAACCAAGTCTGAACACTGTCTCTATGCCAGTGGAGGGCAGAGCAAAGACAGTGATAAGTCTAGCACCAGAGAACAGTGTTATTTCTGTGATAGGGGCCCACCCGGTGATCACTTCATCCTACAGATCAGGAGAACTTGTGTTGTCCTCGCTGATGCTAAGCCCTTCCAGCTTGGTGTGGGAAGCTACAGGAGCCCCAGCAGATCCCTCCAGATTTTCCTTACACACCTTCCTCCAGGCTGGCTGGAAAGTGTGTTAATGGGACTAAAATGGGACAGAATGGGACTAAAATAAACAAACAAAACAACCCCAGGATTTCCATGTGAACTCCAGTCCCCCAGAGCATCATCTTTCTCTATTAGGCCCAGGAAAAAGTAGGTCAACCTTTTTCAGTCCTGTCTGTTAAGACAGGAAAGAAAGAAAGGAAAAAAATCCTTTTCTGACAGATTCAGTCCAGTGTTATCATAAATTGCCTGCATTCCTAGATCCTGTTTCAGCTGGCTGATAAGCAGAGGAGGTGGTAAATCAACCGGTAGACTGTGTCACTCCATGCTAAAAGGTTCCTATATCTTGTTGCCTAAAGTAAGAATAACCTATTTTTCCCTCCAAAAGAGAGACTTAACTGAGGTATTAATACATGAAAACCAACTGCACATTACCCTTCAGCAACACTGATCAGCAAATCAATTTCTGTTCACTCAGAGTAGCAGTTTTGATTTCTTTGCTGAGTCTTCAATAGCCTGGAAAAATTGCTTTCCAAAATTCTTAATATGAAGGCTGTGGCTGGCAATTATATTCAAGGGGACAATGCAGCTATCTAGAAAAGGGGTCGAGCTTGTCTGTGTGGGAAAGACTGTGTCTGTGGGGGCTGAGACAGGTAATGAAGTGAAGTACCCGTGTAGGTAAGGACCATTATAACCCTGGCACATGATTCTTCCAGACAAAAAATGTTTCTTTGACTCTCTTCTCTATATTTATAAATACATGTAAATAGATGTTTATTTTTCTTTAAAAACCCTTCTGGGATGTCACTGAATTCATTTCCATTCCCCAAGTGCAGATGAACAAACAACACATGACAGATGTTATTCACGTTGCATAAAGTGCTGGTGGAAGACATTCAGATACTAAGTGAATATCTATAAAAATCTCAATAGAATAGACTTCACAGTAGATGTCACATATAAGACAAGGCCTAACAAGAAATGTTGGTCAAGGCTTCCTTTGCATGCACTGCCTGTTCCCCCTCACTTGAGGGTGGTGGTCGCATGCATCAGGGACCATGCAGGAACATCCCTGTTCCAGGAATGCACCACATGTGCAGGAGAATGAACATGACATGGGAGCTGTGGGTGGTATTAGGAGTCTGAGTTCAGGAGAAGATCAAATGCTGGGTTTCTCACATGCACCTGAGGCATGATGACTTTGGGGGAAATGTGTTCCATAAGAATCCAGAAAATCAGACTTGTCTGGTGTCCCTACAAGACCTTATTCAGCAAGGAGCTTCCTTTCAGCCTCTGTTGAACATTTCTGTCCACCATATATTAGAAGTAAAATAGGATTTGTAGAGAGTAGTAAGTGCTCTTATTAGGCAGCTGAAAAACACAACAAAGCTTTCGGGCAGACAGTCTGCCTTTCCTATCCTGGACAGGAGCCACGGGCTTCAAGCAAAGCACAGGCTGGAAACAACTGCTGTAAGTTTAACATGCTGATGTTATTTAAGCAGATGCTTTCAGAGTAAAGGTGGCTGGTATGTGCAGAGCCAAGGAGTCTAGTAAGGCTAACAGTGAAAAGATAGTAAGGCTAACAGTGAAAGCCAAGTAACTATCACCTGAAGGACACTGAAACACTGTAAGGCAAGGGAGGAGGAAAACCTGATGACATACATCCAAAATCTTTTTAGTATCCAGCAAGATTTTGAATGTTATTATCTTGACTTGTCTTTTGAAGATATCTTGCCATTACTATGAAGAAAAAGGCATTTAATGATTTTACTTTGTTTGAGATTAAATAAATGTTTGTAATGAAATAGATCCTTCAAATCAGCTGATCTTATCTACTCTTCTTGCCAACCCCCACGTAAAACCAATAGGGATGATCCTCTTTTCATTGAAGTCAATGGCAAAAACCTGTAACAGCTTCAGTAGGAAGAGGATCAGATTCAGAATTAGGACAAAGAACACCGGTTGTTCACCTCTCTCAAACACTGCTCCTTCTAAAAAATCAAATCCAGTATCATCTAGAACAGCTAAGTTTTTCTTGAGCAATCTTTTATAACATTAATGGTCAGCCCTTCAAATAGCCATTGTGGATGAAATTTAATGCTCATAGATACACAGCAGCAGTTTGGAAGCAGTAGATTAATGTTTTTGCTATGATATTTGGGGTTTTTTTTAATTAGAATTTACTTTTTGAGGAGATGTTTACTACTGAGTCATGTGAGAACAAATGTACACAAAACCACAGCCATAGTTCTATCCTGCTAGCCTGGTCTCTTGACAGTCAATAAAATCACTTTTTTTCATCAATCCCCACATTGCCTCAGAGCCATGCACAAGAGCTGGGAACTGTCCCGAAATGCCGAGTTGGCAGGTTTTTTCCTGCCTTGTATCTCACCAAATTATTTTTCTTTCCAAAACTCTGTCTTTCTATCCTGAAAGAAATTATGTGAGCTTTGAGAAGTTTCATACTACAGGTGTGGACTGCTGAGGCTAGCACCCTGTCAGGAATGTCAAAAGCCTTGGAATGATGCTGTAAAATCCTGAAAAAACAGGCTGGTTTTTTTGCTGCTGGTTATGGAAACAGAATTGTAAGGAGGGAGTAGTCACTAACAGAGGCTAATTTTATCTTAAGAATGATGAAATTTGGGGTTAGCCAATGGTCAGAAGAGACTTGAACTGACCTTGACCTGATTTTGTGGGTTCTCAGCTGTTGCTGTTTGTGGTTTTAAAATCTTGTAAATTCAAACCTATCTATCTTGAAATCTCCCTGTCCAGGCTGAATGGATGCTAAAAGCCAGGGCAGTGGAACCAGGGAACATTTTTCAGGACAGAGGGAAGAAATTTAAACCAGTTTAAGAAGTCCAGTCAAGACTGAGGCTAAATAGTTTCTATCTAAAAGTTTTTCAGAATTACAAGAGAAAAAAGCCAGATTGTCCTTTCATTTCAGATGAGGTCAGAGATTTTCTCAGATCCCCTCTTTTCCCAGATGAATTAATTTCTCCTTACATAAAATATTTTCAATGAATATTGCCAATGTTTCTAAATACATCACTGTCATTGCTAACAATGAAATTTTTGAGCTTGAGCTTGGATATGTCCTTTGTGACTTTCGTATATTCTGCCTCAGAATATCTAGCATCTATAATTTTCAAAATATGTCATGACCCCAAAAAAGAAGAGTAGAAGGGAAGAGCCAGTACTGCATTTGATTATTTTATGAATCCTTCAAAACACTCAAAGCAAGACAATATTACTTATGATAAAATACTGTCTGGATATGGTTAGTGTATGCAAAACACCATACTGGACGCCAGGCAATTTTTCTAATACTATGGATAATAGAACTTGTGTGGGACACAAGCAAAAGCAGTATGTATTGCCTTTAGCCTTTGGGGGCAGGAATGCACTTTCCAGTGAATTTCATGCTGAACTACATCACACGGCAATCTCAGGGTGTGTGAACTAGATTCTTTCTGGATGAGAGGAAGCCAGGGGCACCTAATGAGGTATAATTCACTCTCTACAGGATGGTCAGGCTGCAGCAGCAGACTAGAGCTGAGACCTCAATTTAAAAAAAACTTGCTGGACCATTGTCTTACCAAGTTCAACCATTTTTTGTGTATCCCCCACTTACTGTCTCATACACACATGTAAATGACTGCTGACAGAGAATTTCTGAGCCTAGCAGAGTAAGTGGAATTCTTGCCAGGAACAGCAAGAAATGCAGAATTTCCTTCCATGTATCTTTCAATATTTATGTTTGTAGTCTTCAGACCCACACAATCCAGCCACATTCTTGGTCCTGCTCATGGGACCACTTCATGGAGAGCAGAGCTGATTTAGGATCATATTTTGAGTCACAAATGGTTGAAGGTTGGAATAGCACTCAGAGGAGGTCATATATGTTGCACTGTCCATACGGTCTCCTCTAGGCATCTGCTTTTGTCTGCTATCAGAAACGGGATACTGAGCTAGGTGGACCTTGAGTCTGACTCAACTTGACCACTCGTGTTGTAGGAGTTCTCAATGAACTCTGAACAATACATCATTCCAGGTGGTCATTCCACTCATTGCTACCTCCTTCACATGCAAATGGCATTAAAACCTCTGATTACCTCAGGGTCTCCACTTTTGACACATACGATGAAAAATGCCTTGAATCTGAGGCTATCATTTTGTTCCTGATTTTAAAGGTTCATGATCCCAATCACTCTGCCTATTCTCTAGTTTATTTTTAAAGAACCTACACTATTCAAGATCCTCAACTTTCTCCTTCTGTTAGGAGAAAGACATCAAGTAAACAAAATTATCCATCACGTTTCTTTTTTTCATCCCACGCATGTTTCTGAGTACTTTCACCACATTTGCCATTTCAACTGATCAATCTCAGCCTGCAGAAGTGACTGCTCACTCTATAAAATGAATGGATGAAAACGAAGCGCAGCTAATATGCATTTTGTCAGAGGTGTTTGCCCACAGATATTTTCCCTTCCAATTTCAAATAAATATCCATTAAGTTCCTTGTCCTCCTTTTCTTAAAAGCACAATTTGTCACCTCAAAAACATCTCTTCCCTGCTGTCTTCTAACAAGATCTATGCTACCTTAACAGTGGCTGAGAATTTGGCCAGTCGCCAAAATTTTATACCTATAGTTTAGTACCAGGCACTTCAATGAATCAAATGAAAAATACCTTTCAGAGAGAAAATAGCAATTCTCTCAGTGAGTTCATTTTAATGGATGAATAAGAGAAGACATGTCTTTTTGAGAAGATGAGGGAGTTAGTTATGCTAAGTGTATTTTACTGTAAACCTCCATATTTCTTAAGCATGTATTTTCTTGTTTTGTTGTTCCCATGATTGTAAGGCTAATGTTTAATTTCTGGCAAAAATACCTATTTAATTGTAAAGCAAATTATGTATTTGTTATAGGCAGAAGAGATAAGGAATCACTCCATATCAAACAGTGTGTGTTTGTTAAACAAAAAAATTCATTAGTTGTTATGGTATTTGCATACCTATGTGACTGATCTTCCAGATAGATTCTATGAATTACTATGCTCCTCTGGAAATGCTCTTTTTCAAATATAAGAGATATGCCTAAACTCATTCACAAAAATATTTAAAATATATTATAAACATATTCTTCCTGATGATAGTCACTTTACAGAGGACGTTTCCCCCCAAACCTAATGGAAAAGTGTTGACTTAGTAGTCATAATTAGTCCAGAAGCAGTTGAAGGGTAAAATGTATTTGCATACACATTCATCCAGACTTACAAGGAACAGACCTATTAATATTATAATTTGTGCAAAGACAACTCTCAAGCAGAAGAAAGATAAAAATATAACAAAAGAATTGTTCTCTGCCAATAATTTCTCCTTCTGCTAATTTTAGTGTGAGACAATAGATCAAACTTGTTCAAAAGCACAGGAGATTGAGCCCTGAAAAAAGGAACAAATTAAAAACTAATGTGAGGAAATTCTGTCCTGGAGATTTGGAAAAGAAACCTCCTAGATTTACATATAGGAACCTCCAGTTTTTTAGATACCTGAACTCTATAATTGAGGTATCTTAGAATTAACACACCCCCTCCAAAATCTTGAAGTGCTGCAGCAGCGTGAGTTTGTCTATATACGCCTTTCAGACCCAAAGTCAGCCCGCACTCCTGTTCTCTGCATGACAGAGGACCCCCTCCCACTGCCCAGGGCTCTCCTGCTTTCCTGGAAAGCCTCTGTCAACAGGAGTTTTGTTGCAGAAAGCAAGCCACAACAGAGACCTTCATTCAAGCCCACACAGCCTCTCCTGACACATCATAGAGAGAAGTTTAATGCAACAAACATCCCCCCTTCACCTCTGTATCCAAAACAGTCCATTTTTCCAAGAGCTCACAGGAGATGCTGGGACCTTTGTGATCTTTGTCTGCAAACATGGGGAGTTACAGAAAAGGAGGTCCCCTCCTTAGACCTCAGCAGGGTACAATCTGCCCCCTGCTCACTGCAACCACAATTTTCATTTGCTTTAGCAAACTTTCACTGATCAATAATACCAGGAGGCTTTGACTAGAGGCAGAATGAGCAGAGAAAGCTGACTTGGAAAGAGTCTTCAACTTTCTGGGATAATCAATAGGAATAAACAGCTTTGGGCCATAAAGATAAGATTAAAATTGCACAATACAGCAAATAGGATGCAAGGGCAAAATGATTTACGGAGCCTCCCACATATAGTTTGCTCCATCTGCATGTGCAAGTCCAAGTCAAGTCCTTTCTTTCCAAAGTAGTTTGCTGCTTTTTGCTGTTCCCACTGACCTTAATATCCAAACTCCCCATGACTGTTCTCTGTCTCCATGGTGCTACTCAACATAACTCAGTAACCTGGTGGAGCTGCTCTGTATTTACAGCAGCAGAGGACCCCAGCCCTGCAGTGCATGGATGCACAGACCTGGATGATTAGATCTTTTCCTGGTTTTGACTGGGATAGAGTTAATTCTCTTGAGCTGGGAGGGAGCACAGCTGAAGTGTTGGGCCTGGATTGGCCATTGGAGTATTCCATATCATGGGGCATTATGCTCAGTGTATAAAGGAGGCGGGATCACTGGCCAGGAGCAGCCTGGGTATTGGTTGGTGGGTGGTAAGCAGTCTCATTGTGCATTACTTGCTTGTACTTTCCAATGTTGTTATTGCTTTGTTTTATTTACCATCACTAAACTGTTTTTTTAACCCAATCTAGAGGTTTTTCCTTGTGTCCCTCTACTCTCTTCAGCCATTCACCAGGTGGGGGGGAGGTGAGCAACCGGCTGTGTGGTGTTTGGCTGCCAACTGAGTTCAAACCACGACAGACCTATATAATAACAGCATTTCTGATGGGACTTTCAGGTGCTTGAAGCCAACTATGCAATTAAATGGTTTACCAAACTGTCACCTCTCTGTCAGTCAGTTTTGACACTGTAGGGCAAGGATGCATCCAAAATTCTTACAACAAAGACAGTTTTACATCCTCAACGCCTATGTGAAGGAAAGTGTGCCTATAGCTATTTTCCCTACTGTAATTCTGGTAAGGGCTATACATAAATAACTATGTTATTTATATATAACTATATAACTATATATTTAACTATTTAGATATAAGCTATATAACTTGGCAGTCCAAGTGTGCACATGTATACAAAATACCATGATGACATGAACAAATGAAGAAGGGAGAGCAGAAACTAGGGAGGAAAGAGATGTCACTATGCACAGAGGTGTTTCTATTTCTAAGACCCTGACAGAAGAGTTGGGATGAGAAATGGTATGCAAAACAATTGCATTTATGCCTTGCTCAAAGCTATTTCTGTCACTAGATTCAAGGCAGATTCATTTCCCATTCTGCAGCATTTACTATTTTGCTATAGCGTTTCCTGTTCTGAGTTTTCATCAACATCATTTCAAGGAGAATGGTAAACAAAACTTATCACTGAGGTCTACAGCATTCAGTGTCTTTTCAAAGGCTTTTTATGAGAGGAATATTTTTTCATGCTAAAAATATAAGATCAGTCTTGATAATAACTTTAATAAAAGGACTGCATGGAATAGAGTGCCTACCCATTTGATCTGAATGTGCAAAAAAGGAAGATGCAGCAAAGAAGATAATTTTATTGTAAGGCTGCCTTTTATCAATGAGAAAGAAATAAACAGACATCAAAATACTTATTATCTAGCTTTTGATAGCTAAAAATGTGAAGTCTAAATCTCAGCTAGTCACCCTTGACTTCCTGGAACTGATAGAGAAAAACAGACATCTCTGCAAGAATGGGCCACCTCATCCCAAGGTATGCACGGGTAGGGTGTATCCCCAGCAAAATGGCTTCTCTCACATACAAAACTTAGTTCACTCTGGGGATTGCCTACCTCTTTCCATCAGCAATAGGGAGAAATTGCAAGGTAGATTATATTTAAGATAAATTTTCATGCTTTTTAAATCAGCTATTTTGTTCACTTTGCCATGCCAAATTCCTTTCTCTTGTGGACAAACCCAATCTCATTTAACATCATCTGTGTCAGATGACTGGTTTTGGATACCCTAAAAAATTAAGCAAGTGCAGTTCCTATTTTGGAGTCACCATTCCTGAAGCACTTGCACAAAAATTTTGGGTGTGGGGAAGACCCTGACTCTGTATTTTCTGCCAAAGAACAACTACAGGGAGCACCAAAAAGACAACAAGGAGACGGCAGGCAGATGTGTCCTTGCATGGCAGTTGTACCATCTTCTGTGGTACAAGTGGATAATGTCCTGCTTTCTGTAGACAGCACTGACATACCCCAGAGAAGTGCCCCAGTTACTTCTAGTAGCTTCGGTCAGTAATGTCAACAGGTGTTCAACTCAACATCTTGTTGAGTTATTTGAGTATTTAAATATGCAGTTAGGATCCTAACTGCACTCACCTGTCTTAGAAAAATTCCAGTGCAGATTTTAGCATTTTATTTATTCATATCTGACAATGATTTTCTTGGTGGTTTGTGGCGGTTAGAGGTTCAATGCAAGAGCGTGTCTTCAGGATACAGGTTTTTCCGGCTGACTCTACCATCTGTAACACCAAAGCAGAAAATGTGCAAATGTGGAGATAAGCAGCAGACAACAGAGATAAGAGGTACTGAGTGTCCTCTGAAATTTCAGGGTCAGTAAAATAAAGCAAACGTAAATATTAAAAAGGATGTTCAAATATTAATATACAGCATTATCGCATTTGTAACTATTATATGTAAAGTGATAAGGGTGATATTTAAACCAGCGCAAAGAATGAAATGTTCATGAGCACCAGTCCATTGGAATATGTTTTGCTAAATTTAAATTACTTCAATATTAACAACTGTCTTTAAAAAGGATGTAAAATACCATTGACCTGAATGTAGAAACTCTTTCATTTAATTCATTTTGACTGTGATTTTTGCTACAGAATGAAATAGGATCATGGAAATTGGCAACATATGGAGAAAAATTCTTAAAACAAAATAGTTACCAAAAGGATTTAACCTGGAAAATGCAACATTAGTCCTGAAAATTTCTCTGTGAAAGGAAAAAATCTCTTTTGACATCCATGTTTTTAAAAAATGCAGTCCCAGGAATACAGAAAATTAGACATAAACTTTATTCAGCAATTTTTATACTTACTGCTCTATAAGGTTTGCTGCAGTTCTTCCAGAAATTACAAAATTGTTCCACAAAACTGAATGTTTGTATTATGCTGGAGGGTTTAATGTCTATTAGTTTTATATATCTTCAGATTTGCCAAGGTGCCAGTCTCACCACAGGCACTGCTAAACAGTCTGTAAACATCAGATGTACTTGAATGTTGTTGTGAGTCTTCGGTTTCAATTTTCACAAAAATTCAGAGAAAAAAATCTGACTGTAAAACAAACAAAAAAAATGCTAATTTCTCTAGGATTACCAACAGCTACGTCTAATCACCATCAAAACAGATGAGAGAAGGGGATGGGCTCCTTGGGTCTGCCTGGGGAGGATAGTTCCTTTGTGTGCCCATTCCTCTTCCACAGGCACTCGTGCTTTTTGTCCTGTTTTTTTTTATTACATTGAAGGCTCAGGACAGACTCATCTTATACTTTGTCCCCCAAAATGTAAATCCATATCTGTTCTCATAATGCTTAACAGCTCTTGCCAGCAAGGAAAAGACACCAGCTGAACAGAACACTGCTTTTCTCTGTGAATTCCAGGGTTATCTTTAAAGAAGGAAAAAACATTGAATTTTTGATCTGAACAACAGAAGTCATAGAAGTCTTCCGAGAATCTGCAGAATCACAGAAGTCTGAGGAAAAAAGACTGATATTTCCTGCTTATCCCAGTGCTGACGTGGATTTCCCCTTCCATTTCAAGCATGATTCAGACCATCACCTGCTCCAGTTTTGGGAGGACAGCTTTCATCATCTGCAATTTTCACAATTCAGGAATTGCATCATATTCATGCCCATGTTTGTCTATGCCTGCTCTTCCCACATTAAGCCCAGAGGATTAGGTAAGTGGCCTTGTTCGATCCCATAGTCCATGGGTTTACTCACTTATTGTAATTAAATTGTGAAGCACTTTGAGTGGAATCATTTAAATTTCCGCTGAACCAGGGAAGACAGATTCACTGGCTTGACTTCACTTGATGAGGTGAAATCTGGGTTGCACTCCCTTTGCCAGTAAGTTTTGTTATTTTCTGTCCTGAGGTGCCTGTGGAAGAGGAATGGGCACACAAAGGAACTATCCTCCCCAGGCAGACCCAAGGAGCCCATCCCCTTCTCACATTCTTGGGTCTATGCAAACCCCAATGGCTCTGAGGTGTCCCACCACCCCTCTGCTTGCTGCTTGGCGTCAAGGCTGGGGCACAGGGAGCAGCTCAGGACTTTTGCCCAGAGGGAGACGCCACCCATCCCCCAGCAAGTGTTGTAAACCCTGAGATGTGGAGTTAAGTGGAGAAGAAAGGGATATCACTTTCTCCTTTTCTGTATTTCTTCTGAGTCTCAGTGCAGTCAGCTTGTCCTAAACTCACCTACCGTGCAAAGGCATGCAGAAATACAGGCAGGAGATGGTCTTGCTTGTGAGAGTTGCTGGGACCGAGGCATGAGCTTGATGAACTGCTGCTTTGTGTGGTCTTGATATACATAGATCTGGTCAGAAGAAGACAAGCCAGTACTTAGAGAAAGATACAGGTGGATAAAAGGAGCATTTAAGAGTTACACAACAACTGAATAGGGATTTTGATGATGCAAGTTATCAATTAAGGATTTTTGATGCTTTTTTTTTATTATTTAAGCCATACATACATGAGTGGGATTCATCTCATTCCACTTGAGCTATCTACAGTTTATGCATGTTGTTTAACACTTACTTAACACACACATAAAGCATGAAGGAGAAGGGAGAAATGAAGGTAAGTAGCTAGGAGAAAAGCTGGCAAATTTTAAGAAAAGTAATAAACTCTATGTAATTAAAGCTCATCTCAGACTCTCTATCAACCAAGTGTCACTGGCCACATTCACTGGCTTTTTCTCCCCCTTCCCCACCCCTTTTGCCCAGGAAAATAGTTATTACCTGGATCTCACCTGAACCGAGGAAGGCTGTGTGTCTGTACCTACAAGCAGGATCTAGCCCCACACCGACTCTCCGTTTACACCCTTCCTTTGCAGCACCTCCCTTGGCCATTACCTTTCCAGTCACAAGCTGCTCTGGGCCATGAGCTCTAAACCCATTAGCCCCACTCTGAAAGACACCCTTTGACATTTCTCCCACATGATGGAAAAGTGGCAGACCAAATCTGACCTCTCTCAGTTTTCAAACAAGTGCTGAGTACAACCGCTGTCAGAGCTAACCCTGGGTGCAAGTTGTAAATTGTGTGGCAATGCAGTGTTAATAACTACGTCTTGGGTAAGCTGTCTGTACAGAGCCACCGAGGAGGAAAAGGACATGGTATTTCTATTGTCAAAGGAGCCCAAATATTTCCAGAGAGGACCCTGAAATCTTTTGGCCAATTAGTTTCATAAAAAGTTCTTCCCCTTCACAACTTCTCCAAAACCCCCATGAACTGAATACAGCCAGCCCAGGAAAACAGCAGCTGTGCTGGAACTTCCAATTAATCCAAACCCAAGTTAACTTCAGCTGCTTTTTCACAAAAGGCTCAGAGCATGCACCATCCACCCTGCAGCACATTCAAGCTTCAAAAGGAGATCTCGTGCCTCTAAAAGGAAATGGATACCAGCCCCATCCCTTCAGAGCAAGAGAGCAGTTTGGTTCCATGCTAATCAGCAGATGACATGATATCTGTATTTTTCACTGAAAAAAGGGAAATGCAGGATCTCCAATATATTTGATTCATCCCTGTCTACAACCATGTTGGTGTTAAGGGACAAATGTCATTTGCTTTTGCATCTGGGAGGAAACTAGATCTTGTTTTGGCGTCCCTCAGAAGCTCTTATATTTTCCTCTGAAATATCTACAGTCGTCTTTGTTCCTAATCAGAGGAAGGCATTGCAACTTTTGAACCAGAAAACAACATGAGATTTCCTCCTCCAATGTAGCCAACAGCAAGTTTAAGAAACACAGCAGTTTCGTGCCCAGCAGAGTTAATAAAACCTGGTTTACCAGAGCTTTGCATCATCTTTGGAGCTACCCCACCTTCCTGTCCTGTCCCCTGCACAGCACTGCTCATTTTTCAGAATCTGACCCAGGTTAGGAGGAAAAGTTTTAAGAAAATAATTGAAGCCTTGGAAATTTCAGACTTGCCTTAGTGTTGATTTACTGGTGTCGCTTTGGAGCACAGCCGTAGCTACCTGGTAAGACAAAACAGAGAAGCAGTTTGTTTACAGTCATAAAGCTGTTACCATTTATGTTCTGTATAATTATCTGTGTTTTGAAATTTGCAGATGGAGTCCCTATGTTTTTGTTCCTAGAGGTCCTGGGGCTTCCCAGATTGTAGCAGATCTGTTCATGTCAAAGTGTTATCAGCACCGTGCTGTGGACTCTGCTGGGAACCAGCTTTGACAGTTTATCAATATTGTGGAACTAAGGAAAGGTACCCTGCTGTCCAGCATCCTTCCACTGGGGAAGCTCCTGGAGTCAATTATTTAAATTAACTGCTGGCTGTTTTCTCTTCTAGTGCATCTTTCAGCAGCCCCTATTTGCTCTACAGGGATCACCACCAGGTCTCCCTCCATCCAAGGATGAATATTCATAGTGACTATTCCAGACTCTGCCTCTCCCACCACCCCAGCTCACTCCAATATTTTCAGTCAAAGTGTCCCTTCAAAACATATTCGTCATGTACCCCCTCCCTGGAACTGTTCAAGGCCAGGATGGACGGGGCTTTGAATAACCTGATATAGTGGAAGTTGTCCCTGCCCATGGCAGAGGAGTTGGAACTAGATGATCTTTAACTCAACTGTTCTTCCAACCCAAACTGTTTTATGATGATGATTCTATGATGTACCGTCTTCTATTCCAACAGGGTATCAAGACCAAAGAGGATGTCACAGCATGCCACCGCATATTGGTGACAAAAAAGTGCCAGCAGGATCCAGCTGCCTGAATCCAAAAGGCCCAAGTCACAGCTTCCCTCTGTATGCTCTCTATTAAACACCTTAGGCAGAAGCTGATAACCCATAGGGTACAACTGTCATGCATTTTCCTATGGGTTATCATCTTCTGTCATGTCTCTAGGCATTAGTGTGTTGGTTTAGGCCCTGCCGGGACTGGAGACCACGTTGCCGTTGTCCCTCCCCCACCCTCAGACACAAGTAGGGCACAAACACCGGGTTAAAATAAGAAGAAATTTAATACAACAGTGTAATAAATCTGAACAGCAACAGTAGCAATGATAGCAACAATAAACAGTAATAACAGTAAACAAGACAAAAGATATACAGAGAAATACCGCAATGGATACAGACAGCCCCGTGCTCCCCGCCACCAAAGCCACAGAGGAAAAAGCGCTGCCGCTCTGGACCTGAGGTCAGAATGGTATGAATAACCCGGCTGGAGATCCCTTCCGCCTCTCTGCTGGGGAAACTTAACCCTATCCTAGCTGAACCAGGACAATTTGAAATCTCAGCATACATCCCAGTTCATACAAAACATATTTGATGTCATATTCAGACATTTCCCGGTATGTTTTCCTACTGCACAATAGCAACGTGCAAAGCACAAAAGCTTCGATAGGCTTTTGTTAGTCCTCTGAAAGACTGCAGACCTGACTGCTAATCTGTTCTCTGAATGCTTTTCCAAAAGACTTACAAGCTTCCCTTTAGTCCATTTCTATGGCTGCTGATATTCTGCTGAATATTTTTCAGATGTGGCTGAGCCAGGAATCCAACTTTGGAATTGCTTCTTCCTATTTACTACAAAATACATAAAAAGCGGGCCAGTGCAGAATGCCTTGTGTATCACCCTAGTTTGGCCACTGGATAGACCTAATATGGGTGTGGGAATTCAAATCATGACCACTCTGTTTTGAAAAATAGCAGCTGGCTTTTAGAAAAAAAACACACTTCTTTGCTTCAGATGGCAAATGATGTAAAAATGTTTCTATGGGGATGTACTACTCATGCCCTTTAGACTAACACTTTTTTTCGCTATGCTGCTTCCATTTCATGCTGTTCTTTGCATTCTGTCACGTTGGTCAGTGTCGCTGACAGATGGATTGATGTGTTTCTTCCCAAATTATCATGAAGATTCCTCTGTGACTTCTTCTTGGGGAAAGGATGGAAGGTAGATGCAGACCAGGACATTTTAGAAAAAAAAAAAAAAAGATGTAAACTTGTGATCTACATTAGCTGTACATTCTTCGCAGACAGTGTTCTGTTTGTGTTCCTCTGTAAGGGGAAACTGCTTTGAACAAGCTACTTTCCAGGTTTCAGCTAAATTTGAACTTGCTGTGGTGAACACCATCAGAGCTGTCAGCAGCCTACATCACTGTCTACTAAACTGACTGAAATGCCTGGAAGGAGAAGACCATATTTCATTTAGCTGATCCTGCTCTTCCCTCCCCAAGTGATCTCAAAGGGAAGCAAGCTGATAACAATTCATATCCCTTAACCATAGAAGTATTTGGGGGCATCCCATAATGTTCAGTCACCATCGTTCATACCTAGCATATGTGGGCAGCTGCTGGACAGAGGCCTGATGATGAAGACCTGTATGGTGAAGACCCAAAGCTCCATCTCTTGCACTCGGTATATGGTGTCTTATCCCACACAGGTCACTGGCTGAGCAAAGGAAAAGCACAGATAAAAACACAGACAGACACTCATATCCACCCCAACTCATGCAGATATCACATCTGAATGACAAACATTAAAGATGTGTCTGCTTTCCTAAAAAGCAGAACCCTTATGGGAAAGGGGGTAATAATTCTGCTCTCTTCTAATCTGAACTGCCAGGAAAAATGCATGATAAACTCTGACACTTCTGATAAACCAGAGCATTAATAATAGGCAAGGACCAAGCAAGGATCTGCCTTCACATTAAAATACTGGAAGTTTCCCAGTGGATATGTGATAAAGACATTGTTGAAATACATGTGACATAGACATACTTTCCTGCTCAGCAAAGAAAATATCAAAGTAATAAATTAAAGATACATTTCATATTCTCTACTGCCTGCTTAATAAGCTAAATCACTTTAAAGGTCTTTATTTGCAAATCCCATGACTGCCCTAATAACTTTATCCTGTCCCTTTCCCTTCCACTGGGAGCTGCACCAGGTTTTAAAGTTTAGCTTTGGCTAAAAGTGCCAGCTTGGGCTTCGTGGCTGCTGAAAAACCTCTTCTGAACATCAGGGATCTCTCCTAGGAAACTGTGTTACTTATTGTTGGGAGGATATTGAACTGCTGATTGAAAAGAAAGTCTTCAAACTTCCAGAGCTAGTTCTGAAATTAGGGGAAAAAAAAAAAAAAAAGAGTTCATTAGTATACTAAGAGGAGTGACAACTTGTTATCTGTATTCAAAGCAACAGCAAAGACAACAGTTATGTTATAATACTTCATGCATGCTGTGTGCCTGCAAAGCGCTGCAAAATAATCCATCATTATTACTTTTATTGCCTCAATGCTAGAAAGAAATAACTTGCATTGTCATTATTTTACCAAGTGCAAGGCATTTACTCCTAGCTTTCACTGACTTCTGTGTAATTTAAATTAGATGTTAATTTAAGTATTACAGAAAGTACAGAAGGTATTGGGGCACAATATTAATTTTTTGTGAAGAAAAAATATGCCTTCTGCTTCCAGAAACATTACCCGGTAGTCCCTTGTGTAAACTGTATGAGGCAGAGACAAGCACGAACACAGAAATTATGGAGTAGGACACATTTAGAGGAATTATTATTTGGAAACCTTCTTCCGTCTTAGATTCAGATGTTTTAGAAGTGAATACAACAACAATAAGATTCCAAAGGGAAGTGAGAATGATGGAAAGGTTTGAAACTAATTCATTTTAGCTTCATTATACAACCCTCAGTTTCTGAAGAAAAACAAATCAATTAGCAAGCTGAAAGAGTAGGGAAATTATTATTTTTTAAAAGGGTGGAAAAGACATAGAGAAGAGAATGAAGGCAAAATTGTAAGTAAAAGACATTCCAAATACATTTTGAAGGTTATATATCAAAGTTACCTTGGCAGAGTTTTCAAAGATGAGGTAGAGGGAGAAAGCTGAAACACTGCAAATGGAAATGTAGTCATTTAGAACCCTACAAATAAACAGTTAAGAGCTGATGAGTAAGTATTTGCTAAAGGTTATTGGAAATTACTAATATTTCAGCTGAGAGAGGGGAAAACAGAAAAAAAAATTCATTTACAGAATGCTTTCTCTAGTTTTTCTAACTCACAAATCCTGACAGTTCAGACAACAGTGTTGGCATCTGTTGCACCATTAATGAAATAGCCTAAACACAGAAACTGAGAAAGTTTAGCAAGGAAAACAATTCTATTTTGTGACTCAACAGTAGATGCCTCAAAGAATCAGTGCACAAGCCAAAATAAGATGGAGCAAAGTTTGTCAGCACCTGTTTGTTTCCTCTAAATCTGTTAATTTCCTTCTAATGACTGTAATTTCACTCCTTCCACTAAGCAGCAAACTCTTCAGTTGGGTTCAAACACCAGCCATCAACCTTGCAGGCTGTCAGGACACATCCCTTTCTCAACTGCCCTGTAATTTTCATGTGAACTGAAGGTTTATACAGTTAGCTGGAATAAGAAATTCCTGTCACTTCTCATGGGGGTGTTCCTTCTTTCCACTGTCTACTGTCCCTCCTTTTCTTATTTTCTAGTTTAACCATTTTGTAGATTCTTTATTCTCCATATTCCTAAGAAATGTCAGATCTCTGTTTCTAAAATGAAGTAAAACATTTCAGAAACTCAGAAGTGCTTTATCCTAAAAAATTGTAACCTGAGGCACCCCCATTAAGTCTCTGGGACTTTGTGACAGTCCTGCAATTATTTCAGAGGTCCACAAATGCGGATTTACAGTGGGAGAAGAGTTAGAAGGGACTCTCATGCTCTTATGCTCTACATCACATTGTGTAGCCACAGCAGCTTATCTGTCCACCCCTACTGCAGAGCAGTAGCATCCAGGCCTATAGACTTTTCAGTTGCTATGGTCTTGGTAGGCTGTGCCTGTACTCAGACGAATGCTGCTTGCACTCCAAGCTGTCTAGAAGCCATACAGCTACATTTAATAAAGGCTCAGAGCCCGGGCTAGTAGGACCTACTGAGAGAATGTGCCTTTCAAACTTGGCTTAGTACCACGCTAATACAGCAACATGGCTTGTGGGCATGTTGACCAAGTGACATGTGCAGGCAAGGGACCATGCAAACATAGTGTAGCCTGGACTCTAGGCTCATCATGTTTAGTACCATCTTCTGGCCTATTGGTAAAAATCTGTAATTATGTCACTGGCACTGAAAAACAAAGAGCCAGTAATACCAGTCTTGAGGGAGTCAAAGTCATGAGCCATTTCCCATAAAGCTGGGAGTTTGGTTTGAGAAGCAAGAGATTTTTCCAAAAAACAATGAAACCTGTGGTTTCCAACCTTTTCATTAACTCCCAAGCTTTGTTACTGAGCACATTCATATGGTTGTAAACCTGCTGGGACCTCACTGCTGTTGCTTTTTAACGTCTCAGTCCTGGGATGCGGCAACACAGTGGGCTGCAAGACGTGGTAGATGTTTTATTATGTTGACTGATGCTTCTTCTGTGAGGATCTGCAAATGTTCTGCTATCCATTATACCAGCACAGGGCTTGATCAGTTCATTAGGTCTGATTTGACTTCTGCTACAAAAGGTGAGATTCTGCCACCCGAATTTGTGACAGCTAGACCCTCTGAAGAGAAAGTCAACATTCAAAATGATGCTAGCACTGCTGACTGGGAAGGTCCCCAGGGGGACCAACCTGCTGTGTTAGCCCTCACTAAATTTCATTAGGCTCAGCAGGACGGGTCTGGGTTTCTGTGTTTGCAGAAGTATTTAAAAGGAGAAGAAGATCTTCTCAGCTCTCCCAAAAAGACAAGCTTCACATGAAACCAAATCCTGAAGTCCTTCCATAAGTTGCCCACCAAAACATGCCTATGGAACACTTGCTTATGTCAGTTCCTTAACACCAAGCATAAACTGATGTCCCACTGAAGTAGGTATTGCCAATACATCCACTTAATTTAGAGTACACATGTCAGTACTTTCCTGAGTAAGGGTATGTTTCTGCATAGGCTAAAGAGTTTTCCTGGATGGAATCTTCTAATTTCAAAAAATCTCTTTGACCTTACTGCAAGTGCAAGCAAGAACTTCAAGATCATCGCACAGAGCCTCCAGCACAGATTGTACGCTTTTCTGAGATCACAGAATTGCCTATTCAGAAGAATCTGGAAAATTTATAGTAAACTTGCATGTCGTCACAACCTAAAGGCAAATCTGCACTCAAAAGATTTCTCTGAAATCAAAGCATCAAGGAGTACAGACAGGATAGATGATTTTAAGCTACTCCTTGGAAAAGCATTTTTATCTGTTGTTTTTCCTGGTGATTTTGACACTGTCTGCACCATCCATTTACTGGAGTTCAGTTACAGATGGATTCTCTACCTGTTCCAGAAGCTGGAAACAGCATATAACTATTGCTGTTCAGCACGGATCCCTAAAAAGCTACATTAAAGTAAGAAGCAATCTTTTTTCACTATGCCTTCAGGTCTTACTTTGTTTTGTACTCTCTGAGCTCACTTGTATTCGATATTACCACCATATGTATTCACACAGCAGCTTGCCCATTAAACTGATTCATGATACAGAAAAGAATAAATAATCAAGTGATCATTTTCTATGCTTAAAAAATACCCTGTCAAGGGCTCAAGCCAAAGTGTTGCTGTTGGTAAAAGGAGTCTTTCTACTTTTATCAGTGGACATTAAACTGGAGTCTTACTTTATTGATTTGGAGAGAGACCGATGACCAGTGTGAAAAAAGCACAGGTCTAGCCCTGCAAGTGACTTTAAGACGTGTTAACATATAAAATTTACACAAGCTTTTTGTCCAGAAATGGTCTGATGATTAAAACATACCAAGCCAACATTCAGCCACTCAGTCCTAGTCCTGTACAGCAGAAAAGAGCACAAAGTTTTCACCAGCAAATCACAGGATTACAACCTTAGTACAGAAAGCATCCTACAATGATAAGGATCAAAGGGACTACCACTGACTTGGCTGGCTAAATCTCTTCCTACCCTCAAATGAAATACAGTGGAAGCTGAAACAGGACAATTCTTTATATTCTTCATATTCTTTGCACATAAATCCAGGATGAATGCTAAGAGATTTTGTGGCTATTCACAGACCATCTCAAAGAAAAGGAATTGTAAGAGAAATCACATCTATTCACTTCTACCTTGCAGACAACAATGTTAAGACATCTCAGATTTATGAGCTTGCAACTCTTCAGACCCAAGACTGATTTCCTCTGCTGCCTGCCAACAATATTCACAAGTCATTTCTGACCCAATGTGTGAGGCAGTTATACCCCAGGGTACTGAACTTCGGCTTGTTCTCAAGGATAATGAGCCCAAGTTCTGGAATAATTTTGGACAAGAGATTGTTCCTCTTCCTGGCAAAGAAAAGACAACTGCATCAGGCCTAAGGCAAGGCAGGGCTGCAGTTTCTGGTAAGTCATTATCACCAAACACTAGCCTCAGGCTTTGACAGCTTTAAAACCAACTGCTTTCCACTATTACCTATGAATTATTACTTTCTATCCTGATTATTCAGTATCTGAAGTATCCCTATGTGTCTGGTGTTATCTATCTGGTAAGGAAGACTCCCCAAAAGAAATGAAAACTGTTCTACATTTTCACAGATGCAAGAGGTAAGAGGTGATGCAGTTCAGCACAGGATGTAAAAGCAGACCAAGTAAAGAATATATTTCTCCTTGCACGCATTCTTCAGCTGAGGAGATTCACAAGGATTACATTCTGTGATAAAAAAACTGCTTCCTTCCGCACAGCCTAGTTCTAGTCACTTAATTTAAAATCCAAGCAAGAACACTGTCCCAGTTAAAATATAGAATTTACACAGTCAAAGCAATTGCTCCTTCCTCAGAGACTCTGCCAGCCTTGAGACGGACAGACAAGAACAGTGCACAGTGATGCCTTTGTGCAGCCATCCATTGCAAACAGCAGGTGCCATGTGACATTATGCACCTTCTCCTTCTCAGTCCATCAGTCCTTGTGTGATAAGAAGGCTGTTAACTTATCTTTAAAAATCTTCTTCTCTATCCCATGAAGTAACATGTTGATAATCAACAAAATCACTAAAAAGCAGGGCCTCTGATCCCACACAGGAATAATTAATCACCAGGTAAACTTCTCTAACAGGTACTGGCCTGAACTATCTGTAATATTGTCCAAAGACAATGATCTAACAAATACCCAAAGTGGTCTTATCCAGTTCACATTTGAACAACTTTTTTGCTAGTTGAGCTGATTAGCTCCTATCCTACCACACAGTTACAGAGAAAAATGATCACCATTCTAGTTGTATCAATCAGTTTAAACACTGGAAACTATTGTCATGTCTGCCTACTGACCTTCTTTTCTAGAAAAAAAAAAATAAAAATCCCTCAGACTTTTCTTACACAATCCAAAGTTTTTATCATTTTTGTTCCTGTTTTCTGTATGTCTCCTACATATTCTCATTCCAGTTTACAGATTGGTACAAGTACTCTAACTGAGGTCTCACCATACATTTATTTCCATGTGCTTTACACATTACACTTTTTCTAATACATCCCCAGAAAGGCTCCAGCTTGTACTCCACTCCAACTCTCAAATGCTTTTTCACAGTACAGCTGCACTGGCAGATATTGTCATTTTATAACTGCCTTTTACATTTTTCTTTCCTAGCCACAGTTCTTTGCTCTTGTCTTGGTTGAACTCCATCTTGTTTATTTTGTATCACTTCTCCAATATATCTAGATTATTTTGAACTAAAATCCAGCCTGTCAAAGTGCTTTCAATTCTTGCGTCTCATTCTTCAAATGAAATTTTCTTTCATTTGAAAAGATTACAAGAATTTGTCATATTCCATCCTCTAAGTCATTAATGTCTATACCGAGTAAAACAGGCAGACCTCTGCAGCACTTCACTTAAAATGTGCCGCTAATTTAAGATGGAATCATTCTTATCAGTTTCTAGAGCAATTTTAATGCAATTATTCACCCAACTCATCATTGTTTCATCTGGATCGTATTTTCCTAACTTGCTTATGCAAGACAGTGCCAAAAGCTCTACTCAGGTCAAGATATATCAAACCTTTCACTTCACCTTAATCAGCCAAATAGATGGTTTAACATGACTTGTTCTTGACTAATCCATATTAGCTGGCATATATCACCAAATTATTCTCTGTATGGGCCTTTAAACTTCTTTATTCTAGGTCCTCCCTTTTCTCCTTCATGCAATGTTCTTCACCTGTCCTGTGGACCCCACTTTGCCAGGATCTCTGGGAGGTGCTTGTGAGTGGATCAGAGACTGATGCAGTTCCTTTCTCAGCGCCCATGGGAGTGCTGCTTTGGGACAAGCCTCCAATTTACTTGAATATAAATAATCTTCATCGTGACCTTTTCTTTTTCTGGTGTAAACTTGCATTTTGTTGTTATAACTCACTACATTAAGTATGCAGTCACAACCTTCTGAGAGAAACTAAGGAAAAAAAAAAAAAAGGAACTGAAGACATTAGCCTGCACTATGTCCCTGCTATGCTTGGCTTTCCTTGTCCTGCATTCTTACAGCCTTTTCTTGATGTCTTTAACAAACCTCACCAGTAGAACACATTTTGTGTAACAGCCTTTCTGTCCTTCCCCCTGTGTAGTTTACCCGAGTCTAATAACTAAGCAGGGAATAGCAATCAATATCTGGGTAGGAAAATTATCATATTTGAGAGCTTCATCTCAAATGGGCACTCATGTAAGTACCTGCTTTTCTTCAATACCTTTGCCTGGGTTTTGCATCCATACAAACAAAGGGTATGCTCCTTTCAGCACTAATCTGGATACAGCCTGCCGCAGCTGAAGCTGTGGTAGATAGCTGTCAAACCACATTTCAAGCACAAAAAAATGCCCAAAATACAGCTTTCATGTAACTTCATATGGGCAAAAATGGAGCTGCTAAGGGTCTTTTTTGAAAAATTAACCCATACCATAAGCTAACAAAAATAACAACAGTAGAGCCATTCCTTCCAGCTAGCCAGAACCACATGTCTAAATTAGCAAAGGATAGACATCTCTGGTGTATGGTATGTTAATAGGATTAACATTTTCAGGCTAAGCCTATTATCACTGCAGTTCACTCTGTCAGTCTTAAAAAATTGTAAAATCTTATCTTCTTTAAATCATGCATTATGCAGTGGTTATACAAGATTTAAGCACCTAAAGATTTTCTGATCAACAAATCTTGAGGACTAGTACCAGTCAAACATTTTCCTGCAGAATATTTTTTCCACTGAAAAAAATGCTTTGACAAATGGAACCTTTCTGTAGGCACATATCACTTGCAATGAAATTTAATTTGGAAAAAAAAAAAAAAAAAAAGAAAAAGAAAAAACTCAGTCCTCTCAGGACGTTCTGCCAATCCAGTTCTTTCAACCCTTTTCAAAACACTAAATTTGAGTCTTCAGCTTGAAATTACATTTGATTTTGCAATGTCATGGTATTAAAAAGCAAAAGTTACTCAAAGCACTTTAGTGTTATCTCTAAACTGAAACACTCAAGTGGATTTCCAACTATTTCTTAATTATTTCTGTGGGAAGTGTCAAAAACTGACAGTTATAGTTTTTTAAAAAATTAACATTTTGGAAACTACTGAACAAAGGATAATCTGGTTCTCTCCTACTTGTCAGCGAGGCTGCCTCAGATACCATTTATGTGGAAATACATTAAAAAGACATTAATGGACACCAAAGTTTCAATGTCCTCAGCTGAACAGTAGCTTCTCAGTTCTGACATGGTAATTGTGTCATTGTGCACTACTTGCAATTTTGTCACTGACATATGTCTTGGTTTCGGCTAGGATAGAGTTAATTTTATTCTTAGAAACTAGTATAGTGCTGTATTTTGGATTTAGTGTGAGAACAGTGTTGATAATTTAGGGATGTTTTCATTACTGCTGAGCAGTGCTTACACAGCAGCAAGGCCTTTTCTGCTTCTCACCCCCCCCCCACCAGAGAGCAGGCTGGGGGTGCCCAAGACGCTGGGAGAGGACACAGCTGGGACAGCTGACCCCAGCTGAGCATATATCCATATATGTGATATTCCATCCCATATGAAGTCATGCTCAGCACATAAAGCTGGGGGAAGAAGAAGGAAACAGGGGGCGCTCAGAGCGATGGTGTTTGTCTTGCCAAGTCACCATTACGTGTGATGGAGCCCTGCTTTCCTGGAGATGGCTGAACACCCGCCTGCCCGTGGGAAGTGGTGAATCAGTTCCCTGTTTTGCTTTGCTTGCGTGCTTGGATTTTGCTTTACTTATTAACCTGTCTCTAGCTCAACCTATGAGTTGTCTTCTCAGTTTTACTTTTCTGATTCTCTCTCCCATCCCACTACGGGTGGAGTGAGTGACTGGCCATGTGGTGCCTAAGAAACAACAACAACAAAAGCTGACTTTGGGAGTTGGCCCTCAGAGGACCTTCATTCTCATTTTGGAATCTCAGGAAACTAAATCATTTTCCCTTCATTTGTGCTGAGCCAGACTCCCATCTTCACATGTCTAGGACAATTAATTGTTAAAAATAATTTCGTTCTTAGATTAAAATTATTTCATTATTTTAGTTTTATGCCATTATTAATATTATCCTAATAATCCATTGTCCTTTGAGCTACATTTCCTCTTCAAACATCTTTTGTTTTTTGCAAAGAGGTCAGGGTTCTCAGCCACCAATGAAGAGAAGAGCTCTGCAGAAAATTACACAGGGATGGATTTACACTGAGTTTGCAACACACAAAGTGGAATATCCTGTTTGTATAATACCAAGTCCAGTTTTGTAGACAAAGGAAAAACATTAACTTATTCTAATAAGGCAAAAGTTAAACCTGTGTAATTTCACATTAGGAAATGGAATTGCAAGTGCCTAAAACAGAAAGGGGTTCTCTAGACTTCATTTTACAATGATGTATTTCTTTAATCATTTCAACGTCTTAAGTAATTTATGAAACAAATAATGCAGGCCCTATTCCCTAGTCCACCTCGTAGCCAGGTTCCTGTACACTCTTCCCAGCACCACATCTCTCTTTTGGCTATTGCTAAATGGCTGCCAGAACCAGCATGGAGCCAAAGACATGGATTCATACCCTCTCCCATATGTCAAAGTGGCCTTGACTAGTCTCTCTCCGATGCTTTTCACCCTCACGGAACTTGGTTGTCTGCAACTAGGCTTCAAGATGCCACATGCAAACTGTAAGAAACAAGGCACTACCCTATCTGCCCCATCACCTTGGGCTTTTCTCTTCCTTTCGAATATATTTTATTTGCATTCTTGTCACGACTTTTTTACTTTCAAGTTTGGGTTTTTTTTTGTTTCTATTCATAATATGCTTAAGAAACTATGGTCGTGTAATTTGTTATATCCAAAGCATTCATCTCCCAATCAACATTACAGACAGCCTATGCATGACTTGCTAATTAAGTTGGGATGGATCTGGCATTAAGAATGTTTTTATTAAGTCATTTCTCCCATTATTTTTAGGGGTTCTGCTAAGTTCATATTCTCAACATGGGGTTCTTCAGCAGGCAGTTGTCCTGACTGACAGCTGAACAAGCTGAATATGAATATATGAACATATGTATATTCTTGTTCCCTCACACTTGCTTCCATAGCTGTACCCTTAAGCACTCAGATGACAACTTGCATCTGCAATTACCTGTCTTTCACATGAAGTAGGAAGACATACATAAGTCATGAGGCTTGGACAATGACACAAAACACCTATGGGTACTTTGTTTGCCTTTTGTTTGTTTGAGAAATCATTTTCAGGTATATTCACCAACTAAATTTATTTACCAGTGCTTTGCGGTTTAAGCTACATTTTCTTGAAGTATGGTATTAAATATTTCCAACACAGACCTTATCCTTGCTTCTGTAAATAATTCCATTTCAAAGAAAGAACAGTGACTTTCATTTTCACAGAAAAGCTGAAATATTAAAAAAGAAAATAAAAAAAGCTGACTGGCAGCTATATTTAAAGGGCAAAGACTAAAGCACAACTTCTGATTTCCTGTTTCAAGTGGGTGGAATTAATTTTTCATCTGAAATGTTTTGCATTCAGACACAAGCAAAATATATTTAATGCTATTGCAATTACAAATTGATTCATTTCCATGCTGCTACTATTGACACTCATTTATGCAGCCTGCATAAGAAAAATAATAAATGCAGTTTTAAATAAGCTGTTACAGTTTAAGCCTGAATAAAAAGTCATGCAGGTAACAAACACACTGAGCTGTTAAAGATAAACTACATAATTACTGCAAATAATATTTTATCAAGAAAATATTTCACCATATTTATTTGAGGTTCTAATGACTGCTTAAACAACCTTTGCTGAGTACCGGGTTTTTTTCATTTCTACTCCAATGAGATTATGGTGCTGGCTGCCGGATGTTAGTGAATCACCAGCACTGGGTTCAGAAGTTCAGACTTTCCCAGTGAAGTGACTTTCCTGAGTTGTTCATAACACACGCTCTCAACAGAGGGGGCTCCACCAAAGAAAATAATAAGACTGAATTGTCACTTCTCAGACTAGATGATCTTTGACTTCCTGGACTAGATGATCTTTAAAGGTTCTTTCCAACCCAAACCATTCTGTGATTCTTGAAGAAAGCAGCCAGCACACAAGGTTTCCAGCATAGAGGGAAAGCCTTTCAAAGCTGACTTTGCTAACAACAATTCCAGATTTTTGCAAAAGTCCTTTGAAATATATTGTATTGCATAAAACAGGTGGAAAATATGGCCATTTTCATGTTTTATATTTTGCCAAAGGTCTTTCAGAAGATTGTTACCGTTGTGGGTTAACTCCAGTAGGCAGCTCAACCTCACACAGCCACTCGCTCGCTCCCCCGCAGTGGGATGGGGGAGAGAATCTGAAGGATAAAAGTGTCCCTCCTAATTTCTTGTGCACTGCCAGCCTGCTCTCTCATGGAGCAGCATGAGAAACGGAAAAAAAAAGACCTTGACACTGTGCAAGCACTGCTCAGCACTAACTAAATTTTCCGTGTGTCACTGACACTGTTTTGGTAACAAATGCAAAACATGGAACCATATGAGCTACCATGAAGATAATTAACTGTACCCCAGCCAAAACCAGTAGAGTTATGGAAGGGACACAATCTGTCTACCATCACTGTCATTGCCTTCTCTGAAGACTGAGACAGACTTCCTCCTCTTCTTCACAGAGTAGGGGAAGGACTAATTAGAAAGTTGTTAATTTCTTAAATTATCCTGGTCACGTAGGCATCAGATGCCCTAGCTGCTATAGTGTCCACCAGCCAAGGTCCAGCAGAGCTCAGGTGTAAGGTGACTTGAGTGACAAAAGGCTCATGGTGCTAGCTAGATGAAATCCCTGAGAAGGTCTGTCTAACAGTCCATGGCCTCTGCCCTGAGCCCAATATTTTGCTGTGTATTACCATTACGTGTAAGGAAACGGTCTGTGTCTACACAGGGACATGGTTTGTCGGTGGACTGGGCAGTGCTACATTAACGGTTGGACTCAATGGTCTTAAAGACCTTTTCTACACAGGTCCAAGCATATAGAAATGTACAAACGGGCAGTATGGTTGTTCCAACCCTCCTCAGCAGGAGGTGGCCTCCACATGGTTGTGTCACTGAGTCGATACAAAAGCAGTGGGAGCCTATATAAGGCCCTGGAATCATGTCCTTTCGGATGTTTCTCCATTTGAAACTTCGACATCTGCTTGTGATTCTTTTTAGATTTCTGTATTTCTGGTTTTATATTGTTAGGCATTTTTAATGCAGTTTACCCTGAACCTTGACTCCTTTTAGTTCCTAGTATTTAGAGCTCACTTGCAAGGTTAATATGAAATTTTCTCAGATCCATTTGCTTTATTTCTGCATTAATTTGTGGTGAAATGGCAAATCACAAGCAAATTTGCAGAACAGATACTTTCCAAGGCGTCTACAAACCTACTCCTACACACCTCTCAGAAGTTACGTCCTGCAACATTCGGTGCAATAACTGTTTCTCTGGATTATGAAGCACAGAAGTACAAGCTTGACCTGTTTTTTAAGAATTAGCATACACATTGCATGCATTGCTCTGCACTTAATCTACATCCACAGCTAACTCACTCACCAGGCCTGACATAGAATATTATATTTATTGCAAATTACCAGCAATGAAGACAGTGGAAATGAAGGCTGGTGAAATGTTTTTCTACAACAGAAGTCAGATGAGATTAGAGCAATAAATTTGTACAGGTTACCAGACTAAAACACACAGCTGGAAAGAGCATATTTCTGGTAAATTTTGTCAGTGCTTTTATATCCTTCTCTATAAACATGAAAAAGTTGAGCATGAAAGATAGCAGTTTTCATGGAAGTTCATCTTCTTCAGCTAGCAACAACATACTCAGGATCTTACTATAGCTTTTCTATTCATATTGTGGTAGAGTACCAAATCACTTCTATTTCAAGACAGACAAATGAAATGTGACCAAGCAGATAAAGAAAACAAGACTAGTACACTTGAGACTCCATGTGAATGGAATTTTACTGATGGCATTCAGGACCCTCTGGGAACTTTTGAGAGCTTACTACCCTAGGAAATGTCCACTCTTTCACCTACACATTTGCTCAAGCACCTTTCTGCCCCACACATTTTGCTGTTTTGCCAGTACCTAAATGACTTTGTGACAATAATAATCCTTCTATGCTTAAAATACATCAAAAGAGAATTAACTAGCATGCCAGTGTTGCAAGAAGGCTCGAGTACCTTGAAAGTTCAATGAGTTGACTGCACATGAGCTTGTAATGAATTGTCCTTATAAATTGCTTTGACATATTTAATGGGTGGAATCATTATTAGAAGCAAATGTTGCACAGATAAGTGCCCATTCCTGAAATTTGTTTAAACATAAGAGTGCTTCAGCCTGCTGATCTGACATTTCTCATTTCACATCATCACTATTGCTCAGCAGAGCTATCATCATCCATTCATTGTTTGTATTTTATGTAAGTATATCATGAGTATAGCATGGATCTAGAGGGTATCACTGAACGTAAACTGCTGCAATTGAGTAAACAAGTCTTGTCCTCTTCCCTTATTTTGATAACAAGCATCTTATAAAATCTTGCAAACATTGTCTGGGTTTTATGTAATTTATCTGGATGTGCTTCAAACAAATTCGAGACACCTTGAGCTGTAGGAAATCATGAACAACCATTCATTTTGTCACCCTCTCTCTCTTGACTACTGTGGCATAATCACTACTGATTTAAATCAAAGAGATAGACTCTTAAACTACTGAAGTCCTTCAGTGTTTATTTGCTTGTGTGACTGCCTCTATTCACTAGTAAAGCGTTAATCTCCCTCCACCACTTCTCTCTCAAAACTGAGCAGAATTACAAATCCCAGTAAGCTACTTCAGAACTGAAGAAGCCTTTCTTCCCTCTGTCTCTGCAAGAGTTGTCCTTGTCACATCAATTATCAATGCCTTTTCCCTCTTGAGTTTCCTGAGCCTTTTACAGGTTCCTTGGCAGAACAAGCAGGTGCAGACCTCTTCTGATATTATGAAACAGGTTAACTTTGTCAGAAAATGGCAGCAAATTCCCTTACTAGCTTACTGTATGCTATAGTAGCATCACAATGGAAGTTGGGGAAGTTTTTAGAGGGTTAGAAGATGACTGCTTAGAAATATAACAAGATCTACACTAACAAGTACATTTTAAAATAATTTTAAGAGCTGGAAATGAAAATACATCCTCATAAGAGTACTTCTCACTTTACAATCCACTTTCAACCCACTTTACCATTCCTTTAAGTTTACACCACTGAGAATGTGTAAGGAGGTGAGAACTCAGACATGCTTTTCAAGCATACACTCATGGGCCTCCAGCTGTAGATGAATTCGAGTCTTCTAGAGGTTTTTTGCCATGTGTCTTGGGTGTTAAGGGGCATCTAAAAAAGTATTATCTACCCACATTTGGGTACCTGAGTCACTTGTCTCCCATGTAGGTATTGTACCATGTGCAGCATCACAGACAAGATTTGGTGGTTTTAATCTTTAGGTACATGTTTACAACTGCTGACTTCAGTGTTCCAGTGCCTTTCTAAAGGATGGTGGATTTCAACACATCTTGCTTGAAATGCCTTGCTGAACTGAGGCTTGTGAGAATCACTTTATCAGAAAGCATCAACAATAAGTTTGTTGAACTGTTCCATCAAAAATTGGCCATTAAAAATGCCATAGGCAAGTCAAGAGCCCAGCTTTAAGCTCACAATTCACTTTTGCATGTCCATGCACACACTTCATTCCACTCCTCCAGGGATGTCTAGGGCTGCAGGTAGGGGAAAGTCTGCAGCTCACAAAAATCACTTTCAGGCTAGACATGGGTAACCAAGTACTTCCATGGGGAAAGGCTGGGCAGCAGCTTCCTGCCCAGCAGGAGCACACAAGAAGCCGAGCACATGCCCAGGGTTGCAGGCAGACCTGGCAGTCTGCCCCCAGCTACAGTGCTGTGAACTGCTTGAGTGAGTTGCTGCAAGGCGAAGACTGTCTTTCTCCAGGATCTGCCAATCACATCCTCGGATAACAGGGAGCATTTACCCTCATTGGATTTGTCTGTGTGACACAAGGCCCTGAAAAATGCCATCATTAGGTACATTTTCTGCTCATAAAAGGTCTGTTCAGTTCCATTTTTGCTCTTGCTATTCTTTTGGAGGTCATTTCCATTTACTAAATACCGTAAGACTATTTTGCAGTGCTGAGTGTTTTAACCATTTGCCTTTGAGCTTACATGACAATTTAGCATATCAGAGCACATGCTTTCATCAACTGCTAAGCTGTAGAATTGCCTTGTTGCTCAGCTGTCTGAGTATTCACCCGGTCCCTTACTGCTGTGTTTTATTGCCATGCTGCTGACAGCAACACACCATCATATATTGGTCATCCCATCATCAGTCAATTCAGCTGCACAGCAAAAATTAATTCTGTTCTAGGAAGACATCATTCAGCCAGCCGGTACTGTCTGGGATTTTTTTTTTTTTCTTATAGCTAATCAAGAATCTGACATTCAATGTGCTACATTTATCTCACCTTCCAATAAGTTGAAAATAGGGATGTCTTCTTGTTCTATGATTTTGTGCAGTACATCTATGCTACAAATGCACTTCAGAGACGCAACAATTTATAACCTGAGGGCTTCAAACTACAGTAGGTTTTTTTAAAGGAAGCAATGCTGGAATCAGGGTTTGTTTCACCAACCTGGAATTTAACAGACATGCAGAGAAAGAGATTCAGTCAGAAACCCACAGACTTCCAGAAAAAAAAGTGGTGGCTGCCAGCATGCTCCATACAAGCTTGTTGAAACCAAATATTAGGCAACATTTCAGGACACTCAAGAAGAGCTCGAAAGCCCTGCCCATGGGCCAAGGATTAATGAGAACAGCTCCTGTGGAATGCTTGAGTCGTCTCATGAAGCAGTAATAGTATAAGGGCTGAATATCAAAACCAGTGGGGCACATACTGGGAGAAGTCAGGAGAAGAGATGTATCAAAGGAAGCTTGAGGTACTGTCACGTGGGAGGAGACATCAGACTGTCACCTGAAGAGACACCGAGTGAAATGGTATAGACAAAGTGGGGCACCCACTGACATGAAGAACAAAGCTTATTGCTCACCAAAGCCAACATGCACGCTGCATTTTCTAGTCTGAATGTGAACTGATCTAAAACTAACACCTTGGGGCTAGAAAGGCCATGTTGAGACAGCCAACAAAAAGACATATGGAAAAAAAATCTTAAATTTGCCCTACTGGCTCCTTCTCCTTTTTCAAATCCACCTTCATTGTTCAAAGTCATAACCTATACTTTAGAGTATGTAATCTACAAATCAGGGCCTCCGAGTCTGGCCCTGTGTGACCTGGACAGCCAGTACAGATTGATCAGATAGTCTGAAAATCAAACCAAGAGAGACTTGCAAATGGCTTCCTACACCAGCAACTTCACTTTGCACAGGACTGGTTGAACAGTGCAGTTATCTGTCCCTGTGCATGCAGAGGCACATGAGTTTTCAAGGGCTGAGAAGGAAACCCAGGAGTTTAGGTGTCCTCCCACCTTTTACAGTGTGTTAAAAACCAGGTTTTTCTCCAGTACAGGGGTTGACATAGTTGCAGGCATTAGTTATAACACCGTGATGTATTATTAACTCATTCTGACAAATACAAAATGAATAACAGATTTCAATAACAAACCATCTTTCCAAAAGAGGGTTTTACTAGGTTTGGAAGTGAAAATGTGTGGAAGATTCAAAAATTTAAAAATACAGTGTGGCTTTAAGGATAAAAATGAACTAGTTAGAATAGAAGTGCAAAACCACAGCTCTAAAATAGATGGATAGGAAAAAATATCTTGCAGAAAAAGATCTGTGAAACTATTTAGAAAATGTTAAATTAAATTCCCTATGATCTAATGTATAAATTCTGAAGGTTTAGCTGTGCTGACAGAGTTGATCTCTTCCTTTTGTTAGTTATACTTACACTGTGGTACTTGCAAAATTCTCAAGCACTGTTAAAGCTGATTTGAGATAATAATTTCATTAATTAAGAATACAAATGCTTCCTGGTGAGATAATGAAAAGAATTTGAAAGGTGTAATTTTGACTTCATTGTTAATAAAATCCTTTCACCTAGATCTTGGCCAATATAAGGAATCATGGACTTCAGTTAAGCAAGATATTTGAACCTGTGTGTCTAATCTGGAGATATGAATAGCTCTATTAGCTTCAAAGAAGCAACCTGATTGAAAAAAGTTATTCATTGGCCTAAAGTTTGGCATATGATTACATACCTTACTGGATGAAGGCCATGGTAGGTCAGATGTGCCTCTAGAACAATTCTACCTTACAGTGGTAGACTTAAGCATGGGTTAGCTCCAGATTAACCTACTCCAGCATATTTTTGAAGCTCACAGATCTGAAACTACCACTTCCCTTTCAACACATGAAAATAAGTTGCTCCTTGAAACTGATTCAGATTCTGCATTTCTTGTGCCATCTTAAATATTATTTGAATTTCTAAGGTTCATATGACACAAAGCACGTGACAGTTGTGGTCAATGCTCATAGGTACAATTGACAGACAATTGCATCCCACTACGGTGGAGTGAGTGGCCTGAGGAGGGGAGGCAAAGGGAAGCAGACTTGTATAAATACACACCTTCTCTCCCAGCTTAGCTAGGTTTAGAGGCAGCATCCACTCTAAGGTTTGAAACACCTCTTATCTGGCTGTGGGCAATAATTATCCAATTCTGCCTCTGAAAAACCTGTAGTAAAGAAGATCTAGACCTGTGACCAGGGTAGGGGAAAAAAAAATCAACAACAACAACAACATCAAAAACCACAAACACAACCTAAAACCACAAAAAACAAAACTGAAAGACAGATCCATTGGCATCAGTGGAAACAAGCCAATCTGTTGCCCTTCGTGGTCTGACCTCTACAAGAATACGACAAAGCGGGTCTAGCCAAGCAAATGACACACATGCTTTACCACAGGAATCTCTCCACTGGGACTCCTAGCTAATAATGATGCCTTCATTTTTAACAGACAGCTTTATTTTTATGTAAATGCATTTGCTTGAATGACAGAAATACATGTAAATTCTATAACAGCATCTAATCGTCTCAAAAAAAAAAAAAAAAAAAGGTTATTTAGTTCCGTTTTATCTTCTAGTTAATGGCATAAGACTTTAATGTCACTTTCTTACCAGAAAACATCAGAAGCTATTTTGAAGTGCTAATCAGCCCTAGAAGGCCTTACCCTTGATCCTGCACAATAACATACAATACATGGCAACACTTCTGTCAGTGTAGAAATTCAGACTGGATCTTGAAACACTACATTTACGTCATCCACAGATTATAGCAAAGGTGTCTGCATGGCTCACCGAGGTTTCAGGAAACAAGACAATCTATTTGGATTGGTAGGAGCAAGTCTGACTTGAGCTCAGACTCCATTTTCTTCTGGCTTTGGTTTGAGTGGAGATAGATCACATGATTGTACCTGGACTAAATCTTGCACAACTGCTTTTGTGTCTTCCTCCCCATGATGTATGATCTCTGGCTCATTTGATCCACAAAGCAAACCATTCATTTCTGTTTTCTTCTTCATAATCTGTGCTTCTCTGATGCCCAAAGAGAGGATAATGTCTATCAGGAGAAAAGTTTGCAGTGGAGGGAGAAGAAAACTGATATACAACAGTCAGAAATCAAAACCAAACTCTGACATTTAACCCCAGCAACTCAGAGGGAAGAGAGCATCTTCAGTGTCCAAAAATAACAGCCCTCCCATCCCACATGGTTTTAAAGAGAACGAAGAAGTAGTCATCTGTTGCTAACACTAAAGATAATCTTAGCTATGTTATGTTTCAACAAGAAAATAAACCCAACTGTCATTCCTTTGTCACAGCTAAGCGGTAAAAACCCCTTTCAACAAAAATGTGTTAAATAAACTTCCATCAAAATAAAACATATTTAGTAGCTTGAGCATAGCACAGATAATTACAGGACATCACATTACTGCAATGATTTTCAGTAAATCTACAGCATGACAAGAAACAGATCTGCCTCTCCAGCCTGCATTTCAATCCAAATCGGAATGATGGCACAGGCAGGAAGTCTCTGGGACATTGGATCTCCAGCTTCCTAACAGTCGTATATCCTTCTTATTCATTTTAATTTTGATCCTTTCAAGAGGTGGGATGCAGATGTGAGGCAAATCAAGCACAATTATGGTTTACTTCAAGGAAGGATACCCAGAAAGCGGTGAGAAAGAAGGAGGCAATTGAAGATTACCATGGGGAAAAGATTAGTGAAAACTGAAGAAAGTAGCAAAGGGCAGAAATCTGAGTGGTATTGGAGAGAAAATATTTTCTAATTGGTTGTGGAAAGAAGTCATAAGTAATCATAATGAGGGAGATTTTCAAATGTACATTGGCAGCTTGCATTGGCTGTTATGTCAGTGATTCAATGATGGGAGAGGGAGGAGATCCCCTATCAGAGAAGAGCATCCCTACACTCTAAGTGGACGTAGCAGCAGCCTATTGCTCCAAGTGGGTTTGGTAATGCTGTGGATGGATGTGCTAATGAAAGGCTTGGCTAATAGTAAGAAGAGGAGTGATGCTCTAAGCCTCCAGGGGAGAGGAAGATGGCAATTACTAGAGCTAATAAGTCCTGGCTCTGATTTCAATGGCATATTATCATGCTGGTGTATACCCCAAAAAATGAGATACAAACGGGACAAAAACATGAAGCAGGAAGAACAGATGCAGGGTACTGGTCATCACATATGAAAACTAAAAAATATAAGACTACATTACCATTAACATAATTAACAGCAGCACAGTCATAAACTAAGATAAATCCACTATTCTAAACCTGCAGCTTTACAAGTGTATCACGTAAGCAGGAGCAGTTAAGAAAAGCAAACAGCAAAGACAGTTTTCTAATGGAAATAACTCCACAATTCACTTGAAGAGTTAATCACTTCACATGAAATTATCTTCTCTGCTGGATCTAAAGTATCAATTTATCCAGAACATATCTTTAATAGGAAATACAGCTTATTCCTGAAAACTGAGAGGGAAAAGTAATGATTCAGTTAATCAGATAGTCAGCCAAGCACAAAATATCTGTAGACAGGTATGAAAACCCAAGCAAGCAGTGGTCCAGGAGGGATCAGGTCCACACAGGATTGATTTTCTCACCTAGTTCTCTGTTCAGGGATAGTAACAACATGCAATCCCCCACTACTTACACACATGAAGACTTCCCTCACAACTTCTAATAAAATCTGACTCTAAGTCAGAATTTACTCTTTGTGTGCATCTTGGATCTGCTTCAAGCTGATGTCTGACTTTTGAAGTCACTGTGGTATATACTTGAAGAGTTATATGGGCTGCAGGTCTTAAAAAAAATGAAATACAGAAAATATCACTATCAGTAATCATACCGCCTTCTTTTTTAAAGTAATTTGGAAGAGAGTAATACTTTTGAGATGCTAGTGATCCATCCAAAAGATACTTCCTTCACTAAAGATATGTCTAGAAAGGCTCCAGGTGATGCTGGGTTCAGTCAGCCAGTTCTGCCAGTCCTGTACTATGAGCCCTTGCGTTTAATGCAATTTTGACTTCAATACATAATTATGAACTGATGCAAAATGAGCCTTCACAATATCTCATATTAGCAGGAATATTTTAGTTGAATTTTTGTTATGGTTTGAAATATACACCAGCTTTACTTATTTAAGCTTATATTTGATTTTTTTTTTTACATATGCAAAAAAATCAGCGTTTTTTCTTTTGTTTATGCCAACTGCAGGGAAAAAAAAGCACATTAGGGAAAACAATTTTTTATTTCCAGTTGTACTATAAATAATCAACTGAGTTTGCTGGTAGCCTGTGGTGAAGACGCTACCTCAGTCCTGTACTGATCATTTTACTTCATTCAGCACTCAGGGAATGGTGGAAATCCACAGCTCAAGAGAACTGAATAGACATGTTCAGTCCATGCTTTACATTCCAACCGAGTTATTTATCAGCTGCTCTTGAAGCTACCTGGGAAGATTTATTACTGGACAGAGTCTTGCTCAAAGAGTGGTGCCTACCAAAGTCAGATCCACAGGGCTGGTACAAAAAGTCCAGTGAGGATGGGTCTTCATCTTATATTTTTTTTAAACACAGGGAAGGCTGTTCAAATGATACTTGCTAGGACCCTTAGGATGTTTGGCCAAACGTGTTGTATTTTATAGGCACAGAGAGAGAGCAACACTCAGAATACTGGTCACTAGTAAAACCATGAAGCCCCCTTGCAGCCACCAGTGAGCCATTTTACACGAGGATTTAGGAATTTCTTCAGGACAAAATAAAATCTTACAAAAGCAGCCACCTTACTTTGAAACCAGCCAGCACGGGTACAAACAGCAGCACAGCCTCTGGGAGAGGGGTGCTTGTGGTAGCTGCCATCCCCACATGATTTTTGGAGTCCCCACGAGCCCTGTGCTGCAGTCACTGGGATGTGAGCTGGCTAGTTTAAAGCTGCAAAAAGCTATCTAAAGCAGACACAGTCACAAGTTTTGCTCATGAAGCCTCAGAAAGAACAGGGCAATTCAGAGGTAAAACTTTGTGTGCTTTTCCCTAATGTAGACAGCTTTATTCTTACTCTGAAGTATGGCTCAGACAAGGAGCTGTTCCTGATACTGCCTTCCGAAAGACATGTGCAGGCAAGCATGAAAACTAATTTCTTTTTTATCAATCAGGTGCTTATTAGGAGGAAGACATTACCCACAGAGATGTAAATCTGAGACAGAGGGAGACAGAAAACAGAAATAGAGAGGGTCTTGCAATATATAGTATGCTTTTGTCCACAGCCTTGGGTAGAATACATACTTCAGCTTTGTAACTTTCCTTCTCAGGTTGTTCATGGTTTGCTTCTGGTTTTGTTGTGGCTCTATATAGCGATGTTTAAAAGCCCCCACCAAGAGGAGAGTACCCTGTGAAACCCACTGAAGTACAAACATTAGGGAAAGTTCAGATAGATGAAGCAGACAGACCACTGGTGAAAGGGTATCTCATGTATGAATAGAGGACAGGGGCTCAAAAATTTGGTGATGTTCCTGATGCTATAAATAAAGCCTCCAGCAGATCTGAAAGAGAGTCCAAGGTCTTAAGCCATAGCTTACAAGCTTAATCACAACAGTGTCTGCTCTTTCACTGAAAAAATCCATCTTTTGCAGCAGAGAAAAAATGATGTTGTTACAATGGCAGATCCTGGGGCTTTATCCTCAGATTCCTTTTCAAAATGACTGCTGAAGTGGAAATATCATGTCTAAAGGGTAATGAAGTAACTTAAGTAGTTAATCAAATATTCAAAGCATCTACTGGGAGCCAAAGTTACATGTTTTTCTTTGTTTAAATCTCCCACTTCAAGAGATTTTCAGGTGTAGGTTAAGTATTTCTAACTTACACATACAAGCTGTTCTCTTACATTGTCTGATACATTTTTAAAAACACATTCTTCATTGTAAAAACAGAGACAGAAAGGGGATTAAAAGAGATTGTTCCTGTTTCTGCCATGGTTTCCCTAAGTGTAGTGGCTGATTACATACCGAAAGTACCAAACCTACTCTTCTGACAGCAGTCAGTTGTCCTGATGCACTTGTATTTTGGGCACACAGGGAAGAAGCTTCTTTGGTTATCAAGTGCCGTATGTGTCTCAGTCAGATGCATGGAAATAAATGTTAACCTCTATGGTGGGTTGACCTTGGCTGGATGCCAGGTGCCCACCAAGCTTGTCTATCACTCCCCTCCTAAACAGAACAGGGGAGAAAAATACAACAAAAGACTTGTGGGTCAAGGTATGGACAGGAAGAGATAACTCATCAATTACTGTCACGGGCTCAACCTAGGGGAAAAAAATTAATTTATTACCAATCCAATCAGAATAGGATAATAAGAAATAAAACCAAATCTTAAAAATATACCCCACACATCCCTCCCTTCTTCCTGAGTTTAACTTTACTCCTGATTTCTCTACCTCCTCCCCTCCAGCAGTGCAGGGGCACAGGGGATGGGAGTTCCAGTCAGTTTATCACAGGTTGTCTCTTCTGGTCCTTCATCCTCAGGGGGAGGACTCCTCACACTCTTCCCCTGCCCCAGCAGGGGGTCCCTCCCACTGGAGAAAGTTTTCCATGAACTTCTCCAACATGAGTCCTTCCCACAGGTTGCAGCTTTTCACAATCTGTTCCAGCGTGGGTCCCCCACAGGGTCACAAGTCCTGCCAGCAAACCTCCTCCAGCGTGGGCTTCTCTCTCCACGTCCTGCCAGGTCCTGCCAGGAGCTGCTCCACCATGGGCTTCCCGTGGGGTCACAACCTCCCTCAGGTGCATCCACCTGCTCCTGCGTGGGGCCCTGTCATGGATGAAAATATTAACACAGTAATGATTTAGCAGCAAATAAAGATTTGTTAATGACTAGCAGCACTTAATCATTAACCAGTTTAAAGATTTTCAAAATAATTCAGTAAAATATGTTAAAATTAAAAGTGACAACTACAGATTCAAAGATGACAAGATTCACACTAACTTATTACACAGTACCTTAAATCAATACACGCACATTCACAAACACAAGACATACAAAGGCACAGACAGACAAAAGTATTTGGATCCAGTAAAATAAGTATGTATAGGTATCCACACTCATGAAAGTAACTGTGTATACCTAAACACATCAGTAGGTAGAAAGAGTGGGTGAAAAAGAAACTAGCTCAGAGTTAAAATTTCCCTCTTCCTGAGTTTGCAGTAAATACAATGCATTCCTCAATGGGCAATAACTGAGACTCGAGGGTCAAATTTGCTCTGGTCTCCCGTTGGCTTTAATGGTACCTTAAGGTTTTTTTGGTACCTGAGAAGCATCCCAACTCAGGGGAGATGCTGGTCATAGGCTGTGAGAGATGAGAAACCAGGCCTGTGAGAAACTAAGACAAACAGCCTGGGAAAGCAAAAGTTGAGGCTGATAGAAGAAATGCCTCAAACACTCCCAAGACAAAACCATGAGTCCCAGGGTGCTTTCTGTGGAGGCCGAAGCTGATAACGCTGTCTGATGTAGCTGGGGGAGAGAGCCCTGTGGAGACAGGACAGCTCTCCTCTGGGGCACCTGGGCAAATTTCATGTGTCCAGTGAATGAACTTTGCTTCATTATCCACGAAATGCATATTAAAGTTACCACCCCTCAATATGCTAACGAGGGCTGTCATGATCATGCTAATTACATCATCCCATGAAACACCTTACCCCTCCCCATACATGGGATACGTAGGTCTGTGGGTCGACCTAGGGGACGGACCCAAGGAAACTGGATATAAATCAAGGGGGGGAAGAAAGGGCGCTCTCTCTCTGCCCCCCTGGCCATCTGGAGAGAGCAGTGAAGTGAAGAAGATGGATGCCAGCGAAGAAGATAGCTGCCTCCTGAAACCCTCGCCGGTGGGATCAGCGCAGGAACCCAGACCGGTGATCTGTACTCCCCCATTCCCTCTATCTCCCTCTTTACCTTTTTCTATTAAGAAATGCAAGGCATATTATATTGCTCGCCACAACTTGCTCTGTACTTAACAAATTATCATGTGTTCAATTAGTACATTGTAGGTAGTTAATAAATGCTTGAACTTAGAGACTTGTTGTCCGCTCCACTGGGGATTTGCAAATCTGAGTCACTTGTCCCCCTTGTCTGAGCTGGACGTGACATAGGCCCACTACAATCCAGGAGAGCTCAAAGGGTCTCACTTGGGATCACTATTTATAGGGTCCAAGATAACTGACTTTCATCAGATACTTCTCCACTCATGTGGCCCAACTCAAGTGATGAAATATTCTGGTGTTTTCCACCAGTTGTGAAGGCCCAGAACTTGCTAGTTCTGTTACTGCCTTCCCTGGACCATGTCCCAGGTACAGATGTACCAGGCTGTCAGGAGGTGATGGACTGTTATTACCACTCCCAAGCGATAGGGAGAACAGGAGTCAGGCACATCAAGGAGGTGCCTTAACATTCCGGACCACTGCCATTTGCAATCCATACTGCCCGGGTTGGTATGTGGCCCAGCATGGGGCTGGAGTCACACCAAGCACCTAGCAGCCCAGCAAGGACAGGGGGGAGGGGGAATAGGAATTGCACCACCACAGATCCTCCCTGGCTGCAGGTGTAGATCTGCTCCCCCGTTACCCTCCGTGGGCTGCAGGGGCACAGCTGCCTCACCATGGGCTGCCCCACGGGCTGCAGGGGATCCTGCTCCGGGGCCTGAAGCACCTCCTGCCCATCCTTCTTCACTGACCTTGGTGTCTGGACAGCTGTTGCTCTCATATATTCTCACTCTTCTCTCTGTCTGCAGTTGCCCTTGAACAGGTTTTTTTCCCCCTTCTTAAATATGTTATTCCAGAGAGGCTACCACCATCACTGATGGGCTTGACCTTGGCCAGTGGTGGATCCATCTTGGAGCCGTCTGGAATTGGCTTTATTGAACGTGAGGAAAGCTTCTGGCATCTCCTCACAAAAGGCATGCCTGTAGCCCCTCCTGACACCAAAACCTTGCCACACAAACCCAATACAGCCCCAGACCAGCAAGGATTTTTGGAAGATGACAAAAGAAACTCAGATAACTTTCTTATAATCTAACAAAACAATGGTGTTGGCTTTTAGGAATCTTAGAAGGTCATTTGGAAGGGGGTTGATAGGAGGAGTCAGATGGCAAGAATTTTAGGAGCACTCAGGTGTGCCCCAAAACAGTGCTAAATGACCATGTGCAAATCATGAGCTGAAAGTTACGTGCTTAGAGCAGAGTGCCCTCATTCCCCTTAGCACTCAAAAAAAAAGGAACATGCGCCTAATCCCAAGCAGACAGCTGGGCAGACAGTTGTGGTTAAATCCATGTCTAATGAATCCCTTTGTCCACTGTACCTTTGGTATGCTTATCTCACTATCTTAAGCTACCCCAGCACACTCGCAAGCAAGCTGGTGAAATCTTATGCGTGGGGACTGAGCCTAGGACAGCTGTGGATGTGTCTGTATTTTCCTATATTTCGGATTAAAGACACATTAAATAGAGATAATTCTCTGCCCTTTGTAATGAAATTACTTGCCATTGCTGCTAATTTGAGTTGTCATTATTAGTGACTAAGACACAGAAGTGTCTGGGATGACTTCCTTGAGGATTTAAACTTACTAATGAAACCTCTCAACAATTAAAAAAAAAATGCATTCAAATGACCATGCTTGGTGAAATTCTTAAGTACTAAGTTAATTAGTCTGCATTCTCAAACACACACTGTCAGCCAACACCAAACACACTGCAAGTGGATTTCATGGTTTGAAATCTGCTCAATTAGCACCACTTACAACATGGTCAATAGCAATCCTTCTGCTCCTGTTTCAGAAGGGTCACACTAGGCTACTCCAAGATTAGCTCACCCTTCATTCAAACTGGTAAAATACTGCCCCAAAAACCACGTGAGGCTACAAACCACCAAAGCAAGGTTTTCAGCACTAAGTACTGTTTAAATTATGTATTCACTAGAGTAGCTCTGTGCAAGGTCTTCTGTACTTTTGGGAAGAGTTTTTTGTGCTTACAGCTCCGGGACAGAGGCTGGAGCTGCTCAGCCTGGCAGGAGGGAGATTTCTCTGGATTTCTCAGAGTGGATGATGAGCAGTTCTGTGCCAGGTAGTGGACACCACCAGTACCATGCATGGCTACATCCCATGGGCTTGGGGGCCTCCAGGAAGTCTCAGTGGTACCCACAGACACCATCAGCAAAGGGCCGCTGCAGTCTGGGCACCAGGGACATGTGGGTTTGCATTCAGGTATGACAATGTTGCCCAAGTCCCACTTGGGGTGTCTAAGATCTTCAGTGGCTTTTGTGCTTGGACGGTTGGGTGATGGGGTGAAGAGGCACGGTCTTTCACCGGCTGTTAGATCAGCTTGTCCCAGTACTAGGGACGGGGATCATTCCCTAACCATGCAATATTACTGTAGTCTGAGCATTTTGTCTTTGGGCTCATAGGACAGGGCAATACACATAGCCTAATTCTTTGATAACAGCAGTACCTAATTTTGGTTTTTACTGTTTTTATCCTTCCATCCCTTTTATGTCATTCTGAGGCCCAGGTATTATGTCATCCGCTCAAGTACTGTTGATCTTCACAGCTGAATGATGTTGCTCACATGTGCCAGCCAGCACAGCAGTAGCCCAGCAACACTGCCTGCACCAAGGTGTGGACGCACAAAGTCCTGCTTCTTTTTAAGAAAGAGAAAGGGCAGATAGAAATAATCATGGTGTAATTAATACATACCTGTCACTTTCCACCATGTGGAGTTACTAATATCAGCTCTTTCAAGAAAGAAATGATGGGAAGCATTTTCATAATTTCAAACATACAAAACGATGTATTTATGATTAAATAGGAAAAGCAACCATGGCTTAGCTGGGTCAAAAGAAATCCATAAAGCATGCAGACACTGCTGACAATAATGTAATTTTATTGAATCAATAACAAGAAGATGTAGGCAAGGATGCCCTTTATTGTAACCATGGCCCTTCACAGAAGATCTTGCATTCCCAGCTCAAAAATCCTCTACAGTACCTAGCAGTGTTTCAGTATGAAGTTGTTTATCTTTCAGGGCACTTGAAACAACATACATTGCCAAAAATCAGGCTGGGGAAATTACAGAGATAGAAAATTGCTTTACTGCATTAACACCCCCCTGAACATTTCCCACATTAAAGTAATTAGATATTTAAGACAAAGAAACATAAAAACCCTTGAGGTATGCAAATTTCAAATGTTTGACACCCTTTTGGTACATAATAGGATTTGATTAGTAGTTGCAACACACAGACCCACTACAGAGCATGAACAACATTTACAATTACAAAATTTATGAAAGGTAAACTCTTTAGTGGTGTTTTAAAATTCATAGGAGAAAAAAAAAAAAATGGGCTGAGAAATAGTCTGCAGCAAGCTGACTAGGTCCTAGGAGTTTAAACTGGAGTCATAATCTATAATATTAATGTCAGGTGGTGCCTAGTATGTTACAGTGCAGTGAATGCTGTTGGTTTAGCTATAGCTGAAGAAGTGACCTACTTTGGAAATGTTTTCACCTGGAAATTCTCTGTCTGGAAATACAACCAAAAGGGCACGTCAAAAATAGCAATCAGGACCCTTGTCAGCTTTTTGCTTGCCTTGGATAAAGTTACAGCATCTCTTAGGTACTAAGTGTAGGGAATGGACCTAGAATTGGCCTAACTCTTGACAACATGACATAAAATATTCAAATGTTTACTGCAATTTTCACTTGCTACACAGCTAGTTATAAAGTGAGTAATTATATCCCTTGGTTCAGTGAAGTGAAAGATAGTAATTCCAAGAAGACATTAAAACAATTCACACCGACAGCTGCACATAAAACTGTACCGTTACCCAAAGTGAAACAGCAGCTGGAAATTGCTACAAATTGTTCAGAAAAATGACCATACTCTTTATAAAATTTAGTTCCAGTGCCTGTCAGCAAAGTGAAATGCAAGTGCATTTACAACGCACACACCGCTCCAACACTCTGCTTCTTCCTTTAACATCTTTATTTCTCTATGTCTTCTTGTGTTCAAGCAATCAGGTTTTAGCAGTAATTAAAATCTAGGGGGGCAAGTGAAGAGAAAATATTCTCCTTTCATTGTATTCCTGAAGCATATGAAAGTACTACATTTCTTCTTTAGAAAGTATAATAAACACATAGCAATTGCTTACTGTATCATTTAACTTTCCTAATTGTTGCAGTAAGTAATATTTTTTTACTATAAAATAATTAGGTAAATTTAAAATGCCAGGAAAGAGTTGGTATTTATATCTACACTGACGAATCAGTCACAGTTGGAGTTCTGAGATTCAAGTGTGTTCCTACCAAGAGTCTTGGGCATCTCCACGCACCATTTTGGGAAGACAACCTATAATGATGCATATACAATGACATGTGCCAGCTATGAATACACAGAGCTTTCAAAAAATATGTATACATATTAAGGGGTCTACAAGGATCTGTGTTAAGCCTTCACATTGGAGGTGCTGGAGACCTCAATTCAGGAAAGAACTTGAGCATAGGATGAAGTTTTGATTCAGCCATGTACCTAACTAGGAGCTGAATTCAATACCATTCAAGAACTTATTTGAAGTTTAATCCACACCCGAAGTCTTGCCACAGCCATATTTTCCACTGTTGCCATCATAGTGGTAGATTATCTGGGCTCTGGCAGTGAGGCAGTAAACCGATGACCTCTGAAGCACAAACTGATCTCCAAAGACTGGCATCTAGTTTACTTGGAAAAGGAGTGTGGAAGTAGCTGCTGAACGTGCATTGAAAAACCAGAGCTTACCCACTAAATGTAGAGAAAATTATGATGGATATTTTTTCTAAGTTTTATTTTAAAATATCTTTAAAAAGAATGATATACTTTTAAAAGTTAATTTTATATATATAAAATATACATATACAGAAATAGAAATTTATCTATTTCAATGGGATGAAGAGACACTGCATTTTATTGTAGCTTGAAGTGTTATCCTATAAAAAGAACTCTTTTTTTGAACATTAAGCAGTAATAAATGTGTTTAACATTCAGAGCATTAAAAATAAAAATAGAGATCAAAAGTAAAAGTCTGAAAATTTGGCTTCTTTTTGTTCAGATAACATTTTTTCAATCCTTTATTACAAGCTGCAACTTGCCCAGCAACTAATGAGAATTGTTGTTCCTCTCTCATCTGCTGTCATCTGAGCTCAGACAAAGGCCCTAGTACTCATGACTCTCTGTGTTGTGGTCTATATTGCAGCAACAAAAAAAAACAGCTTTCTGCACATACAGGTGAGTCTGTCCAAGTCCACCCTGTTGGCTACCACACACTGCTTGTAATCACGCTTGACTGCTTTCTATATCAAGTTATCCCACCTTTATAAAGTTATAAATCATTATAGCACTTTATCTGCTAACTGAGGGCTGGGTAAATCACACTTCTCAGAGGATCCTTCCCTCAAAACATACTTTGAGGAAGGATCCTAACATGGAAGAAACCTATGAAGGACTTTATAAGGCATTCACATCCTACACACACACAAAGGAAGAAAAATTACCTTTGCTTTCCCCGCTCTGCAAGGTTGATTAAGACTTCTGCTGAACCCTTTCATTGGACAGAGGAGGATGCATCTTTACTCACATACGACTGAAATTATATTATTACATTGAGACGAGTTTTTAATACACTCCCTCCAGGCCTTTTTCCACTGTTTTCTTTCTGTCTACAAAGAAACAAGTTATCCAGCCTGTCTTTCAGGCTGTTTATCTGGTCTATCCTGATCTTCCCATTCTTCAAGTTCAGTCTGAATCGAGATCCCTGCATAAAGCAAGGCCAAGTGATTTTACAGGCTTAGGAAGATAAATTCAAACAAAGAAAGAGACAAATACAACTGTTATCTTCTAAAGTGTTTTCTCCTCCTTTTTCCCTCTGAACATTTATGAACACAGCATCCACTAAGAATTATATTCATTGCTGCCTGAAACATGCAATTTGTTATTTTTAACATAACAAGGATTTTGTTTCTGATCTAGCTTTGAAGCTGGCCCTCCTTTGAGCAGAAGATTGGACCTGATCTTTCCCAAGGTCCTTTATAACCTGAATTATTCCATAGCTCTATTTGTTTGATTTCTGACGTTAGAAGCATCAGAAGGAAACTGCAAGTGATAGCAAAGGGAGACTCCCTGCTGCAGAGAACAGCAGCTCCCATCTGCTACAGAATCACAAAATCATCTAGGTTGTAAAAGACCTTGAAGATCATTCAGTCCAACCATTAACCCAACACTAACAGTTCCCAACTACACCATATCCTTCAGTGCTATGTCGACTCTACTCTTAAACACCTCCAGGGATGGGGACTTCACCACCTCCCTGGGCAGCACATTCAAACACCCAACAACCTGTTCTGGAAAGAAATGCTTCCTGATATCCAGTCTAAACCTTCCCTGGTTCAACTTGAGGCCATTCCCTCTTGTCCTATCACTTATTACTTGGTTAAAGAGACTCATCCCCAGCTCTCTGCACCCTCCTTTCAGGGAGCTGTAGAGGGCGATGAGTTCTCCCCTCAGCCTCCTCTTCTCCAGACTAAACACCCCCAGTTCCCTCAGCCGCTCCCCGTACGACCTGTGCTCCAGACCCTGCACCAGCTCCGTTGCCCTTCTCTGGACACGCTCGAGTCATTCAATGTCCTTTTTGTAGTGAGGGGCCCAAAACTGAACACAGGGATCGAGGGGCGGCCTCACCAGTGCCGGGTACAGGGGTAAGATCCCTTCCCTGTCCCTGCTGGCCACGCTATTGCTGACACAAGCCAGGATGCCATTGGCCTTCTTGGCCCCCTGGGCACACTGCTGGCTCCTGTTCAGCTGGCTGTCAATCAACACCCCCAGGTCCCTCTCTGACTGGCAGCTCTCCAGCCACTCCTCCCCAAGCCTGTAGCGCTGCTGGGGGTTGTTGTGGCCCAAGGGCAGCCCCCGGCATTTGGCCTTATGGAAACTCCTGCAGTTGGCCTCAGCCCATGGCTCCAGCCTGTCCAGGTCTCTCTGCAGAGCCTCCCTGCCCTCGAGCAGATCAACACTCCCACCCAAGGAGTATTGATCAACCCACCCACACTGCAGGAGGCTGGACTCAGCCACACACAAGTCCTCTTCGTGCAGGACCTTACAGAGTATTGACACTTCTCCAGAAGACACAAAACGGAAAGAGAAATTCATATTATTATTATAATACAATATATTTTTAAAACGACTGCATACAAATGAGGGATCAGAGACAACATCATCTGTGCCAGCTGTGCTGTGTGTGCACACTGGCGAGAGGAAGTGTGTGTGTGTGTGTGTGTGTGTGTGTGTGTGTGTGTGTGTGTGTGTGTCCCCTCACACACCCGTGTACACAGCCATCCCCTACATTGGGAGGGCAGAGAGCAAGCGGAGCTGGTGTTGCCCCTCCGCCCTCCCTGGGGAGGAACAGGAATGGCAGCTCTCAGTAATTATTGGTTTTATTGACAACAATAATTATAATAAAACCCCAATAACCTCACATGGTGTGAAGATTTGACACTCTGCTGCTCCTGACAGCCAGAAGACTGAGCACCTGAATGTGCTGGGAGTGGGGAGGGGAGGAAGGGCTCTCATGAATGAATCTTTTCAGCTTCCCTCTGTGTATAGGTATCTTCCTTTTAATATTTCTCTTGCTTTGTAACGACCCAAGGAGAATGGGGTTGACTATACTGTATTGACTTTTTGATAAAGAGCTGGTTCAATTCTTACCCGTGTGGGGTCTTGCCCAGGGTTCTTAGCCTGCTTAGTGTAGATGAAGGAGTCAGGTGGTGTTGGGGAGGGTGGGATGATCAGTATTTGCAAGAAGTAAGCATGAGGATCCAGCTGGGTACTGATGTTCCAACTGAGTAAACTGTCATAACCCCTCACATTGACTGGCCCGGCCCTCTCTTCCCTAGTCAGTGGTCCACAGACTGTTAGAACAGGTTGGTTTAACCCATGGTGTTCCCTGAAAGACTCAAGATCCAGATTGGTGTGTGCTGGAAGAGTTGTTTTCCCTCGTATCAGGTTACTGACCAGTTGTCAGATGTGTGTTGAGCTGGACAGTCCCCCTGTGGGATTTAAGAGCTGGCACATAACCTTGCCCAACAAAGAGCAGACGTGATGGGGGTTGGCAGGTTTTCTTAGGGTGGGATCCACCTAAGTGAGGCAGAAGCATCTTTGCCAACTGGCTGGTCAGCATGGTGAAGAGAGTTTCAAATTTAGGAACAACAGCAGAGTGAGATGATGACTAAATTTAAGTAAGGAAATGGTGGACCAGGATAGCAAACAAAGAGGTCAGGGTGTTGTACACAAGAGACCTTCTAACTAACAAAATAGGGGGGGTCCCACCCCAAATGTAGGCATTCCCCACAGATAGGGAAATGCCTACTGGGCAGTTTTATGTAGAAAGCTCTCATAGCTTTTGTGGGAGACTAGAATGACTGGGTGCCTCTCTGAAATGCCTGTACACTAATGCACACAGCATGGGGAACAAAGAGGAGGACTTAGAGGTCTGTGTGTGATTACAAGTCTATGATCTCCTTAGGATCCACAGATATAGTGGGATAGCTCATGTGACTGTAGTGCTGCAGTGGATGGATAGGCTCTTTATGGAGTATGGCATGGTGAGGAAGTGGAGTTGCCCTTTGTGTGAGAAAACAGTAGAAATCTGTGGTGCTCTACCTAGGGATGGATGATGAGCCAGTTGAGAATTTATAGATTGGAATTAGATAACAGCCCAATATGGGCAATATTGTCATCTGTATGCTGCAGATGGCCTAACTAAGAAGAAGTAAATGAGGTTTTCTTCAGACAACCAGAAGTATCCTCCAGTTTGAAAGCCCAGATACTCATGGGGGACTTGAACCACTCTAATATCTCTTGGAGGAACAATACAGCAGGGCACAAACAATCCAGGAGGTGTCTGGAGTACACTGACGATGGCTTCCAAACACAGATGTTTGAGGACCCAACAAGTTAAGGTGCTTTGCTTGACCTGACACAAATAAGAAATAACTGATCAGGGATGTGAAGACTGACAGCAGCCTTGGTTTCAGTGACCATGAGACGGTGGAGTTTAATTTCCTGAAAGAAGAGGACAAGGCACATAGAAAGACCACAACACTGATCCTCAGGGGAGTTTTGCCTGTTCAGAGACCTGCTTGGAAGAATCACATAGGAGATTAACCTGGAGAGAAAAGGCATGCAGGAGAGTTGTTTGACTTTCAAGAATCACCTCCTACAGTTTCAAGAATGGTCCATCCCCATCTGCAAGAAGTCAAGGAAAGGTGACAGGAGGCCTACATGGATGAACAAGAAGGTCCTTTCCCTCCTCAGGTGTGTATATGTAGTTCTGTACTCTGCATATAGCAGCCACTGCCTTCTTGAATGACTTCCAAGCTACCAACTGGAATTGCACTGGTGGTCTTGTACAGATTTGGCCAACTCTTGCTGTCCTGAGTTTGTCAGTTCTTCCAGATTCCACAGGACCACAAGCCTCCAGAATTTACTGCTACTTGGAAGACTTCCATGTGTTACCTCTCTGCAGATGCTCTACCTCTCTCTGGTCTGCTGTTTTATGCTCACTATTTCTCCATCCACACACAGGGAGCCCATAGATGTCATTCCCACAACTCATAGAGAAAGTGCCTTATGATATCTTGACTACTTAGAGCAGTAAAATTCAGTTAAAACCAGCTTTTCTTCATTCATCTCAACATAGGTCTTGACAATGTCAGCCTGCTTGTGTATTATAGACACTTCCCAAGATTTGTCTGGCAGGCAGGATGCTGTTACACTTCAGGCTTTTCTATGTCTACTAATAGAGGCAGTCCTTTCTTCTCCCAAAAGCCATAGGTAAGGTGTGCTCCTAAATGCTTCCTAAGAGGTTTTAATATAACAGAAAGTAAACTGGAATAGGATAATAAGTGAAGGTTAATTCCGCTTTTGATCATTATAGTCAAGGCATATATTCCGAAGCACAAGAAAACAGTTCAGCAATACTGCTGAAAGCCAAACCAGTATAAGTACTTGCTCAGTAATGCAATAAGGATAGATGAGTGGAGGAACATTGTACAGAGCTGGGGAGCAAACATCTGTCCTGCCTATGGACTGGCCATGTCAAAGCTTTGCATTAGTGCTGCTCCTGCTGAAGTCATTGACAAGATTGCACCTGAATTTCACATATGCCTTTTTGGTGGATCAAATAGATGAAAAGAGATGCTTATTCTAAGCAGGTGTGCACTATGAAGAACTAGGACAAAGACAACATTGAACAACTGCAGCAACTTGCAAGCATTTGTTCTAGACCAGTCTCAGAAAGCATAGCATGCAATGTCCGAAGTGGGACTGTTATGAAATCTTTTCCAACCCAGTTAGCCACTGGTTTAAATTCTTTTTGTTAAAATAGTTACATTTCATCCATGGTGCTTTCCTGCTGGGCTCTTTTGTCTTCAGGAAAAATTAGAGACCAAGCTCAGACATAAACTTTCTGAAGAAGCAAAGTACTTTCCTTTCAAATTTTTCACAATAATACAACAATACAGATGCAGTATTTAATAAGGTGGGAAACAACATGGTATGTGTTCCCCATGTCTGGTCTATGTAATTTTTAGTAACTCTTTGCTGGGATGCATGGGTTATAGGAAAAAGCACCAGCCTGCCAGCTGGCAATCTGCATTCCATTCCCAGGCCCAGACTCTCCTGTTAAACTAACACTATTCCCTCATATTCTTCATCTTCTCTGTCTCTTCACCTTTATCCCCACTCTAAATCTTCAGGCAGTGCAACACCCAGCATGCTTTGGCACAACTGTCATACGGCAAAGAGAAGAATTTTGTTATGTGTGCAGGCAGCACTGTGAGAAACGTGACACAACTCATCCCCCTCCTCTCAGACATCATCTGTCATTCAGCTAGAAAAAGCACCAGCAGTAGCTGGGAGGCAGAGAGCGAGCTGATGGACTACATGCATTAGCAAGAGCATGCACCTGATGGCTCTTCCTCATCAAGCTCTTCCTCACCTTGGGAAGGTTCCCACTTCTGTTGGACCCTTACAATAGTGGACTGTCAGCTTTTGAAGTCTTTTATGCATGCTGTTTCTTTCCTAATGTGTCAGAGTTCTTTTAATTTCTCTCTTAAAACCTTAAACTAAAAATGCTGTGGTGTGGGAAACCCCGGATATGACACTGAGAAGGAAAGTTCATTGGCCCCTCTCCCCTCCCTGCCCTCAGCTATGCCCTTGGCTGTCAATGCTTGCAGAAGCACCCAGGATTTCAAAAGCAAAAAGTTTCAAACACAGTTCTGCTAATTTTATATCCTGCAAGTCTGTCAAAGTATCGGATGGGAAGCAAACCAGCAAATTGCTTTCCTGCTGGAGGTACAAGGAAGAGGGAAGATCAGATTGACATTTGTGGCCATTTGTGCAACCACCGCCATTTGTGTCACCAAACAAACTCTGCATGAAATACAGCCTTCGCACCTGCTCCTAACCCTCAGAGTTCAGAATTTCTTCTGATGAGGAGATTCACAATTATTTTGTGATGCAGAAGCAGTTCGGTGAATTGATACAGACTGATGGTAATTAATGACTCCAGGGTAACTAAAACCTTTCCCTTATTCTTCCGGGTGTCATCTCCAGCCAACACCCACATGGTCTGCACTTCCCCAGTGCTAAGAGGCTGAGGTTGAACAAAGCCAGGGAGCTCTCGCTGTACTCTTGGAGGGGGCACAGGGCTGTGAGACGTCTTAAAGCACAGTGTGTATTAAGTTGTTTTCTCAAACCTCAGTTTTAAATTAAGATAGAAAGAATAATCCAAATTACCCTCTCCTATAAGGATGTAGACACTTGAAAAAAACAAAACTTTTTCAGTCTGAAAATTTTTCCCCCACAAACATTTACATACTTATAGACAAATGTAATTGTTCACACCAAAAAAAAATCATTATAAATTTCAGATTAAAACATCAACTACTGGGTATCCAGTTGTGTTAAAACATTTCCTTCACTTCTCTACTCCTCCCTGAGGAAGCTTGTGAAATATTCTGCGAGGTTTCAGTATGGCATCATGGTGTTTCTGCTTTTGCCTGTCAAGTCCCCAAGGAATAACCTACAGTCTTAGTACACCTGAAAAACAGTTTTGGAGATGGCAAAATATATAGGATTATGATTGTTTATGAAGTGCTCAGAGATGAACTCTTGGCAGGGCAGAGCAATTTATACGATTTATTGGGTGAGTAAACTTGGAATAAAATGCTATTTACCCCCCCCAGTTCACAAAATAGTCTTGCACAGAAATGTCAGCAAATATTTTCATGCCAGATTTTTAGCAATCTCTTTGAACTACACCATAGAGCAAGGGACATTTTAATACTTTAATCTGAGTAAAGTCATGCTTTGTACCTGTATGTTTTTGCCTAAACTGGTTTACTTGTGAGTTGATGACATAAGAGAGAGCATATATATAAATCTTGCATGGTGTGCACTTGATGTCCTCTGAATCTGGATGCTACTGAGATTTGGAAAACAGACAACCTCTTTAAATAAAAGTGTGAAAGTCAGAAAAGGTCAGAGAAGCAGAGGAACAACTTCAGCTGCTCCCTAATCCCTGAGATAGAAATGGGTAAAGTGGTGAAAATGCATTTTCAATTACTGCTGAAAATTATACAGCAGGAGAAACAACCAGGAAGAGTCTTAGACTGTGCCAATAAAATGTGTCACTTCATGGGATATCAGATCCTTGTGTTATTTCCAATCCTGTGTATTGCTGGGTCATCTTCTCCTCTGTTCTGTCCTCTTCATTTGCCCCTTATGAGCTCCAAATTGCTTTGCAGAACACATTTCTTTCACCCAGTCAGAAGCACTGCCACATCCACCTTTGGCATCAGTGTTTGTTTCTCACTTCTGGTGGTTTTATCAATCCTGTCACCTGCATTTTCCTCCTGCTTTCAAACTGCTTTGCTCCACTGTATGGTGGCATGGGGCTAGGCTGAACACAAGTCAGATGTGCTTCATTAAAGAACCAGCCCTCCTCCCTTGCTCCGTGCCTGGCAGCTATCTGTCCATATTACTTTAGGGCTTACACTCTGGATTTTATTCCCTTCTGTGATGTCTAGATAACAACACTTTAAATTTATTCTCAATGGCATTTGAGTCAAAAACCCTTCATGTCAAACACAGCTGACAGTAGTTGCCTATGCTATGCAACAGCCTCAAACTATTTCAGTGAACAGCGGGAAATAAATGGAGCTATCTAATCAGTGTAGCAGGCTGAACTTGAAGTACCTATCCTTTATTTAAGCTTCTTTGCTGAGAGTTAGTGTTTTATTAATCTTAATCCTGAGAACTGTGGTAAACTGAAAGAAAGTAATTATTGACATTCACTACACTTAGCCAGAAAAGCATTTCTCTATTAGGAGTTCTGTGGGAATATAGAGACACTTTCAGGAACAAGAGGTCATCAGCAAAAGGTGCTTTTCCTGAAAAAAGTAAACTGTCAGCAATGAAAACCAGCACCGGGCTGCAAACAACCGTGGAGAGACACATGGGAACATACCCCATGCTCAGTGACTGTGTACAGCCACTCCACTGCTTCCAGCCATACGCCGCTCCCTGGCTGGGAAATGCATCTCTCGGGATCAGACACTGCTTTGGGTCCAAGTGAAAGCAGAGACCAATGCCAAGTACTCAGGTGTGTAACTTCCAACCGGGTGTTGTATCAGCTGTGTTTAACAAGGGTGCAAGTTTCTCTGGAAAAGTATGAAACCACCACCCAGGAAGTGAAATCACTCCGTGCTTTCCCTGGGCAAATCTAGAAGTAAGTGTTCATGCAGCAGCAAGCCCCAAGCCTGTGTTTGAAAGGAAGAAGACTTTGTATCACTTTCCTTCTTCTCAACAGTACAAAAGCAGAAGAAGAGCCTCTTCTAGACATTTCAGCCCATGGAAACACAGCCCACTCTGTTGTGGCTCAGCCTTGAACACAGCGTCCTCCTAACACGAGTGGAAGGGTTGCTCCGTGTGGGTACAGAACATACTAATTCAGCTAAATATCAGAGGATATTAATATGCAGAGTTCTGCGTATTCTGCAGGAATACAGACACACTTTCAGGAATTACAAGACATCAGCAAAAGGTGGTTTTCAAGAAAGAAGTAAACTATCAGCAATGAAAACCAGCATCAAGCTGCAAACAACCATGAAGAGGCACATGGTAACAATCTGGAACATCTCCAGCAGTCATTTCCACAGGTAGCTCAGACCCAAGGTTAGGAAAAAGCTGAAGCCTGGCTCATAGGTGGTACCACTGCCATAAAAAAAAATAGATTATGTTGTGGATTAAATGATATAACATTACAAACAGAGTGTCTCCCCTGTTACAACACTCTGTCTCTGGCACTGTCTGTCTGGGATAGTTAGATTCACTCCTAGTGTTTCAGGGCACTGGTACCAGATATTTCCTTCCCTATCATTGGCTGAGCCAATGCTCCAGCACCTGTTATTAATGTACAGGGGTGGAATCTAAACCAAATGCCTTAAAAACTGCTTGGAGTACCTTCAGTTGTGTTTGTCTCATGCCTTCACAAGTGATCTTTCGTCTTCATATCACTGATTTTCCAGAGAAGTTGGAAGTCAGGGAAGGAGAGGAAGGGGATATCTTTACACATCTACAAACTCAAGGAAGCATTGGTGCCCATTCCTGTTCATAGCACAGCCTGTAGTACACCTGCTAAACTGTGACTGGCGACAATCTGAACAGAAGAGGCACTGGATGATTCATATGCCAAAAGGATCTTGAAAGCTTCCTTTTTGTGTGGATGTGTAGCAACCCCTCTGCTGTATTGCAAGTGCTTATTTCTCTGATAGTACTGAAGGGCACAACTTGATGATCAAAAAAATCCTGTAAGTGCTGAGCAAATGGGGATGGAAAAGGTTCTCTCCCGTGTGAAGTCTGTCAGATGACTTCAACCTATGCATGAATGCTGGACTCCCGAACTGCTGGAGCCTTCAGCCATGTAGAGCTCAAAGCCTACATGGCTGAACCTTGCTGCACTTTACATTCTTTCTATGCTGTGATCATGAAATACAAAGATTTGTTACTAACTCAGTATTAGGAATAAAGTTAAATCCCTCTGATAGAAAATATAAAGCCCAATGGCTTGTTTCCTACAATATAGAGCAACTAGGAAAAATGAGTCCTTCCCTCAGCAATTGCCATGAAAAACTGAAAAATCTTTTCCTGATTGGAAGTCCTGAGTAAGGATGTGTGGTTCGAGTGCCAGAGTCCCACAGAAAGACCCTTCTAGAAATCTTTTTTTTTTTTTTTGATTGCTTGTGGAAATACATTGCTAGTGCCTGGACATGTGGGGCATCCTAGTCCTCATACCCAGACCTCATCGCTCTGAGGGATGCACTCACATGCAGGACAGTCCCAGGTCATATAGCTGTGCAGAGCGTTGCATGTCTATTGGATAAGAAAGTCACACAGTGACTGGCACAGTCTCTGTCATTCAATGTGGTTCATTTCAGCTCATGTAACTGAAGCAATGGTTGTTATTACATCTGCTCAATTTATTTACCTATTAACTGATTCAGCAAGCTAAAACATGGTATAAAGCCTCAAAAGAGTCCTCCAAAGAAGCAAGATTTTAGTAACAGCTACAGTTTGAAATCTTTTCAGGACAATTGGGAAAAAGATTTGAACACTGAACAAGGCATTTATAAAGGTCAGTCCAAGTATGTATAATCAGTTCTAAGAACCCCAGAAGTGGGTCACTCAATTCTGAGGGGTGTTGAAGGCCCCATATGCAGACCAGACCAGCTTCATAGGGGAGTCTTCTGCCTCCCTGGGGCCCAGTCAAGGACCTCACGGCTAAATTCCCTGCTGTAGTGAGACCCAAGGACTACTACCTTCTCCTGGTTTTTCAGGTAGGTAGTGACGACATTACCAGGAGAAGTCCTAAAGCAACGAAGAGAGATTTTAGGGCCTTAGGGAAACTGATTAAGGGGTCAGGGGCACAAATTGTGTTCTCCTTCATCCCTTCAGTTGTGGGGATGGATGAAGAACAATACCAGAGAACTCAACAGACGAATTTATGGCTCCAAGACTGGTGTTACCATCAGGTCTTCGGATTTTTCAATCCTGGGTTGGTATACAGGACACCAGACATTTTGGCATTAGATGGAATGCACCTGTCCCAGAGGGGGAAAAGGATATTGGGGCAGGAGTTACCTGGGCTCATTCACAGAGCTTTAAACTAGAATTGTAGGGGTAAGGGGGCAAAACATCAGCCCATCTGAAGTGCATGTATACCAATACACATAGGGATGGGTAACAAACAGGAGGAGCTTAAAGCCATGATGAAACAGCAAAATTATGATGTAGTGGCTATTAAAGAAACATGGTGGGATGTCTCCCACGACTGGAATGTGTCAGCTGATGGCTACAAACACTTTAGGAGGGATAGACAATGAAGGAGAGGTGGTGGGGTGGCACTGAATGTTAGGGACAGTTATGATTGCTTTGAGTTCAAGTATAGTGAAGACAGGGTGGAGTGTCTTTGCATTAGAATCAGGGGGAAGGCCAACAGGGCAGATGTAGTAGGAGTCTGCTATAGGCCATCCAATCAGGACAGAGAGGTGGATGAAATATTCTATAAGCATTTAGGAGAAATCTCACAATTGCTTGCCCTTGTTCTTGTGGAAGACTTTAACATCTCTCGGAAATACAACATAGCAGAGCGGGACCAGTCCCGGAGATTCCTGGAATGTGTGGTAGATAACTTCCTGACACAGCTGGTGAGTGAACTGACCAGAGAAGGTGCCCTGCTGGAACTCCTCTTTGTGAACAGAGAAGGGCTGGTGGAGGATGTGGCGGTTGGTGGCCGACTAGGGCACAGCGATCATGAAATAATAGAGTTCTGTATTCTTAGAGAGGTCAGGAGAGGGGGAAGCAGAACTGACATCCTGGACTTCCAAAGGGCTGACTTTGTCTTGTTTGGGCACCTGCTTGACAGGATCCCTTGGGAGATGATCCTGAAGGGTACAGGGGTCCAGGACGGCTGGGCGCTCTTTAAGAAGAAAGTGTTAGTGGCTCAGGAGCAGGCTGTCCCCAGGTGCTGTAAGAGAAGCTGGCGACAGAGACCACCCTGGCTAAACAGGGAGCTTTGGCTGCAACTCAGGGAGAAAAGGAGAGTTTACAGCCTTTGGAAGAAGGAGCTAGCCACTCAGAGTGATTACAAAGATGCTGTGAGGCTATGCAGGGTGGAAATCAGGAGGTCTAAAGCCCAGCTGGAAATTAATCTGGATTTAGCAATCAAAGACAAGAAGAAAAGTTTCTATAAGTATGTAAGCAGCAAAAGTAAGACCAGGGAGAGCCTCCATCCCCTGCTAGATGCAGGAGGAAATATGGTAACAAGTGATGAGGAAAAGGCTGAGGTGCTTAATGCCTTCTTTGCCTCAGTGTTTAATAATAAGACTAGTTGTACTGAGGGAATACAGTCTCCTCAGCCAGAAGACAGAGACTGGGAGAATGACCCCCCTGCATTGCAGGAGGAGACAGTCAGTGACCTGCTGCATCACACAGACACACACAAGTCTATGGGACCGGATGGGATAGACCCGAGGGTGCTGAAGGAGCTGGCTGGGGTGCTTGTCAAGCCTCTTTCCATCATTTACCAGCAGTCCTGGCTGACCAGGGAGGTCCCAACAGACTGGAAATTGGCCAATATGACACCCATGTATAAGAAGGGTCGGAAGGATGATCTGGGAAGTTATAGGCCTGTCAGCTTGACGTCGGTGCCCGGGAAGCTGATGGAGCAGCTCATCCTGAGTAACATCACACAACACATGCAGGACAACCAGATGCTCAGGCCCAGTCAGCATGGGTTTGTGAAAGGCAGGTCCTGACTGACAAACCTGATCTCCTTCTACAACAGGGCGACCTGCTTATTTCATGAGGGAAAGCCTGTGGATGCTGCTTACCTTGACTTTAGTAAGGCCTTTGATACCATTTCTCATAGCATTCACCTAGTGAAACTGGCTGCTCATGGCTTGGATGGGCACACGTTTTGCTGGGTAAAAAACTGTCTGGATGGCCGGGCCCAAAGAGTTGTGGTGAACGGAGTTAAATCCAGTTGACAGCCGGTCACGAGTGGTGTCCCCCAGGGTCAGTGTTGGGGCCACTCCTGTTTAACATCTTTACTGATGATCTAGAGGAGGGGATCGAGTGCACCCTCAGTCAGTTTGCAGATGACCCCAAGTTGGGTGGGAGTGTTGATCTGCTCGAGGGTAGGGAGGCTCTGCAGAGAGACAGGTCGTACGGGGAGCGGCTGAGGGAACTGGGGGTGTTTAGTCTGGAGAAGAGGAGGCTGAGGGGAGACCTCATCGCCCTCTACAGCTCCCTGAAAGGAGGGTGCAGAGAGCTGGGGATGAGTCTCTTTAACCAAGTAATAAGTGACAGGACAAGAGGGAATGGCCTCAAGTTGAACCAGGGAAAGTTTAGACTAGATATTAGGAAGCATTTTTTAGAGAACGGGTTGTTGGGCATTGGAATGTGCTGCCCAGGGCGGTGGTGGAGTCCCCATCCCTGGAGGTGTTTAAGAGTCGGGTTGACATAGCGCTGAGGGATCTGGTGTAGTTGGGAACTGTCAGTGCTAGGTTAACAGTTGGACTAGATGATCTTCAAGGTCTTTTCCAACCTAGAAGATTCTGTCATTCTGTATAGTCTGCAAAGAAAAAAATAAAGTCAGTGGGAGATCATTTCCCCATATCTTTATCCTTCTAGAAAGTAGGTGTTCAGTCTATACCAATCATCTACATTTCTGTAGACAGCAATTCCTCATCTCATAACCTAAGGCAGGTGGGATGACTTCTCTCTGGAAGTACTTATATCTGCCATGAATTGCAGAGTAAACTGAGAACCTGTGTAGTGCAAATGTCTGATTTTTATGTAAAGCTGGGTGGGCTGATTCTTGTCTTTACTTGTCATTAGTTCTTTCCTGCATGTCAGAAAACTTTGCAACTTGCAGAAGTCATGGTAGCTTAGGCTGACTATAGCCACGATCACGACCACACGTGGTGACACAAAGGTCGATTTGCAGCTGCAATGCTAAAGAGCACCTAATGCCCCAACCCTAGCAGACTGGAGAGAACACAGCATAAAGAGCTTCAGTAAAATTAATGTGTGCCTCTTGACTCAGGTGAGCTGGTCAGTAAGTGACTATGGGGCCATGTGACAGCTGTGCTTCCATTTTCAATACTACATCTACCTGCAAAAGCAATGCTGTTCCAGCAATAAAATATGCTGCAATGCATAACACAGCATCCAAGCCAGAGTCTATTGTGAATGGCAGCACCTTGTTTTTAAAGTAGCTGCATGTTTCCCTCTTCCTGCCATTCTATATATTGCTAGCTATATACTGAGGAACACAGCTCAAACTGCTGCAAACTGAGAAATATGTGTTCATGCTGTGTGGTGGGTCAGGGAGAAGAAAGGTTTGATGCTGTAGTGGAAATACAGTTATGAACATTGATAAATGCAACTTGAACGTTATCTTCGGAAAAAAAGGTCTTTTCCAGTGTACTGCTCCTGCCAAAGGTGCAAAATAAACCCAGGGACTTTGTTGAAGACAGATCCACAAAGCTATGCCCACAAGGAGCTCAGTGCTGCAGTTACAGTGCAGAACAGATCTGTCTGTGGGATGCCAAATTCCCTCTTGCCTGTCTGCGTGCAGCTTGAAGGGCCAGGGAGATCCCTCCTCCCTGGGATGCTGAATACACCATTTTCCTTCTCTCCCTGCTCTGGCTCTCCACATGTTCCCACTCACATTTCTCACACTGTGCTCAACCACCTCTTCTCCATCTCACTGCTGCTGGCTTTTCTCAGACCATTTCTAGTTTGCTATCTGGTCACACCTGTAGGAAGAAATAGTTAGGCTCTTCATTAGCACTTTCTGAAGCTAGATCTATGTATTACCATGGGTGTGAAGTACTTCATGCCACTCTGTGATGGGTTAGGATAGCACATCTGTGATCCTGGAAGAAGGATGAGCAGCAGCAAAGACAATTGCTATGCCCACAACCCCATCCATATGTCTGTAGCCTTCTGGACTGCAGAAATGCAGCCCTGGAGTTGATCAGTATTCACTTCACCCGTTGCCTAATCCTGCAAGCTTTGATGAGTAGCAAACCTTTCTCTCACTTTTGCTGTGCTAATAATTCTGCTTCTCCATATGCTGAATGTTTCACACCCTTTCTGGGATCCAGGAACTAAGAAATGTTACACATATATAAAATTTTAGAAAAAAAATGTTGGCGTGCCACAGAAGCCAGAGCACAAGAGTGCCCTGCTCTGACTGCTGTAAAAGCCAGGAAGAAAATGTGAAACTAATATTAAACTTTCTGAAGTCCCACATTACACAAGGTATTCCAGTTGCCACACAGGGCAGTAAAGCTAAATTTAATTGTGAATTACACCACTTCTAGAGGGAGAATGAAACAATGGTTTACAGCATCCAGTGATTAAAATTGCCCAAAACACCCAACCTGATGCTTTTAAAGCAACCCATCGTCGATGCTTCATTCCAGTTACAAAACATCCTAAATCCTAAATCACAGGATTTACAAACTTGAACTTTATTTTCCTTCTTTAATGAGAAGCATCACTAAGGTGCCAATTCATTCCAGTTAACTTAAGTCTTCTTAATTAGGGGGGTAATGGAAAGGCATGAGGTTCTTTAGAGGACAATCCAAATCTTCACTGAAGTGAACTTCAGCCTCTAGAAGGCAGAAATATCACAGGCTTTCATAAAAACTCCAGCAACAGATTAGGAGTTGTTGTCTGGAGATGATCCAACAAATTCACTACAAAGTATTGTGTCAGCATGAATTAGAAATGTGATAGTAAGAAAAGCTACAATAGCCCTCAGTATATTTATGTTTAATATTTCTTAGATCCCTACTTTCTGATTTTATTTTTGACTGTAAATCCTTCTGCCTTCTTTCCCTTCCCCTCTTTTCCTCCTTTCCTTTCTGACACTCATTTATTTCTGTCACCAGATGCCTCTCCAATTCCCCATGTGCTCAGACTTGCCTCTCTCCTCACCTCCTCCTTCCTTTTGCTGTGAAAGCTGAGGTCTTAGCCTGAACACCCCTCTTCATTCTGAAGAAGTGTCTTTGGAGCACTGTGCACTAGGGAATACACATCCCCCTTTCATAAAGCACACATGCGGAGAAGGAACAGCAGTTACAGGTAGAGGTGCAGAATGCAATGCTGAGAGGTGAGCAAAGTTTCTCCACAGCCATTAGCCCTAACGTCCAGAAATCCCAGAACTTATCTCCATGACCATTTTTTCCTACACAAAAAGAATAAGGAACCTACATGAGGAGTATCAGAAGTTGTTCAGAGAAATTCAGCTTTTTCTCTCATCTCATGATGTCCAAGGCAGGAGAGAACCCTCTTAGGATTTTCTCCCACATTTCTGCCACCACATTGATACCAACAGCTCTCCTTATACACAGCAACAGGGGTTGGTGTGCTCTCCACTCACTGTCGTTCACCCTCAAGCATGACCTCTTCATGCTGCAAGACATGTCAGCTTTTCCATTTTTCTCATTCATGTCCTGCTCTTCTCATCTTCCTACCCAGTTCATCTCATGCAAAGACTTCCTGCCATGGCATCGCAGACATGCATTTATTCAGAATCTTTACAGAGCACCAGCACACAACAGATCTAGTTCAACTATTCATCATCAACATCTGGCCACTCTGGGGGGTTAGTCTCATCCTGGCACATTTTGGACTTGTGTCAATACCATCAGCTCCTGTTTCTCTACAGCCTATAAAAATTAAATCAGACAGAAAAGATGATCAGCCTGAGGAGTTTACAGACCACTTCAAGGAGTAGAAGATGAAACAAAGCATCTGAGGGACAGAGCAGAAATGGTGCAGAAAACAACACGTTGGTTCAACAAATAAATGGGGTTTGATACACACAGGCAACCTGACAGCAGTAGATAGCACCAAAAGAGCCAAGACAAGAAATTATTCTCACCATTGTAAACAGAGGAGCTCACTCCACACAGAAAGGGCAGAATGGTGGGAAAGCTGGTTATATGATAACAATGGGCAGGAGTTAGGAGGAACAGGAAGAGGATGGAGAAAATAAGAGACAGGCATGATGGTGGTGAAACTCTTTCAAAACAGTTGCTTTCAAGAAGGTATGCAAAGAAGGGAATGTCTAGACTAGGCTTATGCCACAGAAAAAAAGTGTCATCCACAAAGTCGGTGTCCTGTACGGCTGTGTTAATAGTTACTGCATTACCTCACACAAAGTGGTGATGGTGTGACACCTTCTGTCATCTTAATTACTAAACAGGTACTACTGGTTTCATTGCCACAGAGGGAAGAGACAAAGTCTTGTGACTGGAGCATTAAAGATGTACATGTTCATTTGCCTCGCCATGAGATAGCCACTGTGTTTGCCAGAAGGATGTACACTTCTCCCTGCCCCCTCAGTTTATTATAAGCCCATCCCAGGGAGAGCAGCTTTATACCCTGCAGTCCCAGGAAACTGCCCACACCAGCAGAAACCAAATGTATGCCATCTTGGAAGAGGGCAGGAGGCAGCACATTCCACAGACTGGTCAGCGCACCCATGGATGAGCCTTCCACAAGGAAAACTATCTGTCTGTGCAAATATTGGCTGAACTGAGCATTTACTATTGTCACAGATTAACTATTTGAGACAGTTATGATTAGCAGCTGTACAAGGTTTATTAATGGTGTGAGGTTGATCCAAAGGTTGAATTTTATGAGCACTTAGTGACCACTTTGAAGATTAATGAGATGATTTGGTAGAATATATTATAATTAAAACAGCAACTTAGTTACAGAATCAAGAATGACAAGATTCACACTAACTTACTACAAGGCACCCTAAATCAAAGTATATATATATGCACATATGTATAACCACAAAGCATACACACACACAGAGAAATGTTTAGATCCAGTGAAAAAATGTAGACACCCACACTCATGAAGGCAAATGTGCATATTCAAGCACATAGATAGGTAGAGAGGTGGATGGAAGATGCTAGCCTATGGTTAAAATTTCCCTCTTCTTGAGTTTAGAGTAAATATTCACAACGCATTGACATTCTTCAGCAGGTAACAACTGAGACTCGAGAAGTCTGACTTCACCCTGGACCTTCAGTGGTTTTGTTGACAGACAGCCTTTAAACCTCAAGGAGTCTATGCCTCAGAGGCATCCCAACTTAGGAGAGATGCTGGTCACAGCCCACTGCTATCCAGGAGAGTTCAAATTGCTTATGGTCACCATTTATAGGGACCGAGATAACAGATTTTCATCAGGTACTTTTCCATTTCAGCTCAACTTGAATGATGAAATACTCTAGTACGTTCCACCAGTTGCACAGGCACAGAACTTGCTAGATCTTGAAGTTCTGGTATCACCCACTTTGGGCCACAACCCAGGAACGTATGTACTGGGCTGCCAGGAGGTGATTGATTGTCATTACTGTTCCCAAGCAGTAGGGGAGGCAGGAGCCAGGTGATTGTTAAGGGGGTGCCTTAATGCTCTGGTCCACTGCCTTTCCCAATCCATTTTAGGTTGGTATGAGGCCTGGGGAGGGGGGAATCACACCAAGGACTGAGTGGCCCCAGAGCTGGGGGAAGTTGTACCACCACAACTACCTCCACTGCAAAGCCTCACTATAGCATTTGCTCAGGCTACAAGTCATCATGGAAGTGATCAAAATGGAAAAGTTGGTGGAGCAGCAGAGCTAGCAGGGAATTATCCATCAGTACACATTAAAATTGAATGATCGGGTAAAAAGCTTCCCTCTTCCAATGAGAAAATAATGATGGATAGTCAGAGAAAAAATGAGTAAGAAGAGAGGAAAGAAATTTTCAGTCCCTTCTGCAGCTCAGTAGTCATAATCCTTTCATTAATTTTAGTTATAGAGAGATGATGTATTAATTAGATTTTTGCCCAAGGCACGTCACTTTAATTAAATATCTATTCAAACTAGGAAAACGGTTTATTTTCTTTCCTAATTCCTCTGTAAGAGCTGAATATTTTCTTAACATCATTTCAAAGAATAAAAAACAGTTCTTATCAGGACTGAAGTCAAAAACCCTTAATGAGGCACAGAAATTAAATTAAAGCACAGACTTGCGTAATAAATGGTTTACAAAAATTAGTCACATATTAGACTGAGAAACTATCCGCTTGTTTAAATAGTTGTATATTTTATATTTGACATGAGATAAACCCCCCCACAGTATTTGAATATTGCAGTGCTTTCTGTGAGCTTTCGCATGCAGAATTGCATAATGATTGGTGCTATAGAAATGCTTCCAGAAGGGTCTGACCTGCTTCAAAATAGCAACAAGACAGCCTGCCAGGTAGAAGTAAAGTTCAAATTGCTGGGATATGACTCAGCTGGTTCATTCCTACTGCCCTTGGCTATAAATACAAAAGCAGTGGAGGGATCCATTTCACATTCGGAATGTAGGTGCTTGAATTAGCCCCTAAAATAAGTGCCAGAGCTCCCCACCTAGAGCACAGAGGATGAGGCAGGTGTCCTCAAAGGTCTTCAGAGGAAGAGGAGTCTGCATGTCTGTGTCTGTCTTATCCAGCACTGACATCAGGCAGAGGTAATATCCCTCTGGATTTCCTCAAAATAGTGCTTGACCTTTGGGGCTTTTCCAATCCATTTGCAAGAGTACTTTGGTATAATCTCTGGCATACAGAGAGCAGAGTGTCTCTGCACAAGTGGCCTGCCTGAGAAGGCTATTCCTGCCTCCGTTGCTCTATTTACCTTGAGATATTGTTAAACATCCCGAAGTTGTCTGTGGGGAGGAGAGAGGCAGGCGCCTGTTTAGGAGAATGTAATTACAACTACGGCAATATGTGCACAAGGTATCCAAAAGCCAGACTGATTCACCAGCTGCTCATAGGTTTTTATCTTATGAACTAGGAAGACTACTTTGTCCTCCTCCAATTTTACATAGCACCCTGTGTAATGGAACCAGGAATCCTATGGGGACGTCCACATGAGGTAAGTGGTAAAGTCCTGAACATGAACTTTCACAAGAAGTCTTTAATTCATTTTCAACAGACTTCCACTGGCAGGAACATGCAAAAACTTTAAACAGAAAATAAACATACTTTCTGGGTGTTCTGTTCCCAGGGAAAAATAAAGTTGGGGGGCGGGGGGGGATAGAGAAAAAATGAGACTAAATGTAGAAATATGACAGTCACTTGTTAGAATTTTCTTAATGAAATCTGAAGAGAGCCTATCCAAGGAGACTGGTTACAATGTGTGTGATAAATTGCATCTTTTCATACTTTGCTTTTATGGTTGTAGTCTGACATGACTCATTTGGCCCCAGCCATTCATGCCTTTCAAAAGGCAGTTTGAGTAATTGTGTTTATTCCTGATCAGGGGGATTTCAGTAAAGTTCATGAAAAAGAAACTAATATAGTGGCTTGAGCCTTCTGGATCACTTAATCAAATCTGCTCTTGCTAGCTGTGCATGAAAAAGACTGGCAGCTCAAGGCTTATAAAGAAGATGAATACATTTTGCCACAACACATCAACCACTGACATTTTTCTTATGGATTTATCAGTAGGGAAGTTGCACTAAAACTCTGTTTGTCAGTCTTATTAAACCAGCTAACAAAGAAGGTCACTTGTTAGCAATGCATATGAGCTCTGAAACATTCCATCTCTTTCTCCAGCCATTGCAATATTATGAATTTGTGTAGGAAATTTCCTCCTGAAGAATCCCATATATATAAAAATGCTTGTTCTCAGTAGTGTTAACCATATGCTATTGTGCAAAGAAAAAAATCAAGTGATGCTTTTTTTCTCATTAATTTATCGTTTAAAGACATTATATATGTGTTTGATGCATATAATGGCACAGTGTCACATCTCTACTGTTAACTATGTCTGACTCTGTTGGGGTAGAGCACAGGATCCCAGCCTGTGCCTATCAAGTTAACTAGGGCTGTCCCTGTTCTTTCTCTTTTTTGGCTTTCTTCACTTTCTCTGGCCTTCTGACTTCCCAGATTGATAAGCAATAAATCAAGCTCAACCTCTCAGCACTGCTCTCATCTCTCTGACTCCAGGACTACTGGTCTGACAGCAAGACCCTTCTGCTATTCTTTGCCCTTATTCTCTCAACTACATAACACAAATAATCAGTAATGAAGAATAATACAATGAGACCTCAGTAGCATTGCATATATCTTCAGTTAAATGAAGGAGAACAACCGAGAGTAATGCACATGTAGGACATGTTGTTGAGCTCTGACTAGGCAGGGACAGCCTGGAGTTTTCTCAGGGAAGGTTTGAATCCTGCTGGAGGTTCCCTGAAAGGAGCATGGAGACTTTCTTGGGAGCACCTGAGAGAGGACGGCTCATGACCTGTCCTTCACACAGCAAGCCAAGGAGAATGCACAGGTGGACAGAGGCACCAGGGATATTCCAAAGCAGAAAAGGTTAGGAACCAAGAAAAGGACCTGCAGAGTTCCTCATGGAAAACTGATAAAGGGCTCTTGTGGCTCTTGTGGGTGGTTGTGTGACAAGCAGAAAATGAGAAGAGTTCTCACATAGTCAAAGATGGCAGAACAAGAGATACTTGAGCAGCTGTATGATGCCTGGGAGGCATACTGGGCTATATGATGGCTGAGAGGCAAAACATGGCCACCTACTAGCGTAAAAACAGGTACAAGATGCAGATGTGAAAAAAAGATAAATTAGTATTTATGTATACATCCTGAAGAATTGCTTTCTAAAATCTCTTGGTAGCATACAATCATGGAGATGCAATACATCACTAGGGTTACAAGAGATATTGCACCTACCTAGGATTACAGTGGGAAATCATACCTATGTGACTTTGCCCAAAACAGCTCAGTAGCCATTTCCAGTGTTTCAGAAAGTGCCATAAGACTACTATGGCTTTGCTTCAAGAGTGTTGTTATGATGTGTCATCTTTCCTGAAGCAGAAAGGACCTGGCCAACATGACAGGACATCAGTTAAATGCAAACCCAGAAGAGCTGTTCTTCACATCAAGGTGAACACATAGGGTGGTATTCAGCAGCTTCAGAGAAGATTTACCCACCTTACTCACAAAATCATTGTATTAGTCCGCTGGTATAATTTGGTAGGTGATCAATGTCAGTGAAAACCCAAGAAGATACTATGAGAAGAAGCATGTGAGCACTTGAAATGGAGACAGCTCTGAATCAAAAAAGCTAAAGCATCTCCATTTGAATCACTTTAATCACAGAGCCTTGGCAGATGTGGTGAGAAAAGGGTGAATTTCACATTGGAAGATTTCCTTTTTCAAAACTGATAGATCAAAAAAGTGTGGAATTGTCTTATATGGAGTCTCTTGCATTCTTTTTTATTCTAAAAGCAACGTCCTTTTGAAACATCTCTCTTGGCAATGAGTAAACACGAGGAATTGTATAGTCAGGGATGTAATTTTGTCTCTGAAAAAGTTACAGGGAAGAGGAAGAAAGGTAACTTCTTTTTTGCTTAGAATGTCTTTTTTTAAAAATATCTACTACTTATAATGAAAAATCCCTTCTACAGAACAGAACAATAGTCCCAGAGATAATAGTGCTTCCCTCTTAGGTTAATCAAACCAGGAATGCTCCCTACTGAATGAGATATAGCAGAAGTGTGCATAGGATTTTGTCAGTTATTTGCAGAATTGACAGGGTCGTATACTCGAACATGACCTCATTACATAGATGTCTTGGGGTTATGATAAGAGATAGATTGCCTGCTAGAAACAACACAATACATCAAAACTGCTTTTTTTACTGGGCACTGTTCATGACTATATATAATTGAAGCTTCTTCCCACCAGATTTGCAAGAATCCTTTGCCTCAGACGTACAATTTGTAAAGCATTTGGGGTCCGGAATCAAACCAGCTACCTGTTCTCAAAATAGTTACCATCTATACCTGTACCCAGTAAGACACAGTTCTCTATTTACCACCTCTGAACACTCTGTGTGGGACTAAAAGAAATGAAAGACCTGACACAACCTGCAGCATTTTTTCTGTAGTAACTCAGAGGAAAGGAGTTTTATTGGAGAGATTGTGAAAAATTTTCAAGAGCAAGCAATTATCACAGTTGTCTCAGTTATTTGTGGCCAACTTGAGACTCTCATTTCATACATCTCTGATGTGAACATTTTGCTTTAAAAGTCAGTCTCTCCAGTGGGTCACAGGTAGGAAATCTAACCCATGCAACTGAAATAGCTGCTGAATAGCAATTGTTGCTGTCCTGCGTGCTTGACCACATTTATGAAGAGGAGATGACCAGTCTCAACAGTTACAAATAATTCTTTTTGAAGAATAATCAGAGAAGGAAAAGATTAAGAATAAGATCAGTCATGTGTGATATGAAATTGATGTTGACCATGCTTTGAGAAGGAGGTTGGAATAAAGGCCTCCTGAAGTCCCTTCCAGTCTGCATCATCAGCGATCTTGTGCATAGTTCCTAGTGATACCTCTGCTCAACTCACATGGCTATGAGGCACAGGGCAAAGGAAATTAACCTCAAATCAGTTCAGAGCAGCAACTCTTGCTAGGCACAGGGCTTGCCAGTGCACTTCCGTGCAAATGAAGAACTGGAGGGAAACAGATGAGGCTAATTTAAGCCAGGCTGAGGGAAAGGACAAGGAGCTCTCAGCACTTGGAATATATTTCCCAAGGGTTAGGTCAGCTGGCAGCATGAGTCCCCTGACTGACAAAAAGGTCAAGGGAGAGACAGGAGAGAAGGGAGACTGCCCTAGACACTGCTTCAAATTTTGATGCTGGTTGACACCTACCTCTAGGTTTCCTTGTGAAGAGCAGATGCTTTGTTTTAATATGGCACTCTTTAGTGATCTGCAGTACTGACCTTCCTGAAAAGAGGAGTGAATTGCATTTCAGTAGCAACCAGCTTTTAAAAGACAAAATAATAAAGATGCCTTTATGTGAACACAAACCATCTCCCTGAACAAAAAACAGGACTCCACAAAATTGGTATGGTTTTATTATGGGCTTCATGCTGTTCTTCTGCTTCAAGCTCCATTGTACTTGTTTAAGTTTGAACCACTGGAGAGTAAATATGTGCTTTAAGTGAGATAGAAATTAAAGTAATGATTCTTAAACAACAAAGTAGCTTCTGATTTGGTTTCAGGCGATCTGAGAAGGATGAACCTCTGTGAGTACTGCTGGTGAGAAACCTTTCAAAATGAAATGACTGAAAACAAACCAGTTTGTCTGGTTCACATATGCCACAGGTGGCCTGAGGAAAACTATTGTAGGGGTTTTTTTGAAATATTTCTATAGAGTTCTTTTCAATCATCCAGTATAGTTCAAAAAAAACCCCAAGCTTTGAATGACTTCTCTTATTTCAGTAAATCTGTCTTTGTGCCTGGACTATAAAGGATGGATGCACTGCTCTGCTATGCCAGAGAATGCAGAAAGGACACGTGAGCAGCTTTCAGGAAGGATGGAAACAAACATCTGAGGCTGGAGTCCACCAAGTAATACAGGTGCTCTGTGTGTGCAAAGGGAAGCACTGATTTGAAATCCTGAAGGCTTCCACAAAAAAAGTTCAAAGTGAGTCACAGAAGATTAGAAAAATCTTAAGAAAAAATTCAGAGGTGTTATAAAAACTTCTGAGAGGTATGCGTGTTGGTTATTACTTTTCTTCCTGTCATTAAAACCTTGAGAAGAAAACCAGGGAAATGAAGCTATGCTGAGTGATTGCCAGTAGCAGCTGTATTAATCCAGAGCAGGGCAAAAAAAGTGAACCTCTGCAACTGTCTCTCCTATCCCACTTTTAGGAACTGAGATGCTGCCAGCAACTAAAAGTATAAAGGGTGTAGCAGGGTTATCTCAAGAAGACAGCTGCGGTGAAAAAGGTATTAGGCTTGCAAAAAGTTTGAGGAATACTAGTTTATACCACCAAACTCACTTGGATGCATACTTAGAAGTAGCAAGGGATGCATCAACCAATATGCTTTGTCACCACAGGCAACAGACAGAAAGCTGGAAAAGGAATTAGGTCTTGTATTTTCTTAGCTGCCTTCTTGCTGTTCTTCTTCTGGATTATTATTAGATTTATGTTAGGAGAGTCCGTTTTAAGTGCGGGATGCCTAGAGAGGCCAATCTGCCCTTAAACTGGTCTGGTAGCAATCAGAGTTCACTGGTTGCTAGTGAAGTGAATCTCCCATGAGGAGATTCTTTTCTGATATCTTTTTCCAGCACCTTTTTGAAAAGATTCCAGAATGGTACCTAGGATTCCAGTATGGGTCTGACTGATCAAGAAATGGAAGTGCCGTACGTGTCTTAATTTGCTGGTGATGTCAAGGGATGACCAGTTTTCATCCCTCTACTTGCCCAGGGAGCATGATGGCTAAAGCCAGACTGTTTCTTTCCTAGAACAAAATTAAACATATTTTTAAAGTGTTTCTTACTTTTTTAAAAAATTAGTATTCACTATGCTACTCTAGTAACTTTTTTTAAAAGGCATTAAAAATAGAAAGAAAACTTGTAATTTCTAAAGTAGTCAAACTATGGCAGTGTGTAGCGCATAGCAACATTTCAAAATGACAGCAGTCTGTAAAGGCTCGGGCATAGGACCTTGAGGACTCTTCCACCTCATCCTTGATCAGGGTCAAATCTTTACATCTGGCTGCAATAATCTCTTTTTTTTTTTATTTTTTTCCTTTTCCATAAAGACATGCTGTAAAAGCAGTCCATTTCCTCCTTCTCTTAAGCAGTGTTTCAGATCAAGTTGTAGCATGGTGCAGCTTTATAGGGCAGCAATTTTAGTGAGAAGTTTTACAACAGATGGAAACCATGAGCTCTTTCCCCTTTTCATTTCCTTATTTGGAGAGTTAAGAGTCTTGCTGTAAAATACAAAGAAAACAATAATTCAGTAGGATTTAGCCTTGTGCTGTCAAGGTGGCTGGGAAAAGGAAAGAGTAACAAAAGTCACCAAGGTAAAGAAATATACCATGTTTTTATAAAACAAACAAACAAGCTGAACAACTAAACCTCTGAGTAGTTTTAAGGGAAAAAGACTTTCAGTTGTGGATGGGTCCAAAAAAAACAAAGACGTATATGCAGTCACATGCCAGTCTGTAGCCATAAAAACACAGACGAAGTCAACACAAAGTAAATAAACCCAGAAACTATTTTCAGGATACACTTCATTTCCTCAAGTGCCTGTTGCTGCCCTAAGGACAACAGCCAGGGAACATGCAGCAGCATCCTGGGGAATTTGTAGCAAATAACACAATAAAGGCAGCCCTGTGCAGGCTGCATTTTACCCCTCCTGTTTATCTGTGTTGTGCTAGCATTTAATGACAAAATTTTTGCCTTAGGGTCTTTTTTGCCTTAGGACACTCAGCTCACTCACTGCACGCCCTGGATGGCATTCAGCTTATGAACAGAAGTCAACATATTGGTCTCTTCTTGTTGCTCAGAATTCACCCCTTGACACATAGCGCGGTATTTAAGCCCTTCCTCTGACTACGAAAATGTTTGTATGGACCCATCATTATCCCATTTGATTTGTTTGGTTCGCCAGGCTGAAATACAAGAATCAAGCCATTTGATTTCTTCACACGAAGACTCTTTGTGTCAAGGGAGCATTTTTCCATTTCACAGGTGAGAGGAGAAGTGACAAGACAAGGTACTGAGGGACATTCACAAATTCCAGTTCCTCAGGTTGGGAGACCCAGAGTCGGATCTTTGAGTAGTTGGTATTAAACAGCACTTTACATGCACAGTCAGAAAAATAAACATCTCCCACTGACCAGAGTTTCAGCTCTTAGCATACAGGCTCTGAGTCACAGTGAAGCTATCCAGAAAATAAGAAGCATGTGAGCAGGGAAACTCTCGACTGAAAAACATTCATGTGTTGCATCTCTGGCAGAGGCAGAACAGTATCCAGCTCTCCAAAGTAAGCAGTGGGGCTGTTCCTGCACGCTCCCTGCTTTGCCCATTGTACACCAGCCAATGTCTCCCACAAAACACAGTTTATATTTCTGTCTTTATGGGCTTTTCAGAAAGCATTGCAGAGCATTTGTCTTCAAGGTTTTATATGTGAAATCCTGGAAAATAAATATAAACCGTTCCCAGCTGACTTTCAATGAATGCTAATATTGAGTTCCCTGGTAGAATAAACTTTTAATGTACATATAAAAGAAAAATGGGGAAACACTTTTGCTAACACTTGGAAAACATTAGAATAATTGGGAATAGCTCTATCTGGGTTCCTCATATAACATTAGCCTCACCCACTGTTACACAAACAGGTAGTTTTGGCATAACATTTATTTTATGTGGCAGACAAATATAAGCATCCTCTGTCTTTCCATGGTGACTGCTCAGTTCTTAAAGTGAGACTATGTCCCCTGAACTGTTTAGAGATGGAAAGGATCTTAATGTCCATCTTGAAGGTACTTCAAAGACCTCTCAGCACAGACATTTGGCACCTCTGTGTCCAGCAGTCTCCCAGTGTTTGAGTTAAAAGGAATGTGTCAGGTGGTTACACTGCTCCAATAACACAAAATTTTTGTCTTGCCTTGGCAACTGTGGGACACTGGGGGCTTTGCCTGGACCTCAGTGTAGTTTTAAGCTGTGCAGATATCCTGGGATTTGCATGCTGTAGTAGATTACTTAATTGTTCATCCATTTCTGTGAATAATACATGAGTGAAAGATGCTGGAGGCTCCTTGTGGCATAATGAAAATACGTCCATTATAGCCTGCTGATTGATTCTTGAATTTCAGCCTGGCAACCCAGACAAACAAGGTAAACATTGCAAAAACAAAACCAGAGCTTATCAGTTGGCACTCATCCACTATCCGCCTCCTCGAAACAGTGCTGACATTTATGATTATTGCTGCAAGTCTCTCTCAAAGCCCTCATCCTGGGTTACTATGTAGACTTTTGAATGCTTTCAGTGATGTCTTATTATTCACAGAATTTATTATGAAATAGCATCCTCAAATGCCATTGTATGAACTTTGCATCTAAAAGCATCTATTTATTCAGTCCAACAGCCCATTTGAGTACATAACATCACCTCTCTCCCCATGTTTGCAACACAAGAGACACAGGAGAGTCACTTTGAACCGTCAACCTTGGATTTCCATGGCTGCTGTAGAGTCCTAATGTGAAAGCAGGGAATTGTATAATTCATGACCACGAGCTGTCCCCATTTGGAATTTTCTCCCAGCGACACTACTCTGACAGCAATGCAAAAGGCAAAGCAGTTGCTGTTGCAAGAGCCTCATCTCCAGGCTGAATGCAGAAGGCGCAGATCTCCCTCCCCTCTCAGTGAAACCATGCTGAGAGTGTTCAGATCCTTCAGTGAGACATCTACCCCACAGGCCCATTGTCCAAAGAAAGAGACCCACTTTCTAGACATGCAGTGTGGCTTTTCTGACCACTCCACATGACTGTGTTCTTTGGCAGGGTTGGTATCTAAAGCTGCATGTTATAAATCAAACCATGCTACATGGCCAGTAAATGAAAAATATCACTCTGAGTAATAGGTCAGCGAGCCCACACAACACACTGTAAACTAAACATGGTTTTATAATCCTTTTGAGTTGTCATTGTGTAATATGTCTCTGTTTTGAGGGCATGGTCATGCAAATGTTTTCGAGCACAAGATGCTGAGAAGTTCTGGGCACTGCATCAGTGTGTCATTAGCTACATTCATCTTACCTTTCAATGGCAAAATTTCTTTCTGTGTAAGTGCTCAAAGCAGGCCAGTGTGTGGTCACTTGCTGTACCACCACTACCCACAGCCAGGTTGCTGCTTCTCAGGCCAATATTCTTGCCACGGGATGTGGCTGGTGCTCTCTGCTCAGAGGGAGCTCAGTACTTGGGGAAGACAAGAGTTGCCTTGCAAGCCTGAGCAACCAGCAAAGGGCACAGGAGCTACAAATGCAGAACCTTCCAGCTGCAGCTCCTTCCTGACGCCAGCAGGTGACAGGGTCAGTATCTCCAAGCAGCTGTCAGCAGTACCTTCCTTCTGTGCAAGGGTCAGACAACAGCTCCCGCTCAGACCCATGGCAACTCTGAAGCCAAACCCTCATTCTAGCACTGTACCCTGTATACCATATTCTGTGTCTTCTTAGCTGTCCTGTCCTATCCCCTTAGGACTGAGAACCCTCAGGTTTTGGGTTAAACATCCTGATAGATGCAGATGTTGAGGGAGGTCTGGACTTGGTTGAGAACAGAGGAGAGAGATCTCCTGAAGTCACCTTTAGTCTCCTGCTATCACAGGTCTCCATCTCCTGAAATCTCTTTATAATTGAAACATTATCAGCTTTTGGAGCCAGCCTTTTCCATGAGGCAAATGACTAGCCTTTGAGTGGATTTTTTTTTTTTTTAGTTATTGTTGTCTGCAAGGTTTAGTAAAAATGAGAAAATGGAAACATAGGTTCAAGCCTTTTCAGATTAAAGTTGATTTAGAAACTATGTCTCATTTCCTGAGCAGGAACCTAAATAAGTTACTAAAAAGTATTCAATATTTTCACACCATCTCTTCTAAAGAGAAGGCCCCAGCTAACAGATATCAAAGAGATGGTATAAATACCACAGTAGCAGGTAGACAGTTATTTCAGGAATGCTTTCAGTTGTTTCTCATTTCCCCACTCAGACTGATGAAGAATGCTAATCCTGCTTTGAGGCACACAAATCTCCCTCCTTCACTGGTTAGGTGTCACTCAGCCTTGTGATTTCTTCTCCTGGAAACAGCAGCTCTGTTCTGGGCACTCCAGCACTTGAATATCACACTACCAAAGTCCGCTTTTCACACCTTTCTTCAAACAGCCACAGGAACAGAGTTTTATTTTTGATGCTAAAGATGCTCCCCAGGCTTCTGGCTTGAAGCATGCTGGCAAGGTCTACCAACCATCGTGCTACAGGAATGCCAGTATAGAAGATAAAAATTCATGAAGTGTCTGAGAACTAGAAAAGACTCTGATTTAAAAGGGAAATAAAGAAGTCTTTGGTCTATTCTTCTGGTCTAGAAGAATAACCTTAGCTCTCCTGGACGAGGGTGTGCTTGTTGCAGTTTTTTTAAAAAATGCAGATTTTAGACATTATTTCCAGATGTCAGGAAAATAATATTGTAAATGCAAGACTTTGCTGAACATAAATGTGGCAGATGGCAGAATGAGGTAGAGGAAGGATGAAACGGAGAAAAAGATAAATAGTAGAAGTGAACATGATGTCTTCTTGTCCTGGATGCAGAAGGCATCATGCATAAGCACTCACATGGACACATATTGCAGCAAAAAGCTGTTTTCCAGCTCTGGCAAACCCAACATCTAATGCAGTCTCACCTCTAAAACAATCCAACCCTGCTGGACTGTCCACAAGCACCTTTGCACTTCTCCACAGACACAAATGGCCCATAATCTGGGAGATCTAGCCCCAGTGAGGAGAGTAGATTGAAGGCAGAAGAATGGTATTGCAGAACCTCCTCTTAACCTTGCAGCTTGAACAGGGTGTAGGGAAGGGTCTCCGCTGTGCTCAAGGCTCTTTGGATGCCATCACAGTTCCTCAGCCATACTGATACCGGCCACAGCTCCTAGATGAAAGGCAGCTGGGTGGGGGAAATCCAACTGCAGCCACTGCAGTATTCCTCCTCCTTTTCCAGCTTCACCCACCACAGATGCTGGGGATCTTGGCCCACAGCCACCTCTTCCCCAGCAGGTTCAGCACTAACCCACAGACTCAGCATGCTGGATGCGTAGCTCTCTTTCAAACTACTTCTCTTTTAATAGCAAGGCATCAAAATATTTCATTCACTATTAAGTGAGTGATCTGTTTTTTTCTCCTCCTGTCAAACCTAGATGGTATCTGGAAAAACTCAGAGGAATTGATGAATGTTGACATACAAGAAATTATCAAGACTCCTAGGGTGATAACAGCAGTCCTGAGGAGTTTGGGTGAGTGCTTTTCCACAGAGGTTGAGCTACCTGGTCCTTTCTTCCTCTGAGCAGAGGGATTTAGCAAGAAGGCGGCTTTGCTGGTTGAATTGCAACTCTGCACTTTGCACCAGGAAAGGCACTAAATTTGAACACTAAAGTGAAACTCAACACTCTCATCCAGCAGCAGCTTTTGCTTGAAGGTCTACCCATCCCTGTATCAACAATAACCTTTAATAAATGTAGCAATTAAGCGAGGAAGCACTTAATATGCTCATTTGATCTCCCTTTCTCCCTTGTGCTGTGTTGCAGCCATAGCTGCACATTTCCTAATGATTCCTTCCTTATGCCTTATTTCTTAATAATGCTGTCTCTGTGCCATGTTTTCAGTTTTCATTAATTTCCTTCCTTTCTCCAAGGGAAGTTACATTCCCACTGCCTCTTTCCAAAGCATGCATTGGGTTATTGTGCCCATAATTTCATTTTGCGCTAGTTCTTTCAGAGCATAATCCACAGTCCCCTTGGAATTGAATATCCATAGTTCTTTGAACCATGTCATTTAGCTATTGCTTGGCTGCACTTGAAGAAAAAAATCAACCTGAAGGAGCACACAACCTCACCAATCCTAACTTTATACCATGTAGTATTTCATTGCATTATTCATAAATAATGACTTTGTGCAGTGTGGTCAGGAGCAGAGCTGTACAGATAATACCGGGTTGTGCCACAACGGTGCAGCAAGGTTTCAGCACCGAGACCCTTAGAAAAACCTTTAAGAGGTGAACTGCCACTTTGTCTATGGACAAAACTGGTGCTGAGGAGAATAGCAGGAGTTCTAGGAAATGAGATAATAGAAAAGGTGATGAATTAAAAGTAATTCATTTAACCATATAGGAATTTTGTCCCCCACGTTTGACTGTTTTTTCTTTCCCAGAAACCAGAGATTTCTCAATTTTTTTTATTAATTTTGCATCTTTTACCGCTTGAGTGAAAACTACTTTGACTTTAAATACAGAACTCCAGAAACGCTTGTGTGCCATGAAACTCTAGCATAGCAGGGTAGAATTTCTCCAGTAATGCTAAGTGCATTAAAAATGGAGTTTTTACTGAATAAAACATGAAAAATGAATAATGTGGTCTGCACAGTACTCCTTGTGTTATTCATCAGATGGTAAGTTTAATTAACTTAATATTGCCCTAAATTTTAACTTTCCTTCTGCTGCAGAATCTCAGGCTAGAAATCTCAAAAGGCTTTGCAGAAGTTTTAGAGAAATCATTGGGTATAGGTGTGGGTGAAGAGGGGGCAACTGGAATTATTGGGGACATAAGGCACAGCTGACTGTGAAGGGGAGTGGAGCACAAAGTTTGGTACCTGGGTCTTCCAAAATCAACAGTAATTAAACAACATGCAATGCTAATGTTGGGACGTAAAATAAAACCCACAGAATTTATTTCTTCCACCAGCTGGGGTAAGCTGAGGTAGATTGGGAGGATATGGAGTGCCCCATGAGCCTATGCTTAAGGAGGGTTGCCAACTGAGATGTATGTCAGTGGAGTCACATAATGATTATTATTCCAATGCAAATTTACACTACTAAGCCCAGTTCGGTGACTGACTCATTGCAAAGTCTATAAAGCTGACAGGTGTCAGCAGGCAGCATGAAGGGCAGTTTTTATGAGGAGAATCTCCAGAAGAAAGCATGCTCTAGCAACAAGGACCATCATTAATAAAATGGTCTCTTCCTAGTGGCTTGGATGTGAGTGTCCCTCTGGTGTGGCCTCTGAGCTCTCAGCAATGGGGAAGACTCGCTCTCCAGGCAGTGAGATGCATCCCAGGAGGAGACATTCAGGAAATTACCTTTTATCTATATTTTTTTTTTTTGGCAGGGCTCCAGATGTAGCAGGCTGGAACTACTCTACCCTTACACAAAGGGCAAGAGCCTGACTGCCTTAAAGCCAAGGAGGTCTAAGGTGGTCCTCATGGCTGTCAGTCAGGGACAAAGGCACTTAGGAGAAGAGGGACAAAGGTAAATGCAGAGTTACTCCACATATTCTAGTTACTCATTTTGTACAGTTCAGTAAATCTGGGAACACAAAATATATTTCTGTCATCCTTCAAATTTTTCTTCTATTTTCAGTTGCATAAAGAAGAAACACAGTTTGCTGTATAGCAGACCTGCTTTCTAGCAAACTTTCCCCATTTCCTCAAAGTTTTCATTGGTAAATTAAGTAGCTGTGCTGCTGGCCAGCTGCCAAGCAGCTCTTTTCATTTGTAGCTATAAAACAGGATCCTCCTAAATAGGAGCTGTCACTGACAGCCAAGAAATTACTTTAGTTTAGAAAACAGCACATTCGGCTCTTTGAGGAACCAACCTTTTTGCCCTCGTTTTCCAGGCCAGTGGAGCACAATTCCAGCATCCTCGTGCACATCTGCCTGGGTGGGTTTTGATTCCCAGCCTTCATCCTTCCAGCATCATAACAAAGATGCTTGGTTCCCATCTGCAGTAGGATGGTGGGTCCCTATCTCCCAAGTACTTCAAAGACTGGGGCTGCACTGGGAAGGAGAAAAGCCACCCCAACACTCTCCCTGTCCCCCTCTGTCATGTTCTCTATTCTTCTGAGACAGAGATGGCCTGGCAAGAAGACACTTACCTCCAGTTGGTTGCTACATCCATGAGGCAAAAGAGTACCAACATGCCTGGTCTCATCAGGAAACTAGCAATAAAACACTCACATTAATTTCTTGTATCAGGTATGACTGACAGCTTGTACAGTAATAGGAAACACAAGGTTGAGAGCTTAGAGATGTTTCACTTTGCTATTTCCACCATGCCTTCTCAGGGACAGAAAAACCTTTCAGCTCTTTGTGGATTAATGATTTGTTCATGATGGCATCGAGAACGTAAGAGGACACTTGATCTGCTGCAGGAAGGAGTATGAGTGCTTCCCATATGGAGAAGGCACGACCTTCACCATGGGTTAAAGATCCATCAAAAGTGGGGTTGAAGGAGGAATCTAGGGAAGATTTAAATCCAAAGGGGATCCCATTGAAGACCTTAAAGAAGGGTTTAAATAGTAGCATATTTAATCAGTCTCAGAATACAAAGTGTGAGCTGGGCAAGCAAGCATGGCCAAGTGCAAAGTAAGAGAAAAGATGATCTTAGAGTAAATCAGCTAAATGTAATTTTCTTTTGTTTCCCTAACATATTTTTATAAATCTGTATGAAAGACTTCTCTAGTTTAGGTCCATTAACTAGCTATTTTTGTTTGCTTTAACTAGAATCTGGCTTGGCTTTTAGGGGATTTCATTCCCTTTCCACCAGTGAAGAGACTGGCATTTTGAGGGTGTTCATGCAAAGCCCCTGAGGTCTCTCCCAGGCATCCAGGACCACCATGTTACATCTCCATCTGGCTAGATGATCTGCAGTGCTTAACTCTGCTCCTGGTGTTTGGCGTTCCCCACTCCCAGTAAGTACCAGACATTTCTTCAATAATTGGGTGGCATTCACATGAAACCAATGAAGAGCAAAGGGCCTGTCTATTAAAGATCCTTAGCTATCCAAATAAGCTGCCAGGCACCCGTAGGGTCTGAAATCAAAGAGGCATAAAGCCTAATACTGACAGTCTCTCATAAAATCAGTAGAGACAGACTCCTCTTAAGCATAGACTTAGGACAGGGGCCTGACTTGGGAGATCTCAGGCACGTTGGAAAAGCCTGGAGTAAGGCTGCTGCTCCTCTTGAACAAACTCAGTTTTCCCTTCTGATTATCACGGGAACCAGACACTGGCCTCCTGCCACTGAAATTAGTTTTTTATCCCTTCCTCCTCCCAGTACAGCATCTACTTGCTGGTATAGGTAGCTACATGCACTACAGTTCTGTGCAAAATATCCTCACATCTTGAAAGCAGACTTTCAAAATCTATGAGTATATTTTACCTCAATAACATTTAGGGTCACTCCAGTATTAACTCCAGCATAAGCAAGAGAAGATCTACCCATAGCACAGCGCTGCTTTATGTATTTCAAATTATTCTATTTGCAGAGCTATAATAGCACTGTTTTTCCTTAAAACAAATTAAAACACTTCTTTTAAAAAGCATCCTTTCCATTTAGTTTCTTTTTCTAGAGGATGGTGGATATTCCTTCTCCACACTGCTTCCTTGGGAAGGTGAATAGCTCCCTCAAGTGCCCCATTCAGTCCCTCATCTGATGGAAAAGTAGGGCTGCCACCTCCCTTGGGAATCCTTCTGTCTGTTCTGCAATTCAGACTGCTCCTTATGACCCAGCAGCTGGAATATGAATCAAAAACATAGCCCAGGAGAGCATTTACCATCCAAGCTTCAGACTTTCCCTCCCTCCTGTTTAAGTGTAATAAAAATGGGGAAAATGCTCATCCAAGAATCTGGAAGTTTGGAGAAAGTGAGTAGTAGGCAAAACCCCCTCAGAGTATGTTTAAAATAATCATTTAATTGCAATTAATTTTTCCGTGTCTCCTTTTGGAAGCTTTCATTCTGTGACATTACAGACATCAGTGGTGTAAGTATCCCACACTACAATCTAAACTTTCTCGGTCCAGTAGGAAATAAGTGGTAAAATAGATAGGACAAATAATCAGTACTGCTTAAAAAGCACCATTTGTCACATTGGAAGAGTATTCTTCATTTCAAGCTGAATTTACTAGAATGCCAATAACTCTTTTTCACAAAGACACCTTTTACCCAACAATCCTAGATGTTGCTCAGGGCCATGTCCTTACAGGTTTTGAATACTTCCAAGACTGGAGACTCCACAACCTTTGTGGGCAACCTGTGCCAGTGTTTGACCATCTGCACTGTAAAAAAGTCTTACGTTTAAACAGAATTTGCTGTGTTTCACTTTGTGCCCATTGCCTCTTGTCCTGTCTCTAGGCACTAATGAGAAGAGCCTGGCTCCACCTTCTTTACTCCTCCCATCAGACATTCATCCACATGGATAAGATCCCCTGAGTCTTCTCTTCTCCAGAATGAACAGTCCCAGCTCTGTAAACCTTTCCTTAAATGAGATATGCTCCAGTCCCTTCATCATCTTCATGGCCCTGCACTGGCCTCACTATAGTAAGCCCACATCTCTCCTGTACGGGGGGGGGCCCAGCACTGGACCAAACATTCTAGATGTGCCTCACCAGTGTTGAACAGAGAGGAAGGATCAGCTCCCTAGAACTGCTGGTGGCCCTCTGGATGGCAGCACAACCATCTCATTTATCATCTGCTCCTCCCAGGTTTGTGTCATCAGCAAACTTGCTAAGGGTGCACTCTGGCATCCAGGTCATTAACAAAGATGTTAAATAGCACTGGCCTCAGTATGGGCCTTTTGGCTGTACCACTAGTGACTGACTGGCCTCCAGCTGTACTCTGTGCCGCTGATCACAAATTCTTGTGCCCAGCTGTTCAGGCGATTTTGAATCTACCTCACTATCAACTTACCTAGCCTGCACTTCATCCCTTTCTCTATGAGAATGTTATGGGAGACAGCATTGAAAACCTTGCTAAAGTCGAGATAAGGAATACACACTGCCGTCCCCTTGTTCTCTGGGCTAGTCATTTCATTGTTTCACTGCAGAAGGCAACATTTGCTCCTGAGTGATTTCTCAACTGTGTCCTCTCCATTTTGGAGGGGGAAGAGTGCATAACAGCATGGGAACAGGCAATTCCACAGCAGTCAGTCTCAGAACCAGGAAGAGTTCCCTTATGTATTTCATTGACTGGTGTGTGTGTGTGGCCACAGAGGTTTAGGTGTGCTGTAGGGGAGTTTTCCTGGAGTAGCCACAGCTGTGTGCTGCGCTTGAGTACTGTTCAAATACCACAAACAAGGGGACAAGATATGTCTCTGCTTTTTCAATTGCTGCCTAGCAGCTGCAGCAACTTGGGGCATTTGATTTATTTTCATTATCATTCCCAAAGATAGTCTATTTGCTCAGCATGTGCATGTGAACGTCACTATGCATGAGGCAGGTGTATAATATTCAGAAAAGGCAGTTTCTGACAAAAATCTGACCCTAGAATGTGACCAGAAGCTCAGTCTTTAATTCAGTCAGGGTTTCAAATATTTGAAGACAAAAAAATGTAAAGAAGAAAGCAAGTGTCAAAATTTTACTGCTTCTGGCCTTAAACAGTTTGAACCCTTAGATTTGCTGAGATTAAAAATTCATCTGGGCAGCATTATGTTGAGTCACGCAGCATCATCTCATCTCAACTCTAGTCTTGAGGACAAAGACTCTCTTCACAGCCTACTCCATTCCTTTAGGGTGAACTTCTAATTCCTGAAGGTGCCCAGGAGAGTGGCACGCAGCCACAATGCTGCTTGGCCACTTCACCCTGGCCTGCAGGAGGTGTGGGACCCTGGCACGCAGGACCTGCAGGATGGCCACCTTCCCAGCAGGCTGGTGCTGCAAACAGAAGGGGCTCCATGGCTCGGACCTCCTACAAGATGCAGGCTGGGACCATCAAAACTGTTCCCTGCATCCCAGTCTCTATCTGTCAAATATTTCGTTAACTTTCCAGGCTATAATACATCTAAATGAAAACCAAGACAGTTCTGCTTATTCCAAGGAACAATTGCCATAAACTTAGTGTTAGCTCATGCTTGGGGCAGGGTGTATTGCCTGAAGCTGCTAGAAAGATCCAGACTTGGCTGACTCCCTACTAACCAGCCACCACCAAGTCCTGCATCTCCCACCCTTCTTGAAATGGGCAAAATACCTCAGAACAGTCAAGTAAGGACTTGCCTAAATTAAAAAAGGACATGAAGAAGTCACGAAGGCAGAGGAAAATGAACTCTGAAAATAGACAAGAGCCTCAAATAAAGTTGTGTCTCGTATTAATCTAATGGACAAGGTAATTCTGAAGGTTAAACACAAAGTCAACACCACTCCAGCAGGTTTGGGCTGATTTAACTCCCTCAGTGTGCATGTTATCTGGTGAGAATCTTTAAATGCAGAAGACTATAGATCTGGTATGAGAAGCTGTGCTAGCACTAATAATACTGATGAAAATGTGTAATTGCAGGCAGAGACTAGTAAAACCAGGATACTTCCAACCGACTTGCACTATTCAGAGCAATATAAATGGGTAGACGTGTAGGAAGCCATCTTAGCCTGTGTGAAGTATGCAAATCAGTGAGACAGCAAACAGATAATACAGGGCAATGCAACATAAATTGTATAAAAGGGGAGGGAAACCTCTCAGCTTTTGGACTGTTAGCTAATAGAAAATGATGTCATGTTCTTCCTGCCCTTGTTCTTGCTTGCATGCAACATGCCCATGCTCTGCTACCAGGCACACTACTTGAATGAGGGAAACCTGAGCCCAGCAGCCGTGCTGGCCAGGGGGGTACATGGCCAGAGAGAGCTGGCGGCAGAGGCAGAGTCCCAGGGCAGAGCCAGCTGCCCTCTGAGAAAGTCACAGCTTCCCACAGTGAAGGACAGCAGAGCAACATGAGCTGGGAAAGCAGGAGAGACTTCAGTAAAACATTTGGATAATGCCACCCAAATACAACACAGCTAAACACAAGGGTCATCCAGCTGTGGTTCCAGACTGCTCTTCTCCATTTTTTCTGCATTATTTTCTTTTTTCATCACAATGGTTCTCTCCCTTTAAATCCTCTGTAACTAGAGACTGCAGACTGGGTTTTTGAGAGCAGCAGTCTCAGGGGAATTGAAGGAACTTAGTATCTGCTGTCAAAGAGGCTGAAAATCTGAGGGAGGCAATGGACTTCTCTGCCAGCTAGGAACAAGGAAGCATTTTGAACAAGGAGGGATGTGCTTCAGGGGAGAAGCAAGATCTAATGCATGTCTGTTCTGCTAAACCAGATCAAGCTGAGGACTCCTCATTGCTCACCCTGATTATTTTATAGATCACCGCCTTTCTGTTTTGGACTGCTCTAACCAGTTTTCTCCAAGACGTATCTACTCTGGAGGAAGGCAACCCAAAGAAGGGTCAATGAGAACCTATTCCTGACTTTTAATTATGAGCTCAGACACAACCACGGAAGTCAAGCTGTCCTCAGCAACACCAGTCCTGGAAAACAAAGCTAGTCCAGGAATCAATAAATGCAGTTTCATCAGGAGGCTTCTCAGGAGCTGCTCAGCCCCGGGAGCATGAAGATGCACCTGTGCTACAGGCTTTGCCTGGAGGATGGGTACAAATCCACCCCCACAGCTAAGAACATTCCCTATGTCCCATAAAGGAGAGAGCTAAGGAATGGTGAGGGATTGCCTCACCACCAACAGCAAGGCAACAGTTCCTCACTGCAGTTAAACACAGAAAAACGGGGCTGAAGGGAATTTGGCAAGGTCTAATCCACCCCCTCTACCCTGTTCCTAAAGGCCTCTGCAGGGAAGACACAACAGCATCCCAGGCAAGCTGTCCTAGTTCTTTGCAGTCCTCACCATTAAAAGCCCTTCCTAGTGTCTAAGCGCAACCAGAGGTTACTGTTTAAGCCTGGTGTTGCTCATCCTATCTGCAACAAACATGGAGAGCAGGTTATTCCTTAACCCTCTTTCTAACAGCCTTTTGTAAACTTTGTCTGCCCTCAGCCATCTTTTCTCTAACCTAAACAGCTTCAGTGTTTTTCTGTGTCTCCTCCCAGGTCAGGTTTTCCATACCTTGGATCAGTCATACTGGCCTCCTCTTCATCCTCTCCAACTGACCTATACCTTTCCAGACATGCTGAAAACTGCCTGTGTTACTCCATTGAAGATACCGAGTAGAGCAATCTTTCTCTTTATTCATCCCTTGAAAATGTATTCCTTTTCCACAACAATACACCTAGTTATCTCCCTTCCCTCTTTTTCTGCAACTGCTGTCTGACTACTGGTTCCCTGGTGTTTGTTACTACAGTCCAGGTGAAACGCTTCACTTTTTGTCTCTCAAATTTCACCCTTTAATTTTGAATTTTGTTCTTCTCTTCAAATGCACATGCCGCCTCTCCCAGCTTTATGCCATCTATACATTTAATGAGCATATTCTCACATTACCAATGCTATTAAGGAAAACACCAGCTATAGTCAGACCCAGTACAGATCACAGTATGGTCTCGCTCCCTGGGTCCTTCCACACTGCAGTGAACTGCTATTTCTTGACTGTTGGCCTGCTTGGCTGCTAATGGCTTCATCAAACCAAGCTCTCCAGCTTGCATAAGAAAATATGACATTGGACAGTACCAGAAGCCTCACAAAACCTGAGCAACACGGTATCTACAGTTTCTCTTTTATCTACAAGACCTATTACTCTGCTATGGAAGGAAATTGGATGGTTTGACACAAGTCATCCAAGGCTATCAAAAGTCATGAGTGCTTATTTTCCAGCATGTTTCACTGTCATTCACATGCCATTAAGGCAGATCCAGGTTTCCCCTGAGCTGGAAGAACACTTGTTTAATGGCGCTGCCTCACAAGGCCCTGGACTGGCAAAGGTAGCAGCTCTTCAATGGGATGTCTTCTGTAAAGAGGATACACATCACAACTACTTAGAGCAGTTACCCATCAGCAAGGGAGACCAGTTGGGATTTTGTTTGGGACGGCACATCAGAACCAAAGGTGAGTGAGATGGTTTTAGCTTTACTTTTAAAAAAAGGAACAAGGAAGAGGTTGATAAACAAATGTAGGGTGTCTGTGAAATGCCTTGGCTTGTGAAGATGAATGTTAAATATGAAAGAAGAGTCATCTGCAATGAAAGCTGAAGAGGGCAGAAATATATAGCTAAAAGGAAGGGGCTGGGAAGAAGGCACCTCGTTCCTACTGTTGTCCCCATCACTCTGTGGGATATGTATGTTTTCCTCCCCCTTTATTCCAGTTGAACTGGAAAGAACTGGGCAGGAACTATGCATCCTCACCTGTGTGTTATGCTTAAGTAATACAGAGCTGTGATTGCAACTAGGACACCCAAGTAACTTCATCACAAAGATGGAATTAGTATGTGATGGTGAAGCCAAGCATATGAAAAAGGAGAGAGAAAACACCATCCAGGTTTGCAAAACTCAAGACACACACTGAGATGGGCAGGTCATATTCAAGCATGGGTCAGATGCTATAAAAATAAGCAATTCAGATCTCAAAGGCCCTGTCTGTGCCAAGCCCTAGGTCGGGGAATTTAGGTGATCATTTCCCCTTGAATCATTCAGCCTATGACTTCAAAACAAGTAGGCAGAACTTTTGTTTGGCAGACAAAAAGTTCCACAAGCATCCACACAGCCGCTTGCTCACTGTCCCTGTCCCCAGCAGGATAGGGGAAAGAACAGGAAACCAGAAGCAAGATGACTCATGGGTCAACATAGAGACAGTTCAGTAAGTGATGCAAAGGCAGTCACTCACCACCACCCACAAGCAAACCAATGCCCTTACAGTCATGGACCAAGTCAGTTTGGAAAACAAAATCCCCAATGTTATTGCTAAGCATGATGTCATATGGTCTGGGATCCCCCTCTGATCACTTAGGATCAGCTGTCCCCCCTCCCAGCCTACTCGCTAGGGGATGAAGAGTGACAAACGGGGAGACCCTCGACGCTGTGCAAGCACTGCCAAGCAATTGTCAAAAGAGTGTGTAATCAACACTCTTACAGAAATCCAAAGCACAGCACTATGGGGGCTGCTCTGAAGAATGTTAACTCCATCACAGCCCAGTACATCTTGGTAACAGCAATTTTAGATTAAAAAACCTTTTGCATAAAACAATGATAAATTAGGTACTACCTAAGGATAGGTATACAAGGATTCCCTAACCAGCAAATGATGCATTGGTTAGGAAAGTAGGGTTATGGCATTAATTGTATTAGAGGCAGCGTATGAAAACATTGCTTGACAGAGATCTGTGGTGGAAAAGCAATCAATCATCAAAGCAACACAGTGGATGTGTATAGGCAAGCTGCCAAGAAGCAGTGGAGAAGGCAAAGGACAAGTAAAAAGAGAGCAGTCTGCTTTAAACACACAGAACATGCAGTTAAGCAGCTCTAGGTGCAAGGACCTAACACCAGAAAACAGTAATACATGGTTGAAAACTTTGGGGTTTGGGGTTGTTGGTTATTTTGGGCATGAGAGGTTTGTCTTGTTTTCCTTTTGTAAAGGGTAGTATCAAGCTGTCAGGGAGACTGACAGAGCACTGTGCTTTACTGGCATTATTTTCCTTCCAAGAACACCAAGGACAGGAGCTGCTTTAAATCCATTTTCTTTGGAATTGTGCAATTTGGTGTTTCAAGGACCCTGTCTAATAGAGGGTCATGTCCACAATTGCTCTTAGAGGAAAGGAAATGGCAGGTGTCAGAGGTAATCATGTCTGATCACTGCAGACACCAGTCATGGGGCTGCTCCAAACCACAATAGACCTGCCATGGCAATGACAAGTTGAGGACATGCTGGGGAGACCAGGAGATTGAAGGGTATGTGTAGGGGTCTGGGCTGCATTAGATGGAAGCTAATGCAGAAAGCATGCAGACAGGAATACAAAGCTGATGGGAAAAGAACGTAGATAGAAACATACAGAGCCGAAGGAAAAGTCAGTGAAAAAGAATGTAGATGGGAAAGTACAGGGCCAAAGACAAAGTTAACAACAGATAGCAAAAAAAAATGAACACCTGTGGTCAGCAAAAGGAGTAGCAGCTGTGGTCAGAACAAAGATACGAGATAAAGAAGTTTTGGCAAGTTTGGGGCTTTATTTACGCAAATATAATTAACCAATGTAAATGCTTGTAGAAGCGCCTGAACAATGCATGCAGCCTATTAGAAACGGATAACCACATGTGTATGGAACATAGAATACTATAAATGTAACCAGAATCTGAGAATAAATGAACGACCTGATCATCATATTGGTGTTGTGTCATTCCTGTTCCCGCATGAGAAGATAAATACCCCAGCAGGCACGTTAGTCTTGTGACAGCAATGAGAGCACCATCCAGTAACTCACAGCTGCAAGTTTCACTAGATTTAGCTTTTCTTCTTTTTTTGTCCCTTCTAGTGTAAGGACAATTACTGCAAGCTGTTTAAGATCATAAATAGAAACACTGTGGCTTGCTTAACTTTGGGATCATAAATTAAAAGTGAATATAAGGAAAACATTAGAAGCATACCTGCTATTCCCCTGAACAAGTCAGATGATTAGTTCAGAGAAAAGGGGAAAGCAGCTAGTGAAGACTGAAAGTTGCTGGATTGCTGGCCAGGAAGCAGCTTTGGGTCTTCCATTAGCCACCAACTCTGCAAGGACCATGAATGCTGTCCACCTGCTCAGCCACAGTGAACAGACCCAGCTGAGCCGTAAGATCAGGTCACATCCAATACCTGGTATGGCTCTTCTTGGTGAAAAGATTTTACATTGCCTAGTGCAGGAAAGGTCAAAAGTGTAGTAAAAAAGAAGAGGAAAGAGCTTTCTTCTGCAAGCTCATAGGACTGAGTCCCAGGTCCTGGTTTTGTCCCTCAGGTATGGTGTTATTTTTCAATGAACACAAATCATTCTCTCAGCAGCCTAAACTTGCCAAGTGCTGAGTGCACAGCTTGCTCCCAAAGCTACCGACAGCTCTAGCAACCCACACCTTTTACAAGCTGCACTTAAAGGGATAACAAAGTTAGAAGTAGCAGAGAAGTACTGTTGCTGCACTATGCATATCACCTCTCCCAGGTGATGCTCAAAACAAGAGGCAATACTGGCTCCTTCCCCCAATATATCTTTTCTGTTTAAAAGGGCCACGAATAATGAGAACACTTACCATTAATACAGTGTACTCTGTACCACAGTGAACTGATAAACACTGTCCCAAATTCATATACATTAATATCAATTGCAATATATTTATACATACACATGCATAGACACGAATGCACACATATACACGAGCATATATATACATATAAAACTACTGGTGTGCTCTCAGAATCGGGGTGAGGTATACAAAAAAAACCACAAATAGCAGTTTCATGTTATTTGCAATGAAGTCTTTTATTCAAGCTGTACCCATTTAGATGTCTCATTTCCCTCCACATGTTGCCCCTCAACATTTGCAGAAATCAGCCATCATTGAGAAGGAACAGACTGGTGAAGATTTCAAGCAGCAGAAGAAGCTACAGCAGGAGACAGAAACTGTGGGAAACAGGAACACCAGTAGAGCCCCCTCACAGTGTTTTTTAACTTCAGTGTAGATGAAGACCAAACAAGATCATTTAGTCCAGAGCATGATACCAGTTCAGAAGAAAGAGGGGG
>NW_020799091.1:29297560-29303912 GCF_003259725.1 Athene cunicularia | reverse complement strand
GGGGGGGGGGGGGGGAAATGACACAACACACACACACACACCCCCAAACAATTTGAATTTAATTACTGCCTGTGAAACCCTGCGGACACAAAAGACCACAACTCTGTATTAGGAATAAACTATCCCCACTGCTGTGTATCTATTGCTCACACATTGTTCCCTCTGTCTCTGTAGACATCTGTAGAGTTTCTTCCATTTTAACAGATGAAATTTGGAGTCAGGTACAAAAAAAAAAAAAACAACAACCCATACTTTGTTAAGAAATCAATTCTCAGTAAGGTCTGTCTTTTAGATTATTTTTTTTTTGTGAACAAAATTGTTTACTGGCCAATTACCATCCACCACACCTGAGTGACTTTACTCCTTTGTTCCCTGTTCTTCATGGGAAAACACACCTGACTGCCTCATCATTCCCTTCATATGAGAGTATGTTGCCATTGGTTGTAAATGGAATAAGAAAAAAAAAAAAAACCACAAACAAAGCAGTTGAACACCTGTGTGTACAGGCCCTTCATTAGGTTTCTTGCACTTTAACACACACTTGAAGAAAATCTTTCATTACATTTTAAGGATTGCTTAATTATGACATACCATCTTACAGAACTAATTATTTCAATTGACTAAAAAAACCCCATAGCTTAGTTTGCAGGGTATTTCAGCTATTCATCTCAAATGAAAATAAATGCACCTGATGTGCTAAAGCTCACCTGCAGGATAGGAATTCCAGGGCACAGCCACTGCCAGTTTTGAGTAGCTTTGTTGTGTTGTGTCTACCTCTGAGTAACAATACTCCAAAGCCCAAATTGATGCTGACTGGGAGAGTCTATTTCCTTACCCAGATCTAATACCTTTCCCAGGCATCTCCTAACTAGGTGAACATTTTACCTGACCCATGCAGTCAGTCCTTATCATGTAGAACAGCAGGTACTCAATTTCAGTGGTATTTACAAGTTCATATTTAAAGCTTTGCAGCAAGTACACACAAGGCTGCCAACATCTATCCAGACTGGCCGGAATGGCAAGGCTTTAAATTAAATCTAGTAATAAACTCTTCTCCTCTTCCTCAGGTGCTTGGTACTTCAACTGACTGACAGATAACTTGCTGGGAAGAGACAGTTGATGCCTCCTCCTTTCCCTTGGTCCCAGTCTCTGCTCGCTACACTGCATTTTTTAATCTTCCTGACCGCCCTCACAAGATGAAAACTTTACCACACATCTTTCACAAAACATTGGCCAGTACAGAAGTTTTCTTACACTGCAGCTTCCCATGATGGTGATACAGCAGATATTAAAGATACCACCTGCAGTGATAGTCTCTGTCAGGCAAAGAGATTAATCAGGCAGACTGACTTAATGATTGAGAAGCAAGCCGTGGTATGTTGAGGTATGGGTTCCCCAGTACAAAACAGTGGCAACTCACTACCTTCGTCTACAGTTCCTGCACAGCTCAAAGGTGAGCTACTGCTTCAGGCACATCCTGCACTGACCTTCTCTTTTGTTCATATCAGCTTGATAGCTGAATTTAAATATTTGTTTTAAAATAGTACTATTATCTTGCAACTAAGCCTCCATTAATCCTGGGTTACTCTTTCATCTGCACGAGGTACGAAGCTACCTACTTAAGCCTTCATGAAACGAGTTGTTCTCCTTGCTGCAGTGTTCTTCAGGGGGTTACTATACAGGCTTTCCCCACATTAAATGCATTAGACTTATTAGTAATTTGAAATACAGATTTATTCCCAGCTCCTTCAAAGCTTTTCTTTCAAACTGTCCAACATTGGAATTCTACTTTTAAACAAATCTTGAGTGTGTCCACCAACAGTATCTATATTAATACTATTTAGAATCTTAGTGTCTGTTTTTTATGAAGGACGATTATTTCACTGAAGTATCTCACTAGAAAGTGGTTAAATACATTAAATAGAAACTGGTTCAGCAGATAACACATTAAAAACCCCTTAATCTTTTTGAATACTCATGGTATAACATTCACCCTTAACGTCCGCTAGAACTGTCTTCAAGCACATTGGTCACAACATCCCACAAGTCTTAACACTTGACATAGCTGTGGAACATGAGAACAGCTAATATCAGAATTTCAAGGTTGGTAGTGCTTACACAATTCTTATAAAAAGGCATTTGCTTTTATGATATCTCAAAACAGTCACGAAAAACTGCACTGATAACTGAATCAAAAGGCAGCAAGTCATCTAATACAAACTCCTTTTACTGTCATTAAAATTCCTGTTCCTTTGACGCTCTCATCTGTAGAGAAGTTTACACACTTTTCATGTTTTGTTGACTTTGTTAGAAATTTTGCTGTTGCCTGTACAGACTAATTTTAGTAATCTTTGATTATTAATATCACAATACAGTACAGGTAAGGAGGTTGTTTACAAGGTTTTAAGTAGATCTAGTTAGTTCCTACATGGGCCTTTAAATTATTTTCCAGTTAGTTCCTTTGGGCCTTTAAATTACAAACTACACACTAAATGGATTAACATTCCTTGATTGCAACATACTTTGATTTAGGCAAAACAATCTGAAGAACAATTAAGACATACATAATTAAAAGGTCAGAGCATTCTAGTACCTTCTTAATTAAAGCAATCTTCATGTGCCTGCTTAGTTTCCAGATACTCAACACAAATCAGTCAATCACTGTTTTCTTCAAGTGAAATAACAAGAAATAACATTTCCAGACCCCTATCTCTGGAAAGGGGCATGCCTGGCACCTATATACACCACATATATGCCATCCTGGTCACAGTCCTTCATATCACTGTTCACACTCCTCCCATGCCTCTCATGTCACTGTCTGAGACAACTATACCCAACCCCTTACACACTGCTATTTCCAAAGGGAAATTCAATTTTTTCCAATTAGTAACTATCTGCATTACAATAAGCATTGCTGAAGTAACTTAAAGCAACTATCTTCCACTCTACAGATGGTTATTTTAGCATCAAGAGTGATTTGGTACACTCTGAACACCCTGGTCTGGAAATTATATGCAGCCACCTTCCTATGCCACACCTATTCCTCATCCTTTGTTAAAGGAATACTATGAACTTTAGAATTACCCTAATGGCAAAACACTTTCTGCCACATCTATTACTTGTGAATACGTTAACTGAGAATGTCAGTATTTTACATTCCTCTCAAAGATGGAAAACACTTTGTCTTGGCTCCCTCTCCCCTACTCAACTACATTTAACAGTTCAAATAGGGTATAGGGAAATTCTGGAGTAACAGCAGGATGTAGTTTTGCCTCCATTCTAGTCCAGAATTTGTACTAAAAGACCATTTCCATCTGTCAATTTTGGCAACATCAAGTCACTTTTGTCTCATTGTTCCTTGCTCTGATTTAGAAAGAATTAGCCTGGTATGTTTAAAAAATAATAAAAAAAATTCCTTATGAACCTGGAATATTATCATTCCACACAGATTTTTTAAAAGTAAAAACATAAGGCTAGATGCAAACCCACATGCTAGAAATGAATTGTATTCTCAAAATTACTCAATGCTTAACAAATCTGTTCAAACTAGTTATCTCTGCAAATCCATTCAAGGCCCCTGAATAAAAGCAGTTCCAAGCATACCCAGAAGCCCAATTTTGCATGCTGGATCAACAGTGTGCAGTAGTCAGTTGTGAGACCAACTAGGATCAAAAATAATCCAGTTCCAATTCAGACTGCGTTTAATTTCTGCTGATTTTCTTTAGTGCTGCCAAAAAACTATGAAATATGCCATGCTAGTTTAAATAGTTTCTGCATTTATCTTATCCACCTCAAAACCGCATATGATTGAATGCAAGTTTCCCCACATTTCACATAATCCTTTTAAGTCTTCAGTTCATGATTAAATGATTTTCCATTTTGAAATCCCACCACAGACAAGTCTTCATTACTTCATGATAAAAACTACACTATCATTAGCCAAGAAAATAGCATTTTAAACAAAAAACCCTACAAACTACAACAAAAAATGAGTCATAGAAACTTAACATCACTTGGAAACTAAGTGGTAAATGGATCATCATCCAAATTCCCAATTCTATGTAATGCCAAAATCAACAGCATTGTAAGGTGACAAAAAATAACAGTTAATACAAGATTTGTTAGTAGAAGCAACATTTTCCCGCATATATGTTTGTGCAGAGATCAGTTATGGCCACTTCAGTAAGCTGTTACATGCATGGTATCTGTCCAACCTTTTCAACACAGCATGAGTTCACGTGTTTTTAATCACACAATGTAATTTAAGCAGGAAGAAAATTAACATATGTGCTATTGTAGATATAATCCTAAAACGCTTTTAGCTTGCTATCTTAAATTATGGTTTAATCCATATGGATTAATATGGATTTAATCCATATGGTTTAATATGCAATTTATCAGACTGGTGACATATAAAGAAAGACACAGTACACGTTTTGGGAGACATTTTATTAATGTACAATTTTATTAGCAATGTACAATAGACATTTTAATTCTCTATGCAGTCTGTCTCCTTGAAGTTTGGTAAATGCTTGTTCATATATAAAACTACATGATGCTTTTTTTGCAAGGACCGGAATCGTGAAAATCTAAGTGCTACAGTATATTTTGTAGTGATTAAACAAGTTGTCCAGAAGAGTTACCAGCCACTTCAGTGAAGCACTTCTAAAAATGTTTCTGATCAAGTTCAAATGCACCTATTCATAAATAACGATTGGTTCGCTCATGTCCTTTATACTGCTAAGTACAACTGTCTCCAATATAAAATACCGTTACAATACATTTCTCTACATGGACAACTAGATACTCTAGTCATATTTACTTTTAACAAAAGCTAATACAAATTTACAGGTAAAGTCTAACTTCAGAATTCATTCAGAATAATTATTTTTCAACCAGAAGCTTTACTTTGGACAATGCAGAAGTATATTGCAAGTGACATTCTGCAGCAGAAGCTGGAGGCTTGAGAACAACTAAGGACTAAATATCAGCAATACACGCTTTCACAAGAACTCTGACCATTCTGAATGTTAACATTAAAGACCAGGTACTTCAGTCTGTGCGCCTGTCAAACAATCAAAACCTCCACACAAAAAAATGAAAAATACCCCACAGAACACAGTATTTCAGAGAACATGTTAGACACCAGCATGACATTTCTCAAATTGGCAACTGAAATTTTACATCCACCTGAGCTTGTTTTGCTAAGCTTACTATTTCTGAGAGTTTCACCACCTGAAAAACAGAAAATAAAGACTTAATTTCAAAACAATCCTAATTTGAGTGAGCTGGACCAATTTTTTTAAAGTAATCCCAGAGAATCATCAGCAACATTTTAAGGGGGGGTAGGGGCAGGGTGGGATTAATTCTTAGTCCAGTGCTTCTTAATCACTTTTAAATGAAAGAACAGACAAGTCTTCTACAAAACATCTCACATGGTTACATGATGTCTGGTTCTCATTTACAACCAAATTATCTTGATAACTTTATGTGGCACCTTGTTTTCTTGGGAGGTATTGGGGTACCCACTCACAGAGATTCTATATATCTAGAAACTATTACTCTCCTGAGAAGCCTCAACTTCTCTTGCATAATAGCTCAAAACCTCTATCAATTATTTCCTGCTTAGAATCAAATATTATAACTAAAAGGCTCTTTCGGAAAATAGAGATTCAGAACTGTAAGTTTCCCCGTGATACAAAATCCAGCAGATGCCTTCTAATTTTTTTCAGACACAAATTTTTATCTTTACCATTGCTACACAACTGTAGTATGTTTTTCTCATTCACATTATCTAACTTCAAAAGCAGCTAAAATACTAATTAGCTAGAATAATTCACAGACACCTGCTGAATATTTAGGTAGAAAAAAAGTACTTTTAACATCACTGGTTATAACCACTGCTTTGAATACTCAGCTTAGTACTCTGATCTACCCTCATTCATATGTTTATACCATTCATGGCATTATTCTACATAAACCTAACCTGTTTAAGGAATTACCTATGGGCAACACACAAAAAAACCTGTAACCCTTTCGAAACTATTTCTACAGATGCAGATAATTTAAGATTACAAAACTAATTTTAACTCCATTTGCATGGCTCCATGATTCATCTGAGAACTTCAGATTCAACAGCAGCTTTAGAAGATACATTATGTAGATGCAGTATAGCTGAAAGACCCATATGTACTGCTAGGGAAGATTTCCATTGACCTTACCAAAGCTTGATCAGCCTAGCAGGACTTAATATTATTCCTTAAAAACACAGGGCCATACTTTCAAGCTAAGCAAGTTCTTCCTCCAAGCAATCTACAGCTGCTTCTGGGGGGGGGGGGGGGGGGGGGGGGGG
>NW_020799091.1:29273166-29297510 GCF_003259725.1 Athene cunicularia | reverse complement strand
CGCATCCCACAAGAACCACAATGAGGAGAGGGGAGATACTTGGTGCTTCTGGCCAGGTCTGGTCACCAGGCCCGTGCAAAAGGCCAAGGGCTGCAAGACGAGGGCAGAGGACGCTGCTCCTTCCCCCAGCACTTCCCTAGTGAGGCAGGGGCCAATGCGGCTCACCCCAAACTCGGTGAGACCTTCAGAGACACCCTGAGCACGCAGGGGAAGGCAGCACCCACTCGCAAGCCTGCTCCCCAGGGCAGGGAGAGCCAAGCCCACACCACCTCTGGACAGAGCCAGAGCCGATGAACAGCGAGCAAAGCAGCTGTCCTCACCCTGGGGACACACACCAGACTCTCCTCAGCCCAGTCTCACAGTGCCCTTGTACCACCGGCTGCAGGAACGTAACAAAGCGAGCATGCATTAACAAGAAATAATGAAGTATGGACAGGATGGTTACACCAGCTACCAGGTTCTCTGACTTCAGGAGGTGGCACGGGAATACCCCGTGGCCAAGGGGGAGCCAGCAGCAGAGGGGACGCCGGAGCCTGGCAGACAGCACCAGGAGCTGGGAGCCCCACGTCCACCCATCAACCCCCCACAAGCCCAGGGTTGGCGGGTGCCTGCAGAAGAGGGCATCTGAAGTGGACCTGTCCGACCTTCTCCTGAGGGACATTCACGGCAGAGCGCAAGTTTTCAAAGCTTCAGAAGTAGAGCACTGCTAATTTTTCTTTTAAAATAATATTTCAAATCCATAACAAAATTAGAGATACAGGAAAACAAAGACAGAGAAAGACTCAAACTGGTGAGACAAGAGAAAGACAGGAGGAGCGAGATCTTCCCAAGAGAGCCATGAAACTGCTGAAAAAGACCTTAATGACTTTGCTGAATGCAAAGGCCACAGTATCAGAGCGAGCGCCCAGCTCCCAGCTCCGCCGCCACCTGCTCCAGCCCTCTCTCCAGCACGCCGGGGGCATCAGCAGGGTGAACCCCAGCCACAAGACCCTCGACAGCAACAGCACAGGCAGCACCACGTGCCAAGCAGGTTGCCCCTGGGCTTTTCACAGACACAAGTTCTGCTGTTTGAGCCCTGGCTGCTGCAGGAGGGGGAAAAAAAAAAAATCACAAACAACCTAACTGAATATCCAAATATCTAATTACCTTATGAGGCAACAGGATGATCAACTATGTTCATTTTTTAATCATGTACACTGAAATACAGTGCTTTATCAAATGAAGCATTATATTTCATTTTTCAGCTACCTCAACTTAAGTATTTTCTTCCAACTACTAAAGCTAAACTCTTAGCCATTCCTCTACCAAGGAGAGTGACTGATCTGGTCATTTACTTGGTTTATTTTTTTTGTTTTAAACCTATTTTTTAATCTGTCTTTCAGAGAGGGAAAAAGGAAAAAAAGTCCCAAATGTAGAAACTTCTGGGGCATAACAACTTCTGACTGTATAAGTACATATTTAAAGGAACTACTAACTTGTAAAACATTTGTTTCAGGCCCTGGTAACAACTGGCACTGTGACTCATCCTAAGCTTCCTTTAGTTGACTGAATGGAGTTTCAACTTTTCAGTGTTCTGCAATGGCTATGTCCTGAAATGAATATTCGTAAAAAGCTATCTTACCATTTTTGCAGCTTCATCCAAGTCATCACACGCAAGGATTTTGAGGCCACTAGCTGTTATTAAAGCTTTGGCATCATCAACTCGTGTACCTTAAGAAACAGATAAAATACCATTCTTATTTAACTACTACCAGAATATTCTCATATTTTCTAGGAAGCCTGTTTCGAAAGTAAGTGAATGAATCTAGAAGACAACAATTTTAGTAGTTATAAAAGCAGGAAATCTCTTTTTATTAACTTGTCAACACTCACTATCTGAATTCCTGGTTTGCCTTATTTTTCCACAGTCTTCAGCTTACAGCCAACTTGCTACACAATATATAAGGTCAAGAACATCCGTCGCTAGGGACAGCAATATATTTAACACATACTGAAGCACACTCACCTTGCAACCGTACCACAATAGGTATTTTTAGGTCCAAGTCCTTTACTGCCATAACAATGCCTTGTGCTATCACATCACATCGCATAATGCCACCAAAAATATTTACCAGGATAGCCAGTACCTACAGAATTAATGACAATATTCATATTAAAAATAGCCAGAGCCACATCAAATAAAAGCACCGCTCAGCCTTTCAGTCTAAGGAAAATGCAAGCTCTGTAAGTGTAATAAGGGACTCTGCAGAAACACAGAATATTTCTGTTCTAGAGAACATCAGCAACAAAAGTACAGTTCTGTGAAGTCACATACAGCAAAACAGTTACTTCAGGAAAAGCCCATTGCAAAAATGCCTGCCCTGGAAAACTTCACATTGTCCTTCAGTCCAGCATGAGTTGCAGACAACAGTCGTTTTCTCTTAGTCACAGTGTGTATTCTGTGTAGCTACTTAAAAAGACACACACTCATTTTCTGTACAAATTCAACATTACTTCAGAATATTCTGAGCACGATTAATAGAGCTGGTTTGATTTTCCTCAAACAAATCAAACAGATAAAACTTCAGTAAAGTCATGTAACAATCTGGCAACTGTTTATGTTTACATTTGAAACATTACTCCAGCAGAGGCACCTCCCACACTAGTATCTCCACATACTGAAGAATCCATGCTAAAGAACATAGAAAATTTACAAAACTTATATACAAGACACTGTTTACACAGTTTACTTCAAAGCTAGCAAGCTTAGATGTAAGCTAAAACATGTTTTATTCAGGACTAAGGCTGAGGTTAAGGGAAAGTCTTCTACTCAAGTGGTGAAAAGGAGTAAAAAGATCATAGTCAATGGTAGAGGATGAAATAAAGCAGGAGCAAAAATGGGTAGACAGCCTTGGAGGACAGAATAAACAATGTGCCACTGGTTAACAAACAGTAGCTTGATTCCGATTGTCTTGCAATTAAACTAGCTCATCTGTGTGACATTGTTCTTGCTCCTTCTACTAATGGGTAGAAGCAACTTAGACTGGCACCCCAGAAGGCTATTCCAAACAACCCGTCAACTGAACCCGGAGCACCAGTCATGACATCAGTGGGCTGTACTGCTGTTTGACTTTCAGCACCAGGAAATCCAGCTCCAGTCATTGCTTTTTGATAAAACAGGGAACAGCTGAAGGCAGACAGAAAGGGAAATATATATTGTCTTTTTGGACACCCTCTGTCCATCCAAGAGCAGAGAATTGGCACTGCAAGAACTTATCCCAAATCAACAGTCCCCAGATTCTTCGTTGTTTCTTCTCCTCTCTGTATTTCAGGTGCTCTGTGCCTGTGCCCCTCACTTTTCCCTCAGTTTGCTGAAAGAGCAAGTTTTTATGAGGAGAGGCTGAGGGAACTGGGGTTGTTTAATCTGGAGAAAAGGCAGCTCAGGGGAAACATTGCCACTCTGTGAGATGAGTGTCAGCCTCTTTTCCCAAGTAACAAGTGATAGGACAAAAAGAAATGGCCTCAAGTTGCACCAGCAAAGGTTTAGACTAGATATTAGGAAAAAATTCTTCACCAAAAAGGGTTACCAAGCATTGAAACAGGCTACCCGGGGAAGTGGTTGAGTTACCTGAAGGTATTTAAAAGATGTGTAGACATGGTTCAGTGGTGGACTTGGCAGTGTTAGGTTTGCGGTTAGATTCAATGATCTTAAAGGTCTTTTCTAACCTAAATGATTCTATGATTCTGTAACACTCTTGGAGAGCGTGTCAGACCCTGCATTTGTTCACAAAAATCTTTCCAGTAGGGAAGAGACTAAGCTCCTCTGTAACGTCACTATTTGTTTCTGGCACTTCCAAAGATGAGAAAATAGTGCATGAAATTCCAGTGCAAAACCATCATACAATTACCAGGTATAGCAAGTCACTCCCACCTTTTTTGGTTAACTCTTTTACATATTTTTGCTTCTTTTTAAAAAGTCCGAAACCACCATCGAGTTCTCACTGGGATAAGCACCTCTTATGTAGACGATCAATCCAGTCATAGAATCACAAAATCATCTAGACTGGAAAAGACATTGAAGATCATCCAGTCCAAACGTTAACCTCACACTGACAGTTCCCAACTACACCAGATCCCTCAGCGCTATGTCAACCTGATTCTTAAACACCTCCAGGGATGGGGACTCCACCACCTCCCTGGGCAGCACACTGCAATGCCCAACAACCCGTTCTCTAAAGAAATGCTTCCTGATATCCAGTCTAAACCTTCCCTGGCACAACTCGAGCCATTACCTCTTGTCCTATCACTTATTACTTGGTTAAAGAGACTCATCCCCAGCTCTCTGCAACCTCCTTTCAGGGAGCTGTAGAGGGCGATGAGGTCTCCTCTCAGCCTCCTCTTCTCCAGACTAAACACCCCCAGTTCCCTCAGCCGCTCCTCGTACGACCTGTGCTCCAGACACTGCACCAGCTTCATTGCCCTTCTCTGGACACACTCGAGTCCTTCAATGTCCTTTTTGTAGTGAGGGGCCCAAAACTGAACACAGGAATTGAGGGGCGGCCTCACCAATGCCGAGGACAGGGGTAAGATCCCTTCCCTGTCCCTGCTGGCCACGCTATTGCTGACACAAGCCAGGATGCCATTGGCCTTCTTGGCCCCCTGGGCACACTGCTGGCTCCTGTTCAGCTTGCTGTCAATCAACACTCCCAGGTCCCTCTGTGACTGGCAGCTCTCCAGCCACTCCTCCCCAAGCCTGTAGCACTGCTGGGGGTTGTTGCGGCCCAAGGGCAGCCCCCGGCATTTGACCTTATTGAAACTCCTCCAGTTGGCCTCAGCCCATGGCTCCAGCCTGTCCAGGTCTCTCTGCAGAGCCTCCCTACCCTCGAGCAGATCAACACTCCCACCCAACTTGGGGTCATCTGCAAACTGACTGAGGGTGCACTCAATCCCCTCGTCTAGATCATCAATAAAGATGTTAAACAGGAGTGGCCCCAACACCGAGCCCTTGGGGACACCACTCATGACTGGCTGCCAACTGGATTTAACTCCGTTCACCACAACTCTTTGGGCCCGGCCATCCAGACAGCTTTTCACCCAGCAAACGGTGTGCCCATCCAAGCCACGAGCAGCCAGTTTCACCAGGAGAATGCTGTAGGAAACAGTGTCAAAAACCTTACTAAAGTCAAGGCAAGCAGCGTCCACAGGCTTTCCCTCATCCAATAAGCAGGTCGCCCTGTCGTAGAAGGACATCAGGTTTGTCAGGCAGGACCTGCCTTTCATAAACCCATGCTGACTGGGCCTGATCCTCTGGTTGTCCCACATGTGTTGTGTGACGTTACTCAGGATGAGCTGCTCCATCAGCTTCCTGGGCACCAACATCAAGCTGACAGGCCTGTAATTTCCCAGATCATCCTTCCGACCCTTCTTATTGATGGGCATCACACTGGCCAATTTCCAATCCAGTCTTCTCATCGTTTTTCTGGGGTACCAAAGCTCTTTCTCTAATTTCAACCAATTTATTATTTTAATAATACTCAAATAATTCTTATAAACTTTCAATGGGATAAAACATTAATGCCCTTCCAAGTGCATTACAAAGTTATTTTATCTTACATTACATATAATTAGCAGCTTAGTAATTTGTTTGTGCATAGTACAGTGAATATTTATCTCTACAGCTCTATGCACAACAGACCCAGATGTATAAATGGGCCCAAAATGAAGTAAAACTGGAAAAAAAATCCCAAACCTATCTGAATACTGGTTTCTGTTTAAACAGCAGGCAGGGAGAGTTTCTGACTCAAAGATTTCTGTAAAGATTCAAATACAGCTGTACCTTCCACCAGAGGACACAAAACTGCCTACTCAGTACACAGTCAAAGAACCTATTTTTAAAAAAGGAAAAAAAATTCAACAGGTTTTCAGACCTTCTTCATTTGCATCAAGATTAAGCTAACATCTCCATTTTCTTCCCTTTTTTAATTCTATGCTTATAAAAACATGTTTTCTGAAGAACATGCACTAACCATTGTCTTTCAAATCATAGCCTGTTTTACCACTGTGTAGGACCTTGATATGACAACTCTTCCCTCACCTTTTTATCAGAGGTAATAAGTTTAAAGGCTTCTGTCACTTGCTGCACTGTAGCACCACCACCAACATCAAGGAAGTTTGCTGGAGTTCCGCCGTGAAGTTTAATTATATCCATTGTGGCCATAGCTAAACCAGCACCATTGACTATACGAGAATAAAGATAACATTTAGGAATTCAGTTTATAAATCCATTAGGTCATTTAAAATTCATTAAATAGAACACACCTAAGCAGCCTATGTTTCCATCCAATCCTATATAGTTGAGATCTGCTTTTGCAGCATCCCTGTCTCTTTGATCTTCCTGTGTCCAATCCTGCATATCAAAGATCTTCTTCTGACGATAGGCTGAATTACTGTCAAAGTTTATCTTTGCATCCATACACATTACTGAAAGGAGAAAAAAACAAACCATCATTTAATACCAGAATAATACCTCAGCTGCTACATGAATATGTTAAAAGTATGTTGTCAAACTTGGCAGCTACTTCATGCAGTCCAAACTTAAAAATTCAGCTGAAAAGACACACAGCACTGCATCTAAATACAAGATTCTCTCCAGTTGACCCAATCAGTTAAGTCCCTTTAACTGCACAAAAAGAGAAAGTAACTGTATTTCTTAAGACACTCTAAAAACAAAGAATCTTACAATAAACTGCTTGAGAAATCTGGGCAAATTAACACTTCAGTAATGAGCAGGTAATTAATCTCTACAGAAGGTCTCTGGGGTTTTTTTACTCTCTCAGTTTTTTGCTTTTAGATGAAGTATATAGTGTACGTGTGCATGCATGTAAGCACACAAACACAATAATAAAACATGTGAGTTGGAAAAAAAGGCATCAGAAGAATGCACACAAAAGTAAGTTTCACCTAGATATAGCAGGTGACATGGAAAACCTAGAGTACTCTTTACATCAGAATTAAGTTCCTGTCTGTACAAATGTAAGCCTTCATTGCTACATCTTCATCATACAGAGGATATAAAAATGACAAGGCATGAGAAACAGATGGAAGAGACTGCTCCATACTGTTCATTTAAGCAGTATTATTTAAAAAAACCCCAAAACAGTAACCGTAATTGTAAGCTTTGATTAAGTAGCTACACTAACATTTAAATTTAAAATAGTTGTACCAGAATTCAAGTACAAATATTCTCCACAGATCAATTTTTTGGTGGGAGGTGAATTGACTGATTGAGAAGTCTCCCACTTTTACAACTCAGACATCAGAATGACTGATTGAGTTTGATGTATCAAATGACTATAGGCGTTTAAGAGATACCTTGATGTTCTTAGCATATCTAGCTGCAGAATGGTTAGTTTTCAAAGGTGCTACTATTCTGGTTATCTTTTCAGTATCAACTTTGAAAACACAAGATGGCTCAAGTTTCAATTCATTAATTTTGAGAAGACCCAATTTCCAGGAATGCCTTACGCTGGGTAGCCAAACACTCAAGTGCAGAAGATGCCTTCTTTTTAAATAAATAAAAAATTGCAAAAAGGAAGCTATTTAAACTTAAGATCCTACTTGGCAAATAAAAGCAGGTATCTACTATGCTTAGATTCTCAAATTTATATGTTTTATTAAATTCATTTTTCAACATACCATGTTAATGCTGAGTCCTCTTGCTGTAAACAGCTGAAGTTTTAGCAGTATGAAGAACTAAGGTTTACAAAAATGTCAAGCTGTTACATGAAGAATATGAAAAAGAAACATTACCAACTCCTGATGCATCTTCCACCATAGGATTTATTTCTATCATGGTAGCATCATATTTCAGAAAGAGATTATATAATTTGATCATATTTTCAGCTGCTTCATCCACTAGATTAGGAGGAAATCCCATTTTTTGGGCAAGCTGAAAGTAAAAGATCGGTTATCGGTTAACTGATGTTCAGGGTTTGATTTAATTACAAATTAGGAATATCCTAGTTTAGCTATTATTTCCGTGTTGAATAAATTTTAAGATATAGAACCTCTCCTGCCCTTCTGAAAAAAAAAAAAAAAAAAAAAAGTAACTCTTGGGTTTGAAAAGATTGTTTTCAATACAAAAAACACTACACTTATCTTAAAAAGAGCTACTAAAAAGCCATCACCACATGCCTTTACAAAGCTATATAAAAGCTAGATAAAGCACTGCCATGCAGAGTAGGATTTACACTGATTATCACCTGAAAATACTTAAATATCTAGTTCAAATCTGTTTCAAAATATCAAAAGGGTTTAAGACAACTCAGCAGGTTGAATGCATGCACACTTTACAAAATTCAGAAGCAACCCTCCCATCCTCGCTAATGTGTACTTTTCCACATTAACAATTACCCTAACAGCTTGCTCCTTTTTTATGCCTTCTACTATATCAATGGGTTCCTTAATTATCGCATCAGGATTCTCTGCAGCAACGTCTTCAATATTAACACCACCCTGAGAACTGCCTATAAAAAAAAAAAAAAAAAAAAAAAAAGCATGAGTAATTTTATACCACACAATTGAAACTTAGTTCTTCCCATAAGATACCCCACAGAAATAAAACCTTGTTGTTAGCTAGAAATTCTTTTATTTGGGCATTTTACTTGTATGCTCTGAGCAGAACATTATTACCTATCGACATAAAACCTTTTAATAATACCTTCCAAATGTTAAGGTCTATGTTGGGTCCAATTTCTTTTAACAAGGAAAGATTTCCTTCATATACACTGTAGCAACAGAACAATTAACAGACATACTAGTTTTAAATTTTGATAGAAAGATTCAATTCAATCATAAGCATTTTACCTTCTAGGTGTCACCAGAAAAAGAACAGCCTTCTCATCTCCCCCTTCTCTGCTCACCCCAGCAAACACACATCAAATGCCAGGCACTCATTTATTCATTCTGCCATGCTCCAACTCCAAGGACAAATCTAGGTCTGCAGAACCTAGTGACAATTACTGGAAACTGTTCTACTCCTGTTCAGTAGGATCACAAAACGCAATAACTATAGCCATCACTGCAAGTAAGTCATGGAGTTCTGACAAAACAGCACTCATTCAATAATAAAGGAAATGAAAAAAGCAGAATTGATAACATTTGCAGCAGAGATTTTTTTTAAAAGCTATCTAAATCAACAAAAGCATCAAGGACTCACTACCACAGAACCTAAAAATCTCTCCCCATGGGCACAGTCCTCCAGTTTACAGTAAAGACATACTCATTTTATCATCTCAACCTATCTTTCCTTATCACCACGGGCGCATGGATTATGACAGCTGGTGTACTACAGTGGCATCTCATATCCGCACTCATCTGAAATGTTAAACAGCCTTATAACTGTTAACAATTATTTACAGAAAGTGACACTTGTTCAGAGACTGTGCTTAACCTCACCACTCTCCTCCTACCACCATCCTTCCAAATGGAAACATATAGATGGTGAATTATCCTACATCTAATAGCAAGGTTCAACAAAATGAACATTCCTGGATTTTTATATCCTGAAGAGCCAGGAAAATACAAACACATTATAAAAATAACTCATCAATCCACAGAACTGACCAAAGTGAACAATTTTGTTTAAAATATTAGAAGTTTTGGCCCTACTGGTGAATAACACCCAAGACATCAAATTCCACTTTCAACTGACTATTTCACAGGCTTTTTTCCCTCTTTAAAGGAAGAGGTTTGCAACACTGTCAGGAATCAAACTGTGCTATTCAATCTTCACACTTCATTCTTTTGAAAGGCATATCCTCATCTTAAAGCATATTAGTCAAGTTACAGCAGTTACAAGCACATCTAAAAACATGACTTAAAGTCAGTAGTAAAAATGAAGCACACACCTATCAAAAGACAATAATCCACACTGTTATGCTCAATATACACTAGTAAGATTTTTTTTATATATACAAGCGCAAGAACAAGTCAGGAAAATATGTTTCCCTCCTTCATCTAATTTGCTTAAATCAGTTACACTAAATTTTATTTCCATAAGGATGCTTGCTTATTGCTTACACAATTTTAAGATTATAAAATCCAGCCATTTACAGTATTTTAATGCCACCTTGTGGTAAATCTGGGGTACATACTGTACATATGAATCTTCCCTGCTCTATTATAGAGTACAACAGAATCTAAGTGCCCAAGTCACTTAACCATACTAAAACCTAACATAACTGATACTTTCTATCGGAAAGAACACTACAGAGGAAGAGAAAGGAACAAATACGGTATTTAACTCCTAAATTTGCAACAGAAAATAAAAGATTAAGACTAGTTTCCTCATTCCTCCAAAGAAAATTATTTCCTACTCCTGTCAGAGATGCTTCTCTACCAAGAGCAGTGTCTCTGCAAACCCTTAAGCATCTGGATAGACCAAACTCAGTTGTTCGTTGGATAGATCAAACTCAGCTTTTTGTTGAGCTTCAGAAAATAGAGTTACAAAACCTGCTTTACCTCAGTTTTGTTGAAGTTATTTAGTAATTAATGGTCTCTGTTCTGTAATGGAACACTAGTCTGTCAGAAAATACACTGACACATTCTTGTAACTGGGTTTGAATGGTAGCCTAAAAACTATATACCCACACATACAGAACATACCAGCAGGAGAGACTATACGGTTTTCATCTTCCTGAATGCTCTGAAGACAGATCTCTAGGCCCAAACCTCCTTATTAGTTCCTGCATAGTACTGGCATAACGAAGCTACCAGCATTCTCAAAATTGAGACACACACCTGTGCATCTCTAGGAACCTCCACACATTGGAAAAAAAGGATGTTTGATTTATCCAGGACCAATGGCTCTTCAAAAAGACCTTGATTTGTCTTGTTCCTGACACTTTTAAATAGTGTGTTCATGTACATGCACAGATACAGTTGTATTTTTAAACTATACTCTAGTATAAGCATCTGGGTAGATAAGGGCAAACTAAAACCAAAATGAAAATAAACCACTCTTTCCACCCATGACTGAATTTCAGTTGGGGGTACCAATACTTTTTTTATTATTCTTTAAATTTATATTGTAGCATTGCATTTTTAAAGCATTTAAGCACTAAGGTAATCATATAGTCAGAGATACTAGGAAACAAAATTTAGCTCATATACATTTCTTATTTTCAAAAGCAAGTGATCAGTAAACAGTTTTGGTTTTAGTTTGTTGGGGTTTTTTGTTTTATATTCAGCTATAACAAATTAAATAGTTTACTTCTATTTCTAACATTACTCACTTGAAAAGACCTTTCCATTGTTATTGCAAAATAGTATTCTCTCCTGGGATATCTGCGCTCACAGATAAATACTTGATTGCATATCCTGCCCTTTTCTCCTGTCTGCTTGGTAAACAACTTCTTTCCAATCATTTTGGAGGAGATATCTTTTGCTTCTTCTGGACTAGAATAAAAGAAGCTCAGAATGTGACAAAGAAACTGCTGGAAAAACAGAAGTAGCACCAAGAAAAAGAATCTGATTTTTGTTATTTTAAGGTTAATAATTAAAACACTGATTTTAAACTAAGCAATAGTTCAATTCATAATATGAAACGTTTAAGTTTTTCCACTTGGTCAGATAATTTAGAAACAACTTACGAAAAAACTATTTTCACTCCTCCTTTGAGGCCACCTTCAAATGTTCCTTTTCCTCTACCACCAGCTAAAACCTGTGCTTTTACCACAAGATCCTTTGAACCTAGAATGAAAGAAAACCCAAAATTCGTCATCTGTGACTACTAAAACAAACTGCCCCAGATAGAATAATAAAGGCTGTTTTCATTTTATTCCCCCTTCTCCACACCCACCCCCATCCCAATTCGAAACACAAATATATGAATCAAAGACTGTATTGTAACTCACATAGGTTATTCCAAAAGTCTCAAACCATCCACAAATTGCAGCTTTAGGCTGTTCTGTGAACAAACCTTGGTGAGTTAGTATCCAAAAGTGTTGATACTTTGAGTGTCCCAATATATCTTTAACACGTGTTTGAATCACAAATGATTAAGTACCCAGTAAGAAATGGTTAGTATCTCACAGACTATTAACAAGATGAAACTATTTGACACACCATAATCCAAGATTTTGCTCAATCAAGTACATATACCCTATACCTATAACCACTATCTTCTCAGCAATGATACATATGGCACTTACTCAAGTGAACTCGCAGGTCCATGGCTTCCATTCAACAGAGCACTGACACATAAGTTTGAGTCTTTGCAGAAGTCAGAGGCCTAAGCAAATCCACTATTTTTCCCAGAGTAAGCCCTTTAGTTGTCTTTAACTGTTTAAAAATCCTTTACAAAATACTCTTCTAGATAGGGAAGACTCTGCATTTGGGTTTAAAAAGTAAAGTACAAAAATATAATCAAAATTAAATAGGATATTCCAAAGTGTCATTGAAAGACAAAAAGCAGAGAAAAAAAGCTCACAAGGTCATTTAAGGGGATACAGGAAGAAAAACAAAGCCCTGAGTTATTATTCAAGTTCAATTACATTGAATACACTGCAGAGAGCAGCTAGACTGCAAGACTTTAAGAGCTGCCCCATTCACACTGGTGTGGCACATCCCATTTTTTCTCATGCCACCATTAGCTGAGAGACCTTGGTCCTTCTGAAGAAAGAACTTGCTGTTCTCTTGGATGTGAAAAGACAATCATGGAAAAGCCTGAGAAAATTTAGAGCACTAGAGCAAAACTAGCCACTATGCATACTGAAAAAGACTACAGCAGACACAAAAAAAAGTTGCATTAATTCCTTTTTCCACCTGCATCTTGCCTGGTCAGATGTCACAGTTTAACCCCAGCCAGCAACTAAGCATCACACAGCCTCTCACTCACTCACCCCCTGCAATGGGAAGGGGGAAGAGAATCAGAATAATAAAGGGAAGAAAACTCGTTGGTTGAGATAAGGACAGTTTAATATGTAAAGCAAAAGCCATGTGAACAAGCAAAGCAAAACAAGGGATTGATTCACCACTTCCCACCGGCAGGCAGGTGTTCAGCCATCTCCAGGAAAGCAGGGCTCCATCACACATAATGGTGACTTGGGAAGACAAGTGCCATCACTCAGAATGTCCTCCCCTTCCTCCTCCTTCCCCCAGCTTTTATTGCTGAGCATGATGTCCTATGGTCTGGGATATCTCTTTGGTCAGTTGGTGTCAGCTGTCCCGCTGTGTCCCCTCCCAAAGTCTTGTGCATCCCCAGCCTGCTCACTGGTGGGGTGGTGTGAGAAGCAGAAAAGGCCTTGCTGCTGTGTAAGCACTGCCTGGCAATAACTAAACCATCCCTGAATTATCAACACTGTTTCCAGCACAAATCTAAAACATAGTCCCATACTAGCTACTATGAAGAAAATTAACTCTACCACAGCCAAAACCAGCACACCAGCTACAATTAAGCTTGCATAACATCACAAGCTAGGGTGGCTATAAGCAAAAGGAATGCTCAGGTTACTATCCCTGGTAGCTAGTTGCAGATTTTACTTTTTTACTGTCTACCTAACAACAGATCTCTGAATCTGAACTGGTATGAAGTTCTTTGGCGCAAGAAGCACAACATTTATAAGCATACAAGTATATGTTGATTTACTGTAGTTTATTATCTAATATTTAACTAAGTACTGGCAATCAAGTAAGTTAACAAGCTTTATAGAAGCCACACAAAAGACTTAATTTTTACGCAATTACTTTAAGTACAAAGCTCGCTTTAGGAAACACTAAGCCTCATCTATGAGTAAGATTATAAACAGTAGCTCCATGGATAAATGAAGCTACATACTCAAATGTGTGAGCTTAAAAATAAAGTTCCATCCATTCAAAAATAAAGTTCCATCCATTCCATTTACCTTGTACATATATACAAACACAAAATTTGGAGGAGCATAAATTCTTAGTGTTAGTATAAAAGAGAGGGGAAAATACTTAATTTTCTGTAAAGAGACTAAAAAATAAAACAACACACACTAAACCCCACACTTACTCCCTTGCTCACAGAGGACTCACCCGGGCTCCTTCACAAGGACCTGAAGAGACTCAAATATTTAAGATCTAAAATATTCACAGCAGTATTTTACTATTTTGAGATTTTTACAGAAGTTTTGTGCCTGACAGATTCAGAACTGATATGAAACAAGACTAAGAGATTTAACTTACAGTCGACTAAGAAGTTCAGAAGAGAGGGTCCTATTTCTCCACCTTATTTTTCACCTCCTACACTAAGTCTCCACTAAGCTGCTTCTAAAGAGAATTTTTCACAAAAAACATGAAGTTCACCCACAGGCACCTTCTTCATAGCAATTACTCCTCCTAGCAACAAAGACCAGAATCTGAACAAGTCAGAACCAGATGCCAGCTAAAGTTCTGGTCAGATGGAACTTTACATTTAGTTCTGGGCATGACCATAAAAGCAATTTTCGATAGGAAAAACTGGTTACTAGGATGATGAATGAAATTAAGAGCTTCCCTTACAAGATGGGACTAAAAGAGCTTGTCACTTCCTTAAATCAAATGAGAACAAAGCAAGAACATGATTACAAACTTTACCCATAGCTGGTGAGGGACAGAGCAAGAACACACAACTACACATACATCATACATTCCACTTCCTTCCCTACACCAGCCAAAACCAAAAGCCACCTACAAAGTGAAGTCAGTTTTAAAAAGGTGTAAGAAAAAAGCACATTTCTTTACACAGAAGACAGTGAAGCCTGCCAGGAGACATGAAGGGACAATAGAAGATTCAACGGGAACCAGGCAGAGATGTTCCCTCTGGTATTCCTAAGACAACAATTATGAATGCTGGAGGGAAATGAGGTGTATGGACTGCAGAAAACAGCCAGAATAACAAACTCCCTAAACAGCATGTTCTTTTGCCACCATGAGAGGCAGAGTATTGGGCTGGATGCACCACTGCCCTGATCCCACAGGATATTTCTTAAGAATGTAATTATTATGCATGATTACACCTTGATAACATATAAAGACATCCAGAAAAAAGTGTGTGAGAAACAACTTTAAACTTTTCACAATCAGTTTGGGCCATAACAAAGTTGTCATTGGACTATTCCTTATGCAACAGAATGCAACAACTGTGGCATTAAATGAGCAGTATATAAATGATTTATAATTTGTTTTCCTGAAGCATTGCTAACAAACTAGCTGCTTGATTGCATAAACACATAAGACTTCAAGGATTGTTTGACCAGCTATGTTTACAAGCAATTAAGCTGCACCTGAAACAAAATTTAAGATAATATTCCCACGACAACCTTAACCCATGCAGAAAGTTTATTCTTTAATAACATTTTTTCCTATAGTTCCCATTGAAAGTGATCCTAAAACTACAGGACAGAAGTGTTTAGTCACACACCTCATCTGCAGTGTTACAGCTGCAGCACTGATACAGCAGAAAACTGCTGATACACAGTAACCCAAGAAAAAAAATTCAGAAACCAGAAGCTAACATAGTTTTCTACTCAGTATCAACAGTTGAGCCCTTCTGTTTTGCTTACGTTGCTTTGAAATACTGCTAGGCTTTTGTTTCAATGAAAAATAGCAGTTTCTGCTCTAAAGCAGGTATCCACTTATAAAGTTAGGGAAGTTTATGTCAGCCAACACTACACCACAGCAGCAGTCCTATCCTGCCTCCTGTCCTCAGTTTTTCACTCCAGCCTCCCTTCTTGTGCCAACATAAGCATTGGCACAATCACTCCTTAAAGCGTATCAGAAGAGTGACTCTGCCGAAGGCAAAAGCTAGTTCAGCGGAAAGTACTTCTGCAAGCCTGTCACCCTGCGACAAGCACACACACAGGGACACTGAAGTGAGCAGGACATCTGCTTTCAGCAGCAGTAACAAACTGTAAAGCCTTAACACAAGGCACTATAGAACAAACCAACAAACTCTCATCAAAGCTGATGTCTCAGCAAGCAAGCTACAGACCAACGCACAAAACCGGGAACAAGCAGTTGTGAGGAGCTGCAGTTAGCATGAAAAGCATATGTAAGGTAAAACAGCCTGAAAAGAACCAGGAAATGTTTAGAAAATTAAGAGCAGACACCAATGAGAACAGGTGCCTGAAATCAGCAGAACACTGAGTTAGCATCTATCTGTTCAGGACAACAAAAATCTATAGTGCTAACACTACAGGTTTCACCTTTAACAGTGGTTTATTAACTACAAAGTGAACGAGTAATAGAGCCAGGAAACAGCACAATCTTCATTTCTAGCAATACTGATACTTATTTATTGGAAGGAATAATTTCTGATTCCATAATCTAAGATTTTAATCTGGGAGAAAGGTCTCTTTCTCCCTGCATGCATGCATTGATCTAAGTAAAATACAATCTTATGAGAAATTTAAGAGGCAAGATGGCTTGTTGTTCTATCTCTGAAGTTTTCTGTGCAAATAGAAAGTCTGATGATTAGGACAGACAAACTTTATCAAAATGTTGCATTCTGAACTTTATTAAAAGTTTCCATTCTGACTTTTGTCAAATTACTTTAATTGCCACTTCTCTGTCCAATATTGACTGCAGCAGCAATACTGTTTTCCACATGTTATAAACACCTTCAAGATAACTATGCAAGCCTAACATGTCCTGACAAAACAAACAACAGTAAAAGGCAGTGATAGGTTAATAATTCAAGTGGCAATAAAGTTCTCAACTACCTTTCAATTGCAAACTGACCCTGGGAGAGACAGAGACCCATAACTTTTGCCTCAATTACTCTGTAATTAAAAGTTTTTCCGGGAAGACTATTTCTCCATTTAGAATACAAACATTCTTTCTTTTACTGTTGCACAGATATAATAAAAACTCTAAGTTTAAGCAATATAGTTGTATTTACTGGAATCGGGGAAGGAAAAGATGGGCTTGTAACTAACTCCATTATCAACAGAAGCCTCAACATAAGGAGTATGCTGACCCTAACTGTCAACACAGGCAGAGAATCTCTTCAGAGTATACTGTCTGCGTTTTGTTACTAAGTATAGTTATTTAGAATTTAACTTCAAAATGACATTTTTTTCAGCATTTGAAACTTTTGAGTGTTAGAAGAATCACTGCACGCAAATCAAAAGTATGACTACTGAAATCATTACATGCCAGGAATCTTCATACTTTCACTGAAAGGACCATACCAGTCAAGAGAGGAAACAAGATGTTTAGCTATTACAAAATACTATTTTCTACACAAACACTTCCTGACATTATTCAACTGCATCAAGTTTGCATCGACTCACAAGACAGGTTTGGTTTTGGCAATAGCTTAAGTTAAGCAATTAAAATACAGCAATCAAATTGGAATCTACTGATTAGGTGAGTTATTTGAATTAATGAATTATTATAAACAGCAGGCTTGGATATTAGAACTTCAAAGGAGGAAGTGCTACAGACGAAAACAAAGGTTGAAGCAAAATGTAAGCTTCAGATGCCAAGAAAGGAGTGTTTGACAATTCAAGTAGATGTCTGGTTTCTAGACTACTACTGCTGAATATCTAGAAATTTTGATACTTAACCCTGACCACTACAACAGGGTTTTTTTTTTAAACACGTGTGGGATTTACACACAAGATTGCTAGAATAAAGAAAAGTAACTTAATCACAAACTGCCAGGGAAAGTGTGGTATACAGTAAAGAAAAAACCACCCCAGGTGGTTTTGTGCCACAGTGCCTGGAATACCTCTTCTTTCAAAGAGCTAATAAAGAAAAAGCTAGTACCTTAGCTAAGAAAATCATTGCATACAGTGTACTAAACTTCAGTTTCTGACTAAATCAAGACTGAAATGAACAAATCTATTTAAGAATCTACCCAAGTTTATGCATTTATTTTTTTTTTTATTAACAGATACAGGTTGTATGTTGAAGCAATAGACAGGAAAAAACCCAACAACATTGGACAGAACTTAAAATTTCTGAAAAGAAACATCTATTAATCATGAAACTGTCTGCAGGAATACAGCCAAGCCAATTATTTGAATCATTCTGTAGAAAGCATACCAAAAAACATCATACCTTATAAACCACACTGATAAGGGGATGGACTGATCTCTTAAACTGCAATAGCAAAAGTAGCAGCTTTCAGTCTCCTTTCAAGAACTCTAGTGTAGAAGGGTGAAATGTTATGCACTCAGTTTCTCAACACCTCCTATTCTGTACAGCTTTTTATTTTACTAAAATTTGACAGTCTGCCATGAGCATAAAGCCATGGGATTCACTATCTTAAAATCCTACAAAACTACCAGAACACAAAAGCTGCTTCAAGATATTAATCACTTTAAAGTCTTACCTCTCAAATTGTCATGAATAGAAATACATGCTATAAAAGAAAAGTAGGTTTTTCTACAGGCGTACAGTATGTCACTGCCTTCCACACAACTGTCAACAGAAGAAGGTGTCAAGAAGCATCAAACCTTAAGATCCATACACTTTCACAGGCGCTGTCTTAAACAACAGTACTACACATTTCAAGGAGCATGTTCAGCTGAGCTATCTGCTATCACACTGACAAAGCATCTGTTCTTCAAGAAATAGTCTTCAGGTTCATTAGTCATGTTCTTGATAACAAATGCTTATCAGCTTCTAAATCAGCACTGGTTAAAGTGATAGCTAGAATGCATGCACAAGCCAAGTGTAAACCATAAACTCAGAGGCAATCATTAAGACATACTGCAGCCTCTTACCAACACTCTGGAACAGAATTTACTCAGCTCACTTTTTCAAAATTTAATTGAAATACTCATGTAAGATATGAAAAGCCACATATTGCAAACGCCACAAATAACTACAAATACTTTTTTTTTTTTTTTTTTTTTTTAAGATCAATAAAGTCTTTAACGACTTTATCAGATACAAGTCTTCTCAGCTCTGAGGAGAATGTATTCTTCTAGTGGCACAAATGAGATCTGGAGGTCTTGAATGGAGCCACTGAACTACTGAAGAAAAGGTGAGCAGTGACATATACAGGAGGTCCAAACCTAATTCCAGGGACTGAATTACTCAGGAGTAATTTTAAAAGAATAATAGTTTCACGAACCAGTATGCCATAACCATTTACTTGAAATGAGATGGAGAGCTTTTTATAGGGAAAAGCTGCTTGTGATAAGCAACAAATTCCAATGATGACTCTAAACAGCCAAATAGGAAAAAGAAAAAGCTGTATGCAAAGCAATCTTGTAGTAATTACAATGGCCCAGCTTCCCATGACAACAGAAAAAAATATTTTTTTTAAAAAGCAAACCAATAATAATTTGCAGAATCCAGCTAGAACAGAAATCAAAATTGAAAACAACATTTTAAGTAATCTGATAGCTGCAGCAGAAATAAAATTTTCAAAAAACAGCAAAAGAAAAGTTAAGTTTTATTTCCTTAATATTCAAACCATAAGTGATCTGTCATCATTGCTCAAAAGTTGCTCACAGCATCTGATTTCATCACAGTTTCCTTTAAAAATATTAGAAAAATGGTACAGGGAAGAAAACAATCCAAGCTCAAATACTGTATTTTACATACATTTCAAATATAGGTTCACATATAGGTAAACGATTTGCTCTCTTTAGGACACTGGTCTTTAGCAAAAAAAAAATATTTAGTACAAGAAAGACTGCAGGGGTTAAGAAGAAGCAATCTTTCTTGTTTCTGGACTGTTTCATCTAACTTCAGACCTCAAGCATAACTTCAAATGAAATTCCAACAAATGTCATTGGTTTTGTTATTTGAAGACTATTTAGTGCACTCTTCTAACTAGGCTCTAAGACAAACTGCAACATTTGTATTCCTCGGCTTGATTCTACGGTGACAATAACCCTCAGTATGGTTAAGCTTTGGCATTGTTCATACAACAGGGTAATACCGATCTAGCTACAGCCACAGCTAAACTATGATAACCTCTGTTAATGAGAAGGTTGTGTTTGTTATACATTGGGATATAAAGTTACCCATTTCTAAATGGTGAGGTATTCGCAAAAGGAAAGAAATCCAATGCCAAACTCAAGTTTGCAGAGAGGTTTCTGAGTAAAGGTTATCAGGAGTATGTGGATCAGCACTAGGGAGACAGAGCAAGCAGTATTACCAACTACCTATGTAATGGTTTAGACAAACATTTGAAATACCAGTTTAACACATAAAAACAAGCAAAAGATAATCTCGTATCTGCCGGCAACAACTCTTACACAACAAAAACAAACAATGAGCAGGTGAACAAAAAAAAAGTGAAACTTCATTCTGCTAGAGATTCGGTTTCTTTGGTTTGGTTTAAGTACATACTAAATGAAAACTAGTAAGGAAATGGCCACAGAAACAAAGAAATCCAAAACACTGGAGCAAACAATAATCTGTCACCATGCAATGCCTAAAACACTCAAGCTCCTTCAGTGTGTGCTCCTTCTGGGAAGTCTTCCCTTCCCCATCTCAAGTACCAAAGAAAGCCACAGTGTCAAATACACACCAACTTAAACAATATGGCTGACAACCAGAAGCCCTGAGTTCCTTTATTCTAGTTTACTGAAGGATGCTAACTCATACACTTCACTGCATTTTTCTGACACCCAAGAAGTTGCACAGGGTCACATACTCCAGATAAAAGGCAGACCTATGGCATCACATGGATGAGACAGAGCTATAAACCAGCAGTCAGACATACCTACTTGGCTATAGTCCTCCTCTCTGAACAAGGAATAAACCAAAGGAATCCTGATCAGTGAGTTTCTCTGCTGTCCATTAAAGAGCCACAGGCAAAGGTTGTCTCATTTGCCAACAGCAGGAGTTCTGTGCAGATATTAACGTAAGCAAAGGGGTATGCCCAATTTGTGACATTTAGATCATGCTACAAGCTCACACTTAACAGAAGGGTCTGAATTTTAAACAATTCTCAGACCAGAAGTATTTTAACATCTCTCTTTCATACTAATGAAGTTATAATTTTACATCATTCACTCTCTAATGGGAGATAGACAAAGGAGGCAGGCAGATAACACCTGAATTTCTGGGGCATCAGATATGAAGGAAAAGCAGCTTTTCAATTCCTTTCTATGTTACAAAGCAGATAACTTGCTCTAGAAAAAGAAGATTACCTTCTTTTTCAGATCTCATTTCTTGCAATAAATCTACACCTAAAGTGAAATTAATCTAACAAAACCTGTAACCTAAGGAATCACTACAAATGTATCCACTTGGAGGTGAAAAGAGATTTAGGCATTTGCATATGGGCGTGGAACACAACAAGCAATGTCCTTCACTAAAACTGTGGGACAAGCCCATTACATTTTTTCCAGGGGGGAAGAAGCTTTAAACTACAAAAAAATGCTACAACAGCATTAACACCTCAAACAATAGAAGCTGACTTCTTATTACAACCAAATTAAAACAAAGAATTTTACTAAGACACCTATCAGGTAAAGTGACAATTTAATAGGCAGAGTCAAGTCCAAAATTACAGTTCAACTCTAAAGTATTTAAGCACCAGGCAAAGGAGACAGGAAGCTTTTTCATCAATAAGCCAGGAATTTAGTGTATAACTACAAACCAGCAAAGTCCTCCCCTCCTGCATGAAGTAGCTGCATTCTGTCAGAATACCACATTCACAAAGGAATAGGACTTTACTCTTCTGCAGCCTAAAGGTATGTATGCTTTGCATCTTCTGTTCTATATGAGATCTTGGGACTACAGAAGCCTTAATTGCCACCACCACTGAAGTTATTCACACAAGATTTCCTCTAACCTTGCTTAAGAGCAAAAAGAAATCCAGGATTTGCACAAAATAGAGTCTATTACTCATCTCAAAGAATTTTAGGTAGCTGTATTAGTCTAGGCTAATACAATTTATGCCTGCTCGCTTCCTTCTAAACAAGACTCACAAGTTACAGGAAAAGCATCGGCAGCAATTGGGATAAGGAGTGATGGTGCTCAAAATACACGTTCCCAGCCCTTGAGCGAAGTAGGATCAAATCATTCCCCAGTGGAATTTCACAGACACATTTTAGCTTCATAAACAAGTCTCAACACATAACCAAGACTGTCTTTAAAACTAGGTCACTCAACTGATTTCACTGTGTGCTTGTGCACTGAGCAATCTTAAGCATTATAAAACTTCAAATTAAGAAAATGTCAGCTTCAAAGTAAATATTCAGATCTGCAAGAAAGTTGCTTCATAGGAAATGCTCTCTTAAAGAGAAGGTATATTCAGAACTCCAAGAAATGTCTTACCAGGAAAGACAGAAAAAGTAGTTACACTTTGTATCAATCCCATGCCTATATTGTTTATGTTCTCTTTAATATTATACCTATTTCTTTTGCTATTTTGTAAGCTTCATCTGGTGTCTTGGCAACTAGTCCGTGTGGAACAGAAATGCCAGCCTCCTGCAACAGTCCCATGCTCATGTATTCATGTAGCGACAGCCACCTCTGCTGCTGTTGTTGCACCTGAAATCCATGATTATTGAGTATTCCTGGACCTCCACCAAGTACCTGAAGGAAAAGAAGAAAAAAAAAAAAAGTAAAAGAAAACAAAAAGAACCAAGAAAATGGCTGTATTGTGAAAAACTGCCCTCTTTCCTCAGGTTTAAAACAGTCTACCTATTGAACAAGAACTGTTTAGAGTACCAATGCAAACACTCAAACACTTAGTTCTATACTTACTGTACATTACCCTTCCACATTAGTCATTCATGTCAAGTCTGGTACTGGGTTTTGTGAGGTTTTACTGAGGCAGTGAGCAGAGATGCTGAAACTGCTAGCACTGACAAGGACTGGCAGGGTTAACACACCCTTCAGTATTTAGTTAGAATTTAAGTACTTTAAGGAATATTGTAGGGAAAAGAACCTTGAGGAATTTTGGAAGTATAAGAGAACTGAAAAAAGCACACAGAATAGCTTCATTCAAGTTTTGACAGATTGCTTCTGTCTGACAAACGAAGAACTAAGCCCTGGAAAGCAGGGGCAGCAGAAATTAACTTACACCACCTTCAGTGGTTTTATGTAGTGAATTTAATTTGCTACCGAACAGACTATTCAGCCTTCATATGACTATCATGAAACAGAAAAAAATAGCTATGACCCATTTCAAACATCTACACTGAATCAGAGTGTTGCTAAAGGTGCAAAATAACTTTTCAAATACCAAGTAAAATTTAACATGCCTAATACTCAATCCAGGAAGCTCCATTATGGAATGAGTCATAATTTCATTTTAAAAAGTGATGTACAAATCTCCACAAATTTCTGAGAGGTATTTAGTATAAAGTTTGTATAAACTGATTCTGACCATAACACATCAAAAGCGGTACATATAAGCAATGCCTTTTTAAAAAGAACTCATGGACTTTAAGACCACATGGATCTCCAAAGGGTACCTTGCAAAGTAATGGTATTTCATAACAAGAAAATTATCAACAACAAAAGTAAAAAAACGTTTGATGCATTTTTGTATATTTCACCACATAGAAACAGGACCTTAATTTTACATTCACACAAAACAAACCTACTGAGTTCAGCTGATCCATGAACAGATTAGCACTGAAAGATTAATGCTAAAAAGACTACAAAACAGATAAAAGAAAAATTTGGGGGGGGGGGTTTGGTACTATTGTACTATTGGCACAAGTGCCACAAAAATCAATCTGTATTAGGAAGTTTTAACAGACTGGATTTTAAAGGTTTCAAAATAAAGTAAGCACGCAGACAACACAGAAGCTTTGCTACAGCATTTCAAGCCAGTGAATCGACAAGGCCTATTTAACCACCAAAGGATTCCTTCTGCAAACAGGAGGCCCTTTCCTTGGCATGAAAACCAAGTGAGAGGTGTTGACTGCCGTAGCTGCCGTTTCTGGCACTGACTGCCCAGCCGGGCCCTGGGAGGCTGGTGCGTAACACGAGAGGGGAACTCAAAGCGACCTTCCTCCTTATGTGGAAGAAGAAACGCGCAGGGAGGGTTACACACTTCAGACTCCCTAGCTCTTTTGTTTGCACTACTTTCCAGGGGCTCTGCAGCCAAAAACAAGACCGTACCCCGAAAAAGCATTCCCAGGAAACAAGAGCAGAGACTGGGGAGATGCGAGCTAGAAGAAGAGTGTACTGGGTACTGGCACAACCCGACCCCTCGTATTAGTAAGGTGACGGCGGAGATGGAAACATTGGGATTTCCAAGCAAGTTGGGGGGGGGGGATGAAGGAAAAGGGAACCGTGCCGAGAAGGCAGGACGGTGGCAGGAGTGGAATGAGACGGCCGCTCCTCCCGCCGTCGCTTCCCAAGGAGCGACCCCGACCCCCTCAGGCTCAGGCCCAGGCCTGGCCTGGCCCGGCCCGGCCCGGCCC
>NW_020799091.1:29262051-29273116 GCF_003259725.1 Athene cunicularia | reverse complement strand
CCCGAGCGGCCGCTACCTTCGCCGTGGCGGTGCCCAGCGCGGCGCGGAGGCCGCTGCCCCTCAGCCCGGCCGACGCCCGGCTGCAGATCATGGAGGCCGCCATGGCCGAGCCCCTTCGCCCTCAGGTGCCCCTCCCAGCGCGCATGCGCCACCACCAAGGCGGGGCGGAGGGGCAGAGGGAGCGGGGGGCAGGAAGCGCTGGCGCCACTCCCTCCCGCGATGACAGCCCCCCGCGGCGCAGGGACGGGCGACTCTATGGTCTCCCAGGGCCCCGCCCATGCCCGAGTCGGCCGTGCTGCCCCCTGCCGGGGAGGACTGAGGGGGGCGGGCAGCCAGCCGCCTTCCCAGCCTCTCGTTTTCCAGCGGTTTTGTTTTTAAAAAAGGTTATTTTCCAACAGGGATCCTAAAAAGGGCTGTAATCCACCCAAACCGTTCCACCCACGCCGGCCACGGCTGGCACCGTGTGTGTCAGAGAGGAGGAGGGCCCCAACACCCTTCTGCCATTCCTGCCCTGGTTCTGCTTCAGAATGGAAAATTTGTCAACATTTTTACTCCAAGGAATTTTTTTTTTCATATTTCAGGGTGTCTTCATGCAACAACTCAAACACATCCATTATTGAACTGAACTTGAAGACCCAATATTTCTGGGTACTTGCTTTGCAGCCCATCTTCACTCCCCCTGTAGCAGGCCTCTCCGCCCATGACAAAAACCGTTTCTGCCTCGCGCAGCTCAAAGCTGCATTTCTGCCTTTCCAACTTAGTATGTGTACATTTACCATGGTGGCCTTGAGTCACATCACTAGCAAATCTAAGTGGGGGACGGGCATCTCTACAGAAACGAGTTAACAGACCTTGTGACTCACAAGGAGGTGAAGCTTTTTCCTTTAAAAGAAAACAGTAATTAGGAAAAGCTTGGGAAACCAGAATGGGAAATGTCCTCTACCACTATTACGGAAAAATGCAGTTATTTTCATACATCATGAATGTCAAAGCTAGATCTGATTTGAAGGAAAGCCATGCCAGAGCTGTGATTCTCCTGAGTTTTGTAACTGGAATTATCCAATCATCAGGCAAAATGCATGTTTTTTTTCTGAAACCAAAAGTGCACTATCATAGCTTCTCCTTGGACGAGTATTGCAAAAGACAGAGTAACCATGGTTCAGATGTTTTGCTTCTGGTCTTCTGCTGTCCTAGTGTTATTGTCACTGGTTAGCACTCCAGTAAGCTCAGCAAGGCGCTTAGCTCTACACCTCTTATGTTCAGACATGCAAGGTGGAAACATGTCAACTTGTAAGCAGCTGCAAAATTTTCCACCAGAGCTGATAAAAGACTTCCTTCTGCCAAAGGGGGATGGGAAAAAGGCACTTAAACTTTGTGTTCTTTCTCTCCTCTGTACACACAGTGGCTCTTCACTAATCACCAGGCCCACCTGCCTCTGGCTCCATCATGGGTATGTCACTTCCACATGCAGACTTGAGGAACTCTCATAACACTGGGAGACTCTCCGAAATGACCTCACCCCTGGAAAGGGGAAGAAAGGGTATGCAACAAAGTTTACAAAGGCAATAGAATGAAGCTTGGCAAAACCTTAATCTTGAAAGCCCAAAGCTACTGTTCAGAGACAAGTACTGTCTGCAGGTCAGGAAAGCAGACTTAAATCCTGACTCAGTTGCTTGCTACTGCAAGAAAGTTGGACAAATCTCTCTGGGCCTTAGCAAAGAGATGTAAGATATTCAGAGTACAACTACTATTGTATCATCTTCTCAGTACAGGTGACTCCTCCCAGTTTTAAGATGAAGAAGTTTTTTACCTTATACATCAAAAGCAGAAATGTTGCATGGTCTTGCAATAATGAAGGACTTCTAGAAAGATTGTGGCAGCTGCTGCAGAGCTGTAGAGAGCTTTAATTATTTGGATGACGCATTGTCCGATTGTCAGATGTGAGAATGGGTCTAACTGGAATGCACTGTAAAAACGCATCAGTTCCTGTCTGCTTTCTGCCTGATCGCCAGTGCCACCATCCGGCTAAGACTGTCAGTACAAGGTGGTCGGGAGTTAACGCAATTCAGACCTTAAAAAACATCAGTTCTTGGAAATTACACATTCACCTTTTCTTCACTTTCTTAGAGAAACAGGAAAAGACAACAAACTTGGCTATATCCAAGCAAAGTCCTAGTGATTCCAGTTAGACTAACTCATGTTTGCATAGGCTCAGCCTAGTTCAATACCTGACCTATGCTCACAGACATTGTGCAAGGAAAGGGGAATGCACTGTAGAATTCTGACAGATACAGATGTTTTCTCAGTCTCCAGAAAATTCTAGATATAGGTTCCTTCCTATTCGAATTTTAAAATTGTGATATTTCTTGCTAAAGTCAAAATAATCTTTTTAACACATGATTGAGACCCTCTCAAGCTTTAAATACAGCTATAGAGAAGAAGGGAAAAGCTACATTGCAAATGAAGTAGAAGGAGCAAAGATGTTTTAACAGACCGCTGTTTGAGGCCAAATAAAGCATCCCAGAAGGCTCTGGCATTATGAAATAGATATGAATGTGCTTTATTATAGATTTACCACATCTACCTAGTGACAATGGTACAATCTGATTTGTTTCCCAGACCTTGTAAGCTCCATTGGTTGCTATTTAAGTTGAAAAACATTAGGACAGAGAATCTTGCCAAGGATATCTGAATGAGAAAGCCAAAGCCTCTGCTAAGGCCATGAGCATGAGTTTAAAGGGTAGAAAATTTTCAAGAACAAAAGAAGGGATTTATCATGGGCTTAAAAAGCATCCCAGTACCTGTGGAGAAAACCCCACTGAGCTTTCCAGAACACTTTTAGTTGAAGACAGGTGGGAGGAGCCCACTTTTTCAGTATGGTAGGTGAGTAAACTGGTTTCACTGCTGGACTAGACAAGGTCAGAGCAAAAAATCTGACTCGAAGCAAAGTGAGAATAATACTTCAATGGTGTCTACATTGCTTTACATAGCACATCTTGCAGCCAATGAATTCTCTCTGCATTGCTTGTCTGCAGGAGCACCATCATGGCTGACTCTGGATAAACTGCAGGTTGCTAAGGGGACCCTCAGGAGATGGAAATATTCACTGCACCCATTTGCAATATGAGCAGGTTATTCCAATGACTGTCATGCAGAAAAGACAATCCAGGGTCCTTCCCTGAAGGTGCTCCAGTGTATTTCCTGCAAGGATTCTGACAACTTCACTTGTCCTTGGAACAGGCATTTAATGGACACAGTCTCAGGTCTGGATGGGTGCAGTTGTCTACAGGGTACAGTAAGAACATTAAGCACCAGCTCACCATCTCTCCAAATAAAAGAACTGGGAAACACCAGGGAAGACTGGTAGGTGAAAGGTTCAATGTAAGCAAAATGATTTTGTTTGCAAAAGCGAGTCTTCCCATTAGCTAAGCTGTGGAGAACCTTGCCATGGATGCTGCAAATGATAGAAGTTTACTTGGACTCAGGTGGATTCTTGGTAGGTTTAAAGAAGAGAAACAAGAAGGTTAGTAAATACACAGAAGCCACCTCTGCCCTGAGAAGCCACTGAGCCACAGATAGCTGCAGAAGAGTAGTCAAAAGCCCTGTCATGCTTTCTTGCCTACTATATTCCAGACATCCTATCTAGACCACCAGATACTGTCCTAGATGGATTTTTGTCCCGAGCTAATGGACACTTTCATATTCTTCTGTCTCAGTCTACCCTGGGATTGAATACATCCAGAAGTTTCATAGAAGCTGAAGCACAATCCACTTTGACAGCCTATGAGTTGCCCAGGGTCATTTAAAACATTAATGGCAGAGCTACAAGTAAAACATAATTGTCTCGCCGCCTACACTCATTCTGATGACTCAGTCTTGTCTGTACATAGCAAAGAAATAATTAACAGGCAATGAAGACAGTAGAAATTTCTCACCACCGTGCAGCTCTAATTTGTCCTATTGTTCTCACATATGCACCATTTTCATCTAGGAATTTTTGTGAAAACACTGACCACTTTTGGGCTGACAGCATATCTTGATGACAAACTATGCTTCATTGAACCAGATATGAATGATAATTCCATCACTGATATAAAAAAGAATATTTTGGTATTGAAAAAGTACAGGAGTTCATGACAGCCAGTGAAGATTATAGGAGTCAAACTTATTTTTTTGCTCAGCTAGGCCCTTTCTGAAGTAAAATATTAAAAGCAAGGATTTTCTGTTCTATGATAAGGAACTATGTTATGTAGAAAATCTCATGGTTTTTATAAATTCTGATACAAAAAGGAAATGAAAAAACATTATTTGGAATTTGATGTGAAGCCAGGATTGCAGAGAATGATGCAGACCATAAATTTATTATAAAGGTAGGGTCAGGGCATACATGTGGGAGGCATTGGCCTGTCAGCCTTACACTGCCTCTGAGAAACTGCTAGGCTTTGATGGAAAACAGGCCTTGGAAGATAGATAAGAAACTGCTGACTTGTGCCAAGTTTGCCGGGAAAACCAACGGGCAGCTGCAACACTGAACTGTGGAATAGTACTAAACTGTGAGAAGTTACTGCCGCGTGAACAGCGCATGAACAAGAAGGTGATTGGTCTGCACAGCGCGTGTTAGAGTGGTCTTATGCTGATAGAAGAGGTTGATAGCTGTCTAATTGGTGATTTGCTAATTATAAAGTAAGAGCTTTGGCAAGAGCATAAGTATGTACTATTGGAATAATAAAGGGTCTTTCCTTTTGCACTTCAGTGGAGAGTCCGTGCCTCAGTTGCCACATATACGCAAAGGTAAAGGAGGCTAACTTCTTCAAAATTTCCCTTCTGTTATTTGGAAACTCTTAAATAGAAGGATCACTCATGGAAATTCCAGTATTTCATCTGCAGGTGAGCAATCTTTATTTTTTTTCTTTACTCAGTATTCTCCATAGCTTCATTGTTGGTCACTCCATCAAATCACTAATTACCCTGACAGGCCAGTGGCACGCTGGGGGATACTATGAACTCTTGCCTGCTTTTTATCCACAGATTTCCTGAAAAAGTTCTCTAGCAGTAGACTATGGGACAGCCGTGGCAAAGCCTGGAAAGGAAGTCAGGCCACATGGGACCAACCACTGACCCTGCCATGTCAACTCATCTTTTTCCTGCACTTCCAAGTAAGTTCAGGCAGGCAGAATGAGTTCATTTCTTCTCCTGCAGTGAAATTTGGATAAATATTGCTTGTCTATGTCATCATAATGCACTACCATCTTTAGTTCTGAATCCTAACTAAGCTTAGGAAATCAGATCAGAGGTACATATGTCAGAGTCAACGTTCAACACATTATGTATTCAACAGTTTATTGTTCATGCCAAAGTAAACTGTCTACTTGCAAGTAAAAATCCATGCAAGACATTATCACAGGGGACCTGTGCAAGTACTAAAAATGGAAGGTATTACTTCTTAGTGGTTTAGGGTTTTTTTAAAAGAGTTGGAGCAAAAACTGTTTTCTCACCCATATTCTCTCATTTTTCTTTATTATTATTAAAATGCATTTTGTGGACTTCAGGAAATTCTAGATGGAGACATACAAAATTCAAACTGGTTATAAACTGTAAAATTATTTTACAAGCAATTCATATTAATTATCAGTATGAAAGCATATTTTCAATTGAAAAGAACAAATATCAAGGAAATATAAGCGAAAAAAATCTCAAGTTATAAGAAGGCAAACTAAAACAGAATAATGTATTGTCAAAAATCTAAAGATCACAAGAGCTGTTTGACACGTGTAAAAGGGAGGGAAAAAAACATAGATCCAGGATCAAAAGACAACACATTTTTACACAGGTTAGTGTATCTCGGCTTCTCAATCTGCATGACAAGCTATTGAATAGGAAATAATTGTCAGTTACCCTGTGATGTTTTACACAAGTAATGATAGAAATATATAAAATATTCAGACTTATCCTGCAAGTACCTGAGTTCTCTTAAGTTATGAGAGAGCAAAGAGCAAAGTCTGGTTTACTGTTGTAGAACCAGATTCTGCTAGAGAATCCTGTTATATCTAAAATCTCCAAAGCACTTATTGTGCAATATCCTAGTAGAAGATACAGGTACCAACCTCATGCAAGACTCTACTTATAAGCATGACAGCATTTATTCCTGTTGAATAAGGACAATTTAGCAACTGAATCTAAATGGAAAAGGTAACCCCAAAAAAGCCCATTTGTTCTCTTCCCTTGTTTGGTCTAAAGCAGCTACTCTTTACATTTGGACTGCTGTGTAAAAAAAAAAAAAAAAAAAACAACAAATTAAATGTGTAGGTAAAATTTGCATTTTCATTTTCACGTATAAAGCTTTGTGCCCTTATTAGTATAGTGTGTCTCTTTAGTGCGATTTCATAAGCTTTTAAGATAGCAAGCTTGTAGATTATCAATCTCTGCTAATTACCACCTTTCCTAGTGTTAAAAGTGACATAATTAGAGTGGTGCTGTAGATATATTTACCTGGTCAGCGCAGAACCACACCTGCGTAAAGCAGACCGGCCATCCTCATGGAAAAGACTTTGGCACATGACTGAACTAAAGCTGATTATCAATAAAACAGCCCAGCAGTGAAAGGGGACAAGAGCTCCTGTTTTAGAGAAGAGCGTGCAGCATCCAACTGTGGCAAAAATGCCAGGATTTTCACCCAGAAACGTGGAGACTAGATGCTCTCTTGCCACCACCACATCTGAGGGGCAGCGGATGACAGCTTATTAGACCATGTCTCAGCTTTATAAACAATGTGAGCAGTTTTTGCTTGAAAACTCACTTCTGGTGACCTTAATCACTTGCTGATACTGAACATGACAAGGGCAGATAGTCCTTATTTCTCAGCTGTCAGGCGAAACTGCCTGTTCTAACTGACAGCATCTCAAGGAAAAGTAACTGGGTAAACTGAAGATGAAGGCACTGGAATATGCCATGTGAGATTAAATACTCAGCAAGCCTTTAAAAAGCTCTGTGCACAGATGAGATGTGGATTTACTCACACTAACTTTAATAGATTTTCATCCTTTGACCACTAAGCATCTTTTTCCTCCCAAAAGGCTTTTTTTCTCCCCAACCCAAATTACATTTCTCCAGTGTATCTCCTAGAAATAACTGAATTGACTTTGCTGAAATTACATTCAAACATTGATACACAAAGATGACACGCTAGAAATTTATGGGATTAATATTTATGGTTTACATTAGTAAAGCTGCAAAAAGTAAACCCAAGGAATTAGAAACTGCTGAGCAACTTCAACTGTACTTGGGATCTCCACAAGGAATAAAAATCATTCATGCAGGTTCATATTCCTGTAGCACTGTATGTCCCAGGAGATCCCAAAGGATTTAAGCGATCCAAGCCTCTCTAATCTTATAAGCTTTGTCATCCCTTCATGGCTTTAAGGAGATGGTCTTCAAATTAGTGTAGCTGCTCATGTCAGAGTTAGGAGCTACTTGCTTCCATGAAATGAAAAAGTAAAATCATTATTTAAATCAAAAGGTGCAAACCTTTTAACAAGTATCTGTATTTTTGCAAATACCGAGTACATGAGTTTGTAATCAGAAATCTTACCGCTGCCAGAACAGAATCATAGAACAGTTTAGGTTGGAAGGGATCTCTGAAGGCCATCTGCTCCAACCCCTCCTCTTCCCCTCATGCCAGCCCTTGCTCAGAGCAGGACCAGCTTCCGGCAGGTCACTCCGGGCTGTGTCCGGCTGGATTTTCAGTCTCTCCGAGGATGGAGGTTCCACAGCCTCTCCAAGCAACCTCCTCTAGTGCTCTGTCACTCTCACCTTAACACTGCTCTAGCAGACACAGCCCATCACCAGGAGACACACTTCAGCTCCCAGATCAAAAGAGTTCTGGCACTGCTTGTTTAGGTGAAGCTCAGCTCTCTGCACAGTAATACATAATGGTAGAAATGCGCTTTCCATCCAACTAAAATTGCAATAGAATATTGAATCACTTTTTTTTTAAAAAAAAAAAAAGCATTGCAGGATTTTACTATGTACATATGATCAGATCTTATTTACATTTCAACATAAAACAAACATATCATACATGGCCTAATTTCTGGTACTAATTTCTATGAAGCAGTAACATTAGAGCAAGGGGTGATTTATAGTAAGAGACTTGGTGATTTAATGGAAGCATGAGGTATTACAGAAATCTTTCTGCTAAAACACAAGTGAGGAAACAGTTAACAATGTTAAATTTTCAGTATTAGAGTTCAGGATAACAACCAGCTGCTTGAATGCAAGTGAGGAAAAATCCATACATCTTCCAAGCTGACATTTCAGTCAGCCTGCTGGCAGCATTTAGATGCCACGCACTGCTGTCACATTCCACCTAGCTTCTGAATGCCAGCTTTGCAATGCAAAATATTTAAACATAATCCTTACATCTTCCAGTTCATGCTTCTGCTAAGCTAACGTATGTTGTAAATTCCACAGCCAGGGAACCACGTGCATGAGATTCTCAGAAAGACAGTGTTTTCTGGTTGTGTAGCTGCTTTTCAAGCAGCTTTTGTACACTCTGTGCATTTCTGACCTGGTTTTTCTCTGTGTTCTTCCTAAGGAACGGCTATGTAGTCATTTTAATCTGAAATAAATCTGGTCCATCACTAGCATGGTCAATCCCATCATTCTTGTTCCCACCTGCTCACACTGTCTCCCTTGTGCCAATTCTCTCATGCACCTGAGCAATATTAGAGAACCCATTCTGCTGAAAAAGCGGGTTTTCCCAGTTTGCTGAGTTAGGTTTGGCTTCGTGCTACATTTAATCTGATCTAACTCTTTCCATCCCCTCCCTGTACTGTCCACAGCATGCTAGAAAACAAAGTCATGAAAAAAAACCTGTTTTTTGGAGTCGGATCAGTTCACTCATCCAGCTCACTGCACAGCCCTTTCAATAACAGCACAAGCATGAAGAACAAGTGCTTGGGACTGAAAAGTAGGCACCTCTCCTTTAATAGCAGCCTGGATGCATGCTGGTTTAAATACACTGGTTTAGCTGTTTATCTCACAGAAGTACTTTGTCAGATGAAATATTAATAAACAAGTTAACAAGAGCATATAAATCATAACCTTGCAAGCTTTTTAATATACTACTATAGCAGATGATGCATATTTACTTTCTCATTCTTGGCTTATTCTCATCTTTTCTTCAGTGTATGTCTGTTCACTATCGTACTCAGAAATACTGGCCAGTATTTACCTCATAATCTATGCAAAACCAGAGTGCATGCCCATGTCCTAAATAAACCCTAAAGCAAAACCAATTAGAACAAGATGAGTCAACAAAATCTGTTTATTTTCATGCAGTATTCTTTAATGACCACAAACATTAGATGAAAAAATTGAAACAATTGAATACAAATATCTGTATAAAAGCAGATTTCAAGACCTTACCCAAAAAATATCTATTTGGAACTCCTTTAAAAGAGTAACACTTCACATCCTTGTGGTGATCAACAGCATGGTAGAGAGAAATGCTTAGCCTACTGACAAATATTACAGTTGTAAGAAATATGAATGTCTTGATACTCTATATAATCTTTGTACAAAATTGTATTTTACTACCATTCTAACAAGCATAATGACTGTATGAATACTATTTGTATTTAAAAAGATACAATGACAGTGGGCCACCCTCAGACTTGTCTAGAACTGCTGTTTGGTATACGGTACAGGAAAATGGCCTACACAAAATAGAACGTTTTCATTGTTCAGACACACAGCCTTGTGGTGTTTTAATATGCTGGACCAAAACAAGTTTAGCTGGTGAGAAGTCGTCTTTGTTAAGACTTTTGTAAGATCACAATCATCTTAAAATGTAAATACAGAAGTGACAGGCTGAGTGATGTTTAATCTAGAGATTAAGATACTTCAACTGTACTGGAGGACAGATACAAATGAATGAGCTTGGCTTACATAAAGTCAGTTAGTTTGGTAATTTGTCCAAGATTATTTTTTTATTTACTAATGACAGTAACTCAGGGTGTGGACTGACATTACAGCTAAACAGCATAGCCAACTACTGTCAAAGGACAGCCCTGCTTCTGGCACACCCAGCCAAATGCTCCTGACATTTCCTTCATGCAAACACTGGGACTCATCTGATGCCATACAGAGGCAGTTCAGACCATTAAAACTTCAAAAAACTAATCAAAAAGCAACTATTAATCTTCCATAAGCTTGGCCCTGTAACCTTCATAACTAAATATCAACATATGTACACAAGTATTTTAAAACTTTACAAAAAACAATTTGAAAGCCCTGTAAAGGAGCAATACTTCATGTCTCTCTTGTGAGACATAGGCCAGGGAAAGGAAAAATCTGACCAACTCTATGGTTGTTTTTAGGGAATATGAAAGTTTTTATCTTATTTTCTGTAATTTTTAAAATGTGAAAATGAAGGTAAACGCTAGTAGAAATTTTTATTTATGTTAGAAACTGTTATTCCGCCTCTGGAGCTCTGCTTATCTAGGTGTGTAGCTTTTTTAAAAATAATTTCAAAGTGACTCTGCAGTCAGACTTTTCACCCACCAGAAACTGTGGGCTAATCTAAAAAGGGACACCTTTTAAGTTCTGAACAACAAATCTGCAGTCAGAAACCTACTGTTACCCTGACCTCCACGAAACTGAAGTTGTAACTTTGTTTTTAGGTGCCCCTCCCTTGCACAAATGGTTTTCCAGTTCTCAGTGACCTCCCAAGTCCCTTTGTACCCAGCAGCCAAGAGTCCCTCAAACAGGAGCAAGGAACGGCAGGTCATGTCGCCGTGCAGGCGGTCTCTGCCCGTGCCGAGCCTGCCCGGGAAGCTCACTGCTCCCTCCCAAGTGACAGCTGCTGCACTCGTGCCGCCGGCAGCCACGCCGAGCACTCGTCAACCACCGGGGCCGGCGTTCCCCGGCGGTGCCGCTCCGCGGAGGGAGAGGCGGGCAGGGGAGCAGGCCGCCGCGCCCCGGCCCAGCCCAGCCGCCCCCGGCCCCCAGCCACAAGCCCCGCCCCGAGAGGCGTCACAAGCACCCGCGGCGCGCATGCGCACCC
>NW_020799091.1:29247694-29262001 GCF_003259725.1 Athene cunicularia | reverse complement strand
GCAACGTGCGCTTCGCCTCCGCCGTCAACTCGGTGTGCGCCGCCGCGCGCTACCACTACGTCACCGTCCTCATGAAGGGCGAGGCCGAGCCGGGGGCCGAGCCGCGCAACCGCGAGCCCGACAAGAACGAGGGTGAGCTGGAGGCGCAGGGTGCGGGCGGCGCCGCGCTCCCAGAGTACGCCTTTGAGCACGTTCTGGCTTCATCTGTGTTGTGCTTCCCTGTATCCCACACGCTCCGACAGACTGAGGTCGGGGAGCGGCTGCAGGCCCGTGAGTTCTGCAGATGTGAGAGAACGCGCGTTCCCGGGAGGGTCAGAACTTCACGGGAGCCACTTTAAAGTTCCTTGCATGCAGCAGAGAACTCGAATTTGTTGGGGTAATTTCTGCGCAGTCCATCCGGACTTGAAGAGGCAGAATTGCTACACGATTAATTTTACACTCTGGCTTTATTTTTTTCTTTTTCCTACAGGTTGGGAATGGGTTAAATGGGATGAATTTCCTCCAGCGGATCAACTGTTCTGGGCATTACGCTGTTTAAGAGAGCAAGGTTACAATCCCTTTACAGAAGAGCTCGATCATCTAAAGGGCTACACGGGAAGCCACCAACTAGTGTAAAAACCAATTGTACATTATGTAACAAACAAAGGACAGACCTGATTTTTTGGTGTAAAAGAGAAAAAGATTATCATGCTCACAGTGCTCATGTGAAACTACTACCCTTCCCAAAGCCAAAAAGATGCCAAATGCCTCAGTGGTTTTACCATGTTTCATACAACAGTTGTCTCTCATTCCAGAGCTATTTCTGGCTCTAGTGGTTAACAGTTAATGTTTTCTTTTCTAGAAGACTCACAGTGTTTGATCTGGTTAATCTTTATATAGATTAATAGCCCTTTGGAGGTCACAACTAGTCAAGGAAGCTTACTCACTTGGAAACAGTTGCAGCATCAGGCCCAAAAGAAACTGTTTCGTTTAAACCACTTTCTATGTAGAACTGCTTCATATATTATGCTGCTTTCCTGTAATTATAAATCTTGGACCAATTTTTAAACTTAGTCTTATCTTACACCTTAAGTTAAGACACTGTCATGAACAAAAGACATTTTACAGACAATGCCTCATTCTCCTGCAGACAGTAGTACATACTCAAAAATCCGGGTATTATAAACATGAAAGGGTTGCAGTGGCTTGTTGCAGGGAATGAATATTCCTTGACCATTCTTGCCACCCCCTTTCATTGGAGTTCTGTTTGTAGCCTCAGTTACATTAGAGTTTATCTACAGAAGTGTGTATCTGCAGTTGATCTTAATTCCTGATCATGTTACTAAATTCTTAATAGTTTAATGGAGAGGTGCCGACAGTCTTCTACTAGGCTGATACAAATAACATTGTACAAACTAATATCACTTACAGGTGTAGTTCTACAGCAGACAGTCATACATTTTGGCTAGAGGGTTGTCAGTATTAAACAGCACAAATGGGTGTCATTCTGTATGGCCACTGGGATTTGATAGAATTGTTAGTTTTCAGTTTGATGTGACTGAATGAAATCACAATACACATAAGGCATATAGAAAACCAATTAATTTATATTTTTCATTTTTCTAGAATCCGTAACCAGATTTGAATCTTTTCCAGCTGCGGTCATTAGGACATCAGCAATTAATTTTACAATGTGACTTTAAAAATAACTGTCTTGCTTTTTTTTTTTCCACTTCAGGGTTCTTTAAAAACACAGGTTTTGTCTGTTTCCTTTAGATATACCCCTCGTACAAAATGTTCTGAGGTACCTTTAATTTCTTTTAAATAAAAGAGAAGCACAATACTGAAGGATTAAAATTTTCTGGAAGGACTGACTTTTCAGTTCAATGAGCTTCAAGGGTTTAAAGCTCTTCTCTGCATATGTTTTCTTAAATGGAGGTGGCTCTTTTTGCTCAAGAATCAATGATAGGAGCTATAAGAATGCTACTGACGACTGCAAGCCTCCTGCTTAGAATTGGCAGTATTAACTATGCACAACTTCCCTTAGGACAGATATTCTATGAAGTGAAGAAAGAAGGTAATGTTATAAAGCGGTTTTGAAATTAAAAGTATCACTGAAAATGCCTTTACTACTGTATCTTTGTAGAAAGCCTATTTTTTCTATTCAAAAGCAGAGATTTTCTTTCTGAAAGCAACTTTATGTACACTGAATATTATTCTGTTCAGCTGTCAACAAAGAGGCTGTAGGAAGATTTGACAGATGTCTGCCCATCTGTCCCAAAGAATAATGAAAAAAAGAAAAAATATTTAGCACAATTTTAAATTTTAGAAGGCATCTAGCTCCTGATGGGAAAAACAAGGTCACTGTAAAATGGTTTGTCATGCAATAAATATTTTGTTACCATTAATGGTTATATTTATTCTATGTATTGTAAATACACAAGTAGTTACTGAAATGAGGACACAGACAGTACCTATGTCAGAGTTTCTGTATCCTAAGTGGACTGATTAAATGACTACAGTGCATTGCTGCTGTCAGCAATCCCTAATTTAAATAACTTGGGTTTTGTATATCATGCATTCATGCCTTCCCCCACCCCCCCAAAAAAAAATATTTGATTCTAAATAGTTAAGCTGCTAAGACTCAGTCCTTTCACTTTGATTTTTAGTACTTTTGCTAATTAGGAAATTCTATTACATAAGTTAACAGTGGGCAAAGCTGTCATCTTATCTATTACATATAACATATTGGTTGCATTTAATCCTTTAAAAGACTAGCACACAACTCAGAAAAAGAAGTGGTCATTGCCTCTGTTAATTCTTATTTGTGTCTGGAAACAATCACACACCTCCACAATATTTGTTAATCATATGATATAGCCATGTAGACTGCTTTGGGCAGACTGTACATTACACTTTCCATGACTATAAATTACCTCTGTTTGCATTTCATTCCAAAAAAGTGATATTCTTATGAGAAAACAAAAGAGACTAGTAGGCTGTGGCTGTATCATAAAATGAGTTAAGGGTGTGGCATTTAGGGAAGAAAATACTAATTCCATGGTACAAAGTATTAAGAAACTGCACTTTGCAATACTGTGTATGATTCTAATCTGGTTTTTTTCTTAAACATGTCTGTGTGAACTAGAAGAGGCATAGGCAAGGTTAACTAGGATGATTGAGAGAGGCCAGGTGTACTGGGATTACCATGAATTAAAGAAGAAATACAGTTCTCTGTAAAGACATGAGGGGTAAACACCAAAGAGGAAAAGCTGATACTGAATAAAAGGTTAAAATATATATGTATATGAGTTAACTTTAGACTGCCAAACAGAAGTGAAATTTTAATAACTGAAAATACTTCCAAAAGGAACAGCTAAGACAAAACCAAATACCCCATTTTAAAACAAAACCCACTGCCCTGTGTTATGTGTCCTTTTCATTTCTACATCCTTATGGGACTTGTACTTCTGTTGGTCATATGTCACAGTGTTACTGACAGAAATACTTGAAAGATTATCTGACCAAATGAGGAAGGACCTGATTTATCAGAAACTGCCTGCTTGGAATCTACAAAATGGAAAAATGGGGAGAATTGTGATCTGTGCTCAGGAAGCCTTGTTGCAGTGCAGAAACCTGTAACTGCCATAAGCAACAATTCACATAAGTAACTCTCTGATCAAATCAGAAAACTAAAGAGAAACATAACTGTCATAAAATTACTCCTTAAGCAAAACATAAAAGGAAAGCCAAGGGAAGTGCCTTGGGAAGATGAAAACATGGTAGCTGAGACAGGAAATACAACTGCTGAAGTAAGCAAATTAGTGGGTTCGAAGAACAGAAAAAATTATAGGTGACAAGAATAAAGAATCTGTGAACACTTTGAACTGAGAGGAGCTGAACCTGCAGCGTTCGACGAAGCATGTTGTGTCCAGCATCCCAGCATGCTTAACCAAAGTATTGGTGAAATCTTGCGAATGGGCACTCCACATCACTGCCTCAGGGTCTGCCCAGTTATGTGTGTACCTGATAAAGCTGAGCTGAAAAAGACTTTCAGTTCCTGACTCCTCAGCTGCTTCTAATACTGACTTGGCATTTTGCAAAGGGGAAAAAGGAGTACGAACTTCTGAAACTCAATCAGAATTCAACCACATACTGAGATAAAATATGAGTATTGAAGATATGTAACAACACACACAGGATTTCAGTTTGCAGAGTGAAACAAAGTTACAACAAAAGCCGAGTTTATTTATGACAAATCAATCATTATATATTACAATAATTACAACCTTTTTACACCTTATTGCCATATTTTTGTTCTTGGCACACACAAAGATGATCAAGAACATGGACTTAGGCAGTAACAAAAAAAAATATTAAGATTACAAATTTCATGTCTCATTTCTGTGCCATAGAAAAGGCTGTCACCAAAAGAGTAAAGTTACTAACAATACAAGGGGATTCCCCTTACACCTTTTTTCCCAGGAACTTTTGTCATCTAATGTATAGTAAATACAGATATACAGGAGGTGTCTTGCAAACATACACATTCACACATTTACATAATCACAGGAAATCTGACACCTCTCCTCCAGCAACAAGCTCCCAGCCATTTTACTTGAACATCTAATGGAAAAAAGAATTCTAAAGTCCATGGTTATGGTTTTAAATGTCACCCTATTTCTGAGCCAGCTATTATCTTCTCCCTACACAGGGCTGCCAGCATAACAAAAGGGTATTGCATTTCGCAATGAACAGCATCCAACCTACCTTCACCACAGGAAAGGTCTATTAGGGATACTGTCCCTCCTGTACCTAGTCTGAGTCGCTGCTGCTGCTTGAAGAGTCTGTTGACATAACTTCTACATCATCTTCATTCTCTTTATTGTGTCCTGGAGGCTCCAACATGAAGTCATTACTATGATTAGGAGGTAACATGTTCATTGACATATCACTTGACTGCCAAGGATACTGAGGAGCAAGCACATCTGGAAAAGAGAGGCATAATCAAACTACCAGCTTTGTATATCAACAAATTCAACAAGACAGCTCAACTGGAACTCCAATTTAAAATTAAAATAAATCTTAAATCTTCCTGAATTTTGGACAGATTAAACCCTTTAGTAACAGCTGGAAAATATTTCATGACGGAGCCATTCTATCACTGTAAAAGCCTACTCTGCCAAAGAGGCCCATTTATGTAGGTGACTCTTGATCTCTCATCAGTCCACTTTAAAACAGTATCTATTCAGAGCTTTTCACCTTTAAAGCACAGTTTGAACTGACTTAACATTCCCAACTACAGGCAGTAATGAAAATGGTCACACTCTGTCAGTATGCAAAAATAGATAAAAACATTAGATCAAAAAAATACTGAAGGTAGACCACAGAAATTCAGAGTAAATGGTTTTACCCAAATTTGGCTGAAACATCTTGGTGGTGATTTTTCCAACAGCAAATACGTTGCATCAAGTACAAAGGAGAACATCCTACTACAAAACCGGGGCCACAAAGATACTTGAGAGGTGAGAATGCCCCACTGTGCCCCAGCCAAGCCAGCCTTCAGTTGCCTCTGACTTCTCCCAGCTCTCACTGGTCTGCTCCTACTTCCAAAGCCATCCCATGCTGTACTCCCTACCAACCTACCTTCCGCTCCCAACATTTCCTTGTCTCTCCCTTCCTTGCCCCCAAAATGGCTCCCATTTCAAAGCTGCAGTACACATCTGTATGCCATTTATGTTCCTTTTCATTTGTGCCCTTAATGCTGTGCTTCAGTTCTCCACTTATTACCAGCTGCTGTAGGCTAAGTCGATCCTATAGAAGAAACCATCTATCTCCCACTTAAAGCAAGAATTAAAATACTTAGGCAGAGTCAGGAGTGAACAAAAGCCCACCCACATGGGACTTCGAGTACAGAAGAGAGGGCACTAAGCAGGGGGCCATATATGGTAGACTTAACTCTCACTCAGGCACTGCCTCAGAAGCACGCAGATGCCACGCACATAGTAGCTTCCGATCTTTTAAGTCTGCAGAGACCTGAAATTGCACACAGGAACTTCAGCAAGAGTCCCCTAACACCAGATGCATTACCTAGCTGCAACAAATCCAATCCACCAGCAGATGCAAGGACAGAATACAGCCTCTACATCAGTTCAATGCTTGCTTTAGGAAGACCAACAACAGTACCAAGTGGTCTCATCCCATATGTGGTGAAGTTATCCAACTTTATTTGACCCAGCTGAGAATGTAAGCCAGTGTTTCACATCTTGTGGTCATGCTTCATTGCCAGAACCAGTCCACCATCAAACCAGGTGGAATGTGTGTGCTAAGCAGCCCCAGAGTTTTAAGGCTATGAAGCAGCCCAGTGGCTGGCCGGCAGACTCAGTAAGGACTCAGCAATGGGACCATTCTCTGCAGAAGTCTCTAAAAGGACTAGATCCCATAATTAGCATTTTCAGGACATGCCTCCACACACCCAACAGATTCAGGATCCCTACACAAAATGACAGGGCAGCCTCTACTTTCTTTTAAATGAAGTTTTGATGTTTCCCTCTAATTACTAGACTGTCAAGTCAGAGTATTTCCCCTGACATAGGAGACCGAGATTAAATTAACAGCTTTACTTAAGGAGTTTAAATCCCAAATTTTCCAGCTTCTCAAGGAAAAGTCCTGAAGAATGGGCTTTCACCTCTTGCAGAGACAGCACTCAAAAGTAAAAGCAGCAAGTCTGCATCCCTAAGGCAGAGGTGCCAGCCAGAACAGGCTCCACCAAAACTTACACAAATAAATGCTCAGACTCCATGAGGAAGACCCAACCTTAGTATCTCCCCTGACCATATTTCAAAAGAACAGAAAAGGTACATGGACCCATCCTCAGCATTTTCCTGGTGGGTTGCTATGGACAGGGCACCACTCCTATTCAGCTCACTGACCCATTTTATCCAAGGCCAGAGGTCTAGAAAGCAATATGATGCAGACCTTCAAGTCACTTCCTAAGAGGTGACAGTAGGATTAGACAGATGACACAAAATCCAAGCTTACTATTTCTCCAATGGAGTCATGATACCGTGCTTTTTTAACATATTCAGTATAATTTTTGAAAACAACCTTACCATAACACCTACAAGTGGCTTAACAGGTAAGAACTGTTACAGATCTATGAATCCAAACTAAGAATTTTTTCACATTTTAATCTAACCATAGTAGATTAATGCTGCACAAGTACAAAACCACCGAATTCTTGATTCAGTTACTGTAATTTATTGCTAAATTCTATTTTAGCATGGAAGTGGCCATTTCACTAAGCATTTAAGCTCAATTTCTACACTCAAGGTACTACCTCATCAGTTGTCGTTCACAATGTCTTTTCATTCCAGAATGTCTAAGCAAACAGTCTTGCCATATATAGTGTAGTCTTCAAGTAGGGGATGACAATAAACCTCTTTTCTTCCAAGTACAGCTTTCATAATTCCATACTTTGCCATTGCAGCTATGAGAAGGTTGCTTTGAAAATGTTTCTAATATGATTTGGTATCACTTAATTCACATCAATTTAAAGTAAATGAATTGAAGGGTAACTAGGAGTTTTGTTTATATTGACTTAGTTGTGGTAGCTGCAGTACAATTTAGCATGAAATAAAATTATGCAATTCTAATTGTTAACTATATTTACTAGATCTTCACTGCCAGGGAACAACATTAGCCATAACTTTCATTATTTTAACTCTGATTTGCCCTTGTGAGGGGAAATGTATAATTCCTCTGACTGTACAAGGAATAAAAAAAAGCAAATCAAAAATTAGTTTCTCTTACCTGGCAGTCTGCCTGCTGCAAGTGCATCCCCTGGTAAGTGTCCATTAACTCCATTGGTGGATGGGTTGTTCATCTGACCCAAGAGACCGCTCCTCATTTCCAGATCTGTAGGATATGGCCTACGTGGGTCCCCTTTTAAGAAAGAAAGCAAAGGAATATTTTTAAATATTTAACAATTGTCTTCCAGACATTAACTTTTTCTTCAGTGCCTAGTTTCATAGAATGGGTTGGGTTGGAAAATCATCCAGTTCCAACCCCCTGCCATGGATGCTTGAATATTAACCAGCTTTCTTGGGCCCCTCTTCCTTCTAGGGCTTTAACCAATGCTACTCTGCCATGCAGATCCCTGAAGTCTGCTCTCCTTAAGTTCAGGGTAGCAAGCTTGCTATGCACCCTCCTCACTGCCCTAAGGCACTCCACCTTCATGCTCACTGCAGCCAAGGCTGCCCTTGAGCTTCACACTCTCCACCTGCCCCTCCTTGTTGTTGAGAACAAGGTCCAACCCAGCACCTCTCCTCGTTGGCTCCTCTGTCACTTGGAGAAGCAGTTATATCAATGCATTCCAGCAGCCTCCTAGATTGCTTATGCCCTGCTGTGTTGTCTCTCCAACAGATATCGGGGCGGTTGAAGTCCCCCATGAGGACCAGGGCTTCTGACCTTGAGGCTGCTCCTATCTGTATACTCATCTGCTTGGTCTTCCTGGTTGGGTGGCCTGTAGCAGACCCCCATTATAATGTCATCAGTCCCTGCTATGCCTTTAATCCTGACCCATAAACTCTCAGTTGGCTCCTCATCCATCCCCAGGCAGAGCTCCTTGCACTCCAGCAGGTCACTGACGTAGAGGGTGACACCCCATCCTTGCCTCCCCTGCCTGTCCTTCCTAAAGAGTCTGTATCCTTCCATTCCAGCACTTCCATCACAGGAGTCATCTCACCACATCTGTGATGATAGTAAAACCACAGCCCTGCAGGTGTGCACATTTCCTGACCAAACCCCACCCCGTACTCTGATTGCTTGGATCAGCAATGACCATCACACCTCTCTGATTAAAATCTAAGCCTGTGTCTTTCACTTAAGACTTTGTTCATTCAAACTTGGCAGAAAACTACATAAAAAACCCAACAAAACAAAAACCCCATGTTTAGAAGGTATTTTTGCTCTCCATGCTATTTCACAGCTACGCAGCAAAAGCAGAATTGGAAAAAACACATTCTCCTTTTGGACAAGGAGGATAGTTCCCAAAATTGAGATGTGACAATGAAAGCCCTGCTTCTGACTACTGTTTACTAACATGCTCTGAAAAGAATATTATAAGGGGCAAGAGAGAACACAACCAAGCACACTGAAAAGCCTTTAACATACTTGGTTCTAACTTATAACTGGGGCCAACATTCAGGGAAAGGAAGCAAACAAAGGACATCAGAGGAGGCCATAATGGAAGCATGCAGTTTCGTAGCTTTTTGAAGACATATGTAAAGTCTACAGGGCTTTGGATATCCATTTTTGTTGAAAACATTAGCTATAACAGTGGAAAACATGTTACTCTAATAAACCTCAGTGATTATCACTGCAGAAAAGCACAAGACCAGATTCTGACCATGCTTTATTAAAAAAAAAAATCTATTGTCATAAACATGATAATTACCTGGTACCCATGTCAGAGGGGCACAAACAGCATTGCTAGCACTGATCCTATGGGCATATTTAATTATTTCTTCAGAGGAAATGGCACCTGGAAGAATGAAAGAGAAACTACTATCTTCTCAAGAGATTGCATCATTCACTCTATTTCAGAATAATAGACACCAATATCTAAAAGATTGGGAATGTAATTTTGTCAAATATTAAGAGCATGCTTCAAATGCAATGACTACTTAGAGGACTCTTAGATTATGTAAGGATGAGCTTCACAGTGAGCTGATGTTACAGCCACGAGTTCAGTACACCTTCAATGTCAACAGTTTAACCTTGTGAAAAACACAAACCAATCTCTTAAGCAGTGTACTTGACAAGCACAAATTTGTAAAAGAATGTCAGCGCTTGCTTTATTATGAAATTTTCAGCAGTAAAGAATTTTTGTTTGTTTAGTAATTGCATACACATAAGTGCTTTCTAAATATGTGCCTCTTACATATTTTATGTATTTATGAATTTATGAAAATCCTTGATTTTTTACATGAAAGAGGTATAACAGAATGATAAAAGACTTAAAAAAAACAAAAACCACAAAGAAGAAAGTGTCTCCCACAAAGAAAAAAGTCAGTTTAGCATAGTAAATGCCACAGAATGGCAAGAATTGCTACAAACACAAACCAGTATCACCAGCTAGTCAGTTTTTCCAACACAATGCACATGTGCAGGAACATTCTTTCCTCAACAGACCTACTGAGGCAATTTAGTGAGATACTTTGGCAATCACATAGACCAGTGGTTCTCAACCTGTGGTCCACAGCCCCCGGGGGACTGCAATGTCATCACAGGGGGTCCACGAAGGCTTAAAGCAGGGGTGGGGAACGTCCAGCCCGGAAACATTTGGTCTGGCCTGAAGCAAGGACTGCATCTCCTTTTCCCACAGCCCCCTCTCCTCAATACTCCTTTCACACTCAAGACCTGCCCTCCAGCCCTGACACACTAGTATATTCAGGGCTAGTACGGTTGGTGAGACCCCACTTTAAATAGGTGGTTTTTCTCTTAAAGACTTTTTCTTAACCCAACTGTCCTCTTTAGGGCCACAACAGGGCTAGAAGGCCGTTCCTCCAAGTGGTGACACTGGACCCGTAAACAAAAATATATGGTGACTGAACACAGACAAACAAGGGAGGGGTGAGAAGAACTGTAAAAACTTTTAATCAGATTTTAATGTAAAAATTGGCATCAAATTCGGAATTAGCAGATTAAAATACCATAAAATGGGCCTTCTGAGCAAGAAGAGTGTTGATGATGCTATTATTTAAATTCCTACGGAATCACTGCAATAAAGATATTGTAATAGGACTATATGCATTAACAGATTAACTTATTTCCCCTTCTCTCCAAATCTGAAGACCCTTCATGAGAAAACTGAAATAAGTATTTGATGCCACCTAGTGCTTTAAATCTTGAATTAAGTCTTGGTGGTTTGCGGCCACAAAAGGTATTTAAGGGGGTCCGAGGTGAAGGAAAGGTTGACAACCCCTGAGACAGACTATTATCAGTCCAAGAAGAGTGTTGAGACACTTGAATTTAAGTTTAATATTAAGGTGTTTGCCACAAAAAATAATTCTGCCTTCATTCTGAGGAAATGCTTATAGGTTCATAATGAAATGGAAGTTTGTTTACGCATGAAGCATTCAAAATCTGTGATGGTAGAATTCAAAACAAAACACCTTAACTTGAGCTCACTAGAAACTTCCTTTGCAGCTGCATTTATGTAGCATGTACAATCATGGCTACTCACCTTTCCTTGCCTTTTCAATTGACTTCAGCTTTTCCTTTGCTTGATAAACAGCTGTTGCCTAGTTGTAAAAAAACAGACTAAATCAAATCTTCAATGCATCTTTAATTTGTAAGCTTCTACATAAAGTCTGCTCTATGAATAAACCCTTGCATTTAATCGCGTTTTAAGAGAGAAAGTATTCAGCAAACACTTTCAAAATACACAGAAATAAAGTAGGTTTGGAAGAAAATTAGCATTATAAACCAAAACTGAATACCACGATAACTAAACAGTATTTGACTAATGGAAAAAAAAAAACCAACAAAAAAAACAAAACAAAAAAAACACACCAAACCACTAAGCTCTTACAAAGTTTTAAAGATTTAAATCTTCTCAAACTAACACAACTTTTGCCAGAACCACCTTTTTCCCAAGTAGATGCTCAAAAACAAACACATCATTATGAACTTACCAGTATGTGCTCTGCTTCTTTTAGTTGTTTCTGCAGCTGCTGAATATCATTATCCCTCTTTTCTACTACCTTTTCTAAAAGCTGCATTTCATGATGGATTTTCCCCTGATCAACTGCCAACTTCATTAGCTCTTGAAACTCTGCATCTCTCTGGATCAGTAGTTCCAGGATCTATTGAACAAGAGTTTTGTAGAACTTTTAGTTTAGCTAGATTAACAACACACCCTCAATCGTGCTGCTAAGAGCAACTGACATCCATAGCAGTATTTCTGTTTGCATGAAAAATGAAACAAAATTCCTTTCTCTGTTTGCAAAAATAGGCTATGAAGCATATAACAAACGAACAAACAAATGAAGAATGCCTTTGTAGTGGGGCCAAAACCTCATCACCACCATTAGACTGAGTATAAACAAGGACAAAGGGAGAAAAAAGAAAGTAAAGAAGAAAACAATAGAAGAATTGTGCTTACCCAAAGAAATACAGTTTAGAAGGTCAGCTTACCTGGCTCTCCTCTCCTGGTTGTGGGAGCTTCTGGTTTCTCGAAATTGCCAAAATTTCAATCAATTCCCTGAAAGGAAAACTGTGTTTGCACCATTTTCTAGGGCATTATTTGTAAATCACATCAAGTCATCCCAAAATTGTTGGCGCACTGATATCATTACAAAAGTATTCATGGACCGGAGTATTTTATAGTACTGTGTTGGCAGGGACTTCTTGGCTAAGAAGAATTCTGTGAGTAGTCTCATGAATGGAGCACATTTTCTTCTTTGTTCTTTGAGCTCATGAAGCACTCCTGAAACGTACTAAATTCCTGTCAAACTACTTAGGACAGAAACAGAAGCTGAGAGAAGAAACAGCACCATGAAAGGCATTCACATCCTACTTCCACTGGCTTTTGTTTGTTGCAAGGGGGCATGAAAGTTGTCTTCCCTACTTTTCTACTTTTCCTCCATTTTTTCCTAATAGAGCAAGTTTCACACTTGGGTTTAGAGCAATTAAGTCTAAGATTTCAAACATCTGAAGAGTTTGTTGTGAAACTACTTTTACAACAGGTATTTCCACAATGATGTATTAGTTGTATATATCAAGCACACAAAAAATACCAAAACCCAAGTAATAATCTGGTGCTAGAAGTGCTTCTCAAACAAAGATCTTGATCACGCTTCCAGGTACCCATTTACTTTAACACCATTCTGAAAAGAACCTAAGAGGGTACTCGCTAAGCAGCAAGACCATGACGCAGAAAAGCATTTTCTGTCAATTCAACAAACTTGTTTGGCTTCTAAGACTGGATGGCAGTCCAACGCTATGCATGAGTAATTGTCTATCTGAAGGCACTGCTCTTGGAATAGCACCCACTCACTGCTTGGTCCAGTGCCCGCTGCTCAGCAGGGTGTATGACTAATAGAGCAGTGAGGCCAGAACCTTAAAATGAAAACAGGTGCTTTTCAAAAATGTCTCAAGAACTCCCTCACCAGTAAAGCTCTCAATAGCATCTTGGTACACGTCTCTTGGTCACTTCCCGAACACTGAAATGATTTAAACCAATTAGAGAATAAAAAACCTTGACATTATCACTAAAGCTGTATTCTACCTGACCAACACTGAGCAGTAGCAAACAAAACCAGCTGTAAGTAGGTCAACTACCGCCATCAAAGCTGATGTCATGGAAGGCTGTAATTCTGTCCCGAGTTAGCCAGATAACACACAGAAGGCAGATTCAAAACTACCCAAAGGCTACAGATTAGACGCGTTGCTTAATTTTTGTCCCTACCACCAAACAGTATCATGGCTGTGAAAGGCCTGGCTCCACGGTGCTGCAACACTTTGCTGATCAACAGGAAGATTCACTAAATGCTGCTGAGGGTTGCTCGGGATTCATTATGGTAAAATATTAGTTCCAAGATTTAAAAACAAACAAACAAAAAGTTTAGATAAAGGTGTGGGGTTCTTTTTTCCCCAAAAACACATCTTCTCCAGAAACCTTTATGTCACAATAAAATCTAAAACTGAAAATAAAACCTAACCAAAACCAAGAGCAACTGACCTTGTCCTAAATCATACAGTGTGAGCCAGCCACACAGACAGTATGGGTCCCTCTGAAAAAGTTTCCCTAAGCTTCTGTCTTCGAGAGGAGAAAAATAATTAGGAAACAGTTTAACTGTGCTGCCAGCTGTGCCTCCACAACATGGTGGACAACTTGGACAAGGGCTACCAGTCCAGCCTCAAGAGCATGGACTAAGTGAGCGTTTATATTAATCCAAAGACGAGCTCTGGAGCCTACTTTGAGCGAGTTTAACACTAATACAGGCAATGACCAGAACAGCTTGAGTCATGCAACACCATCTACAAATTTGTAACTTGGACATGAATTTTAGGGAATGATAAAGAGCCTAAATTCGGGGCGTGCGTCCACTTCACAGGAAATGAAGGTGTCAACCAAGAAAGGCAGGCAACTGGAGGAATAAGGAAGCCTTCTGCTCTGAAAATGAGAAACAGGGCGCCGCCGATGCCTGCCGACGCTTTCCGGCAGTGCAGGGCCGGACCAAGCTCCCCGGCGGAGCTCCAACCCCTCTCCCGCAGGAGCCGGCCCGGGGACGGCAGGAGAGCCGGCACACGCGCGTCCCC
>NW_020799091.1:29224244-29247644 GCF_003259725.1 Athene cunicularia | reverse complement strand
AGTGGGGCCAAAACCTCATCACCACCATTAGACTGAGTATAAACAAGGACAAAGGGAGAAAAAAGAAAGTAAAGAAGAAAACAATAGAAGAATTGTGCTTACCCAAAGAAATACAGTTTAGAAGGTCAGCTTACCTGGCTCTCCTCTCCTGGTTGTGGGAGCTTCTGGTTTCTCGAAATTGCCAAAATTTCAATCAATTCCCTGAAAGGAAAACTGTGTTTGCACCATTTTCTAGGGCATTATTTGTAAATCACATCAAGTCATCCCAAAATTGTTGGCGCACTGATATCATTACAAAAGTATTCATGGACCGGAGTATTTTATAGTACTGTGTTGGCAGGGACTTCTTGGCTAAGAAGAATTCTGTGAGTAGTCTCATGAATGGAGCACATTTTCTTCTTTGTTCTTTGAGCTCATGAAGCACTCCTGAAACGTACTAAATTCCTGTCAAACTACTTAGGACAGAAACAGAAGCTGAGAGAAGAAACAGCACCATGAAAGGCATTCACATCCTACTTCCACTGGCTTTTGTTTGTTGCAAGGGGGCATGAAAGTTGTCTTCCCTACTTTTCTACTTTTCCTCCATTTTTTCCTAATAGAGCAAGTTTCACACTTGGGTTTAGAGCAATTAAGTCTAAGATTTCAAACATCTGAAGAGTTTGTTGTGAAACTACTTTTACAACAGGTATTTCCACAATGATGTATTAGTTGTATATATCAAGCACACAAAAAATACCAAAACCCAAGTAATAATCTGGTGCTAGAAGTGCTTCTCAAACAAAGATCTTGATCACGCTTCCAGGTACCCATTTACTTTAACACCATTCTGAAAAGAACCTAAGAGGGTACTCGCTAAGCAGCAAGACCATGACGCAGAAAAGCATTTTCTGTCAATTCAACAAACTTGTTTGGCTTCTAAGACTGGATGGCAGTCCAACGCTATGCATGAGTAATTGTCTATCTGAAGGCACTGCTCTTGGAATAGCACCCACTCACTGCTTGGTCCAGTGCCCGCTGCTCAGCAGGGTGTGAGGGAGAGGGAGAGGGAGAGGGAGAGGGAGAGGGGAGGGAGAGGAGAGGGAGAGGAGAGCACACCTGCCTCTAAATGGAATTCAGATGTACACTAAAGACATAGAAAACAAACTGCAGAGAAAGGGCTTGTGACTGAACTACATCTTTTTAACTCAATTTTTGAGAGTCCTGGTGTCTAAAAATCCCTTGGGTGCTTTATATCAAGTGGAGGATGAAATAGGGCTTTACTAATGGCTAAGGAAAGTTGAGTGTCTGTTACTGCAAATGTAAAACCCGGGCTTTAAATCAGAGCCAAGAGCTTTTACCTGGGCTGATTGTCCCATAAGTGACAGGAGCTAGCAGTGACCTGCCTGGCGTGCATGTGCAGACCTATCTATCCGTGGAGGCTAAAGGCAGCTGTGTATCCCTTACAGAGGTCTGCACACGATGATCGGGGCAGGTAACATGCAAATCCTGCCCCTGATCCTGCCAGTAGTTGAGCTATAATTAAAAAAAATAGGGTGGGGTTTTTTTATGTTGCTGTATAAGTGTTGGTGCTGTAAACAGGCCTCTAGCTCTGGGTGGGGTCACAGTGAAGCCAGTGGCATTTTTTATATTCACAGAAGTTCCAGTAATGTGAAGAGACAGAGAGAAGCCAGAGTGTAGGGCAGATGAGGGAGCACAGAGTGAAAGCTAATTCAGGGCCAGGGTTTATATGTAGGCGAACGCTTCCACAGAAGAGCAGGGGAGTCCCCAGACCCCGTGTCCTGCTGTCAGCAAGCAACTTCAAACCTGCCAGCAAACAGCGATTCTCTCCTCTCCTGATTATAGAGAATGCACTAGATTAATAACATACCTTACTCTTCTGGTACTTACTCTGATTACCTTTTTACCTTCTGCAATAAGTATGTTCTGGAGAAATTTACACTTAAAAAAACAAAAAGGCAAGAAACACATTAGTGAGTGATTCTTAATTGTGGCTTAAATAAGCAATTCAGCATTATGAGATTTGTGATAAAGCAATGAGATTTGGCAACCCTGAGAAAAAGATAACTCTGCCAACAGGAGTTACTTAAAATTCATTTACAATATGCAACAACCCTCAATGTTCTGATTATAGATAGTTTGGGAATTCTCTTTAAACTACATAGCAGATAAAATCTCATCAAATACTTCTGCTTGTTTTGTCAAATAACTTTCGCTTGTTTTCTTTTTTTCTCCCTATATTTCCCTGATTTTGTTCAAGGAAAGATGTAGTCAGTGATGCAGTCTGGTTGTGCATCCAGTTCACTGATTTGTTAGAGTGTCTGTATGGGTGCATAAACAGAAAGAAATAGCAACTTTGAAAACAAAGCAATCCTTCCGCTAAATCATTTTCTCCCTCATATTCATTTTGACACCTGAATTATTTAGACCTGAAGTACTTCTGATATATTTCAGGGCCATAATACTAGTTTCCCTAGAGCTAAAAACTTGTGGCGTTAAGAGTCAAGGAGTGAATATTGGTTCTAGGGGTTCCTGTAGGCTGATCTTTCCCTCCCTTTGTGCCCAGGAGCCTGTTCCCTCCCTTCCTTTTGACAGCAGTACTTCTCCTACCCAACCCAGCCAATACAACCAGTCTTTTCCAGGAGCAGCCACATTTCTCTCCCCACTTCTCAGACTGCTGCCCCTCTTCCAGGAAACATGGACATCTGTCTGCTTTGTGCTGCCCAGCCCATCCCCTCTCCTTGCCCTGGGGATGCAGTGGTGGCAGGGAAGTGTGGGTTCATAGGCAGAGACTGACTTGTGCTCCTGCCTCTATGTGGGAGTACAGGGTGAGGCCAGAGGCATCACGGAATGCCTGCCTCTGCCAAGACACAGAAAGTCATTCAGGCTGTGTCAGAGGGGTCATCTCCTTCAGGACAAAGGGAAAGGCTGGGTGAAATGGGCTCACGCCCCAACTTGCCCCGTGGGCCCATTGCTTTAAGACCAAATGGATAATTTGCTGAATAGACTTCTGAAACACTTGCCCATACAAAACAACAGAGCTTCTGTTTCCCCAATGTTGTTTCCTCTGTTTCCTCAGTTCTTCAGTGCTTTTGGCCTTCTTTCCCCTGAGTAAACTTTTTTCATAGTTGTGTTGGTTTTGAGCCAGATCTGCTTCTTTAAAGCTCACGCCCCTCCTGAATAACTAAGCATTGTTCCCAATTTTTTTCAGTAGTCTGAGAACATTGCAAGTTGTGTGGCCATGAACGTATCCTTCCATCCACAGTGAGACTATGAGACATTTCAGAGCTCTTTCAGATTGTCCTTTCAATAGCATACTGAATGTATTATTAAGAACCTGTTAGCACAAGCAAAAATAGCTTATATTATCCTGTTCAGTTGAGTCTTGTCTCTTCCAGAATGGGCCTTTAAGTGATCATCTGCAGAGCAAACTGATTCCTGTAGACAGATCCATGAGCAGCTGAGCTGATCTAATAGTTTACCAATACTGAGAGGCAGAGGGGGGCCTACAGGAAAGATGGGGAGGGACAATCTCTCATGGAGTGTAGTGGTAGGATGAGGGGTAATTACATTTTAAACTTAAAGAGGGAAGATTTAGGTTAGATATTAGGAAGAAGTTCTTCACTGTGAGGGTGGTGAGACACTGGAATGCGTTGCCCAGAGAAGCTGTGGCTGCCCCCTCCCTGGAAGTGCTCAAGGCCAGGTTGGACAGGGCTTTGAGCAACCTGGTCTAGTGGAAGGTGTCCCTGCCATGGCAGGGCAGGTGGAACTTTATGATCTTCCCTCCCAACCCAAACTGTTACGATTCTATTATTATGATTCTATGTTGCTGACTCCTCATCTCCCAACTGCAGATTTTTGCCCTCTCTTAGCTCCTCCTTGGTGTTCTCCATGTGCTTCCATGAGCCACTTCAACCCAATTAACAATACTGAAGAATATTTGATTTGAGAGGGAGTGTTCATTTCCTTCTGGGTCAGTGAGTGAAACTTAACCTCATTGTACGGAACCAGGCCTTCGGAGTACAGTTTTATGTTACAATTAATTTAGTATGACTGTGGGCTAATGCTGAAAAGTGCAGTCTTCCCCATCTCTCTCCAGCCATGTGTTCTGTCTTGCTCCCCTTTACATGATCCAGTGACTGTGAGACTGCAGAATGAACCAGGTGAGCAAACGAGTTCAATGGAAAACCAGCATTTTTCTGGTGGATTTGTTTTCTGTCAGATGAGCTCATTGAAGCAATTGACTTTAGGGCTAGCCATTGCTAGGTCACTAGACACAAGCGAGTATGTGGCCAGGGGAGAGAACGAGGGATGCTACTCTTACTCCTAGTTAGGTGAAATTCAGGCCTAGGATTCCTCTGGTGCAAATGTCACCGAAATCCGGGATAAAATAACTTATCAACACCAATTTGATGCAGATAAGCAGACACTCCTTTATTGACGGCCGGACGTGTAGGGGAGTATCCTCACCAACAACACGTGCCAGGCACCAGAATCATACACTTTACATAGAACTTACTTATACATATTCATTAAGTTTTCATACATAAGCATACAATTTCCAAGAAATCATTAACATATTCTCCTCCTATTTCCGATTCTGCGCAGTAGAGGTTAGAAATGTCTAGAAATGGGTCTGGGGTGTAATGTGAGTAGGTGGCCCATGAGTCGGTGGTCGCGATCTCCCCCTGCCGGAATTACCTTTTGCTTAAGGACACAGTTTTCTTGGCAGGTACCTGCAAGCTGTTACGGTTACTTCCCTCAGTTCCCATTAATCCTGGACCTTTACTTGCATTCTTCTAGTCCTATGTACGTATTATAAATCAACTTACAATCATCTTGTGTTTTGGTTACCTGTGTTTTAACTGTTTCTACTAGATAATTATGGCAAATCCCTTCGGCCTTGGTACGGGGTTGTACAGGGAACACTTAGAGTAGCAGCTGGTTGCTAAGTTCAAAATACAATAAATGTAAAATGATTTCTACTACAATATCTCTTAGGTCTATACTTATATTAAAATCATAACACAGTCAAACACAATTTGATCAATTTATAATAAAATCACTAACACAAAGACTTTTCTTCCAACATACTATTGTGATTTCTTAACTCCTGGTGTGCCTACCTTACTTTTCATGAACTGGAGAATCACTTTGGAACTTGGAAGTTGAGCTGTAGAGAGCCTCATGTCAGAAGCCCAAGGCTGATATGTGTTTCAGTTTCAGCCTGTATCTTTTCCAGGCTGCAGTGCTCTGGATCTGTCTTCTTATTTATACATTCTAGACACTAAACATCAAGTGTTCAGTCAGTGTTCAGTATACCACACCTTAAAATAATACTGGAAAATACTGACTGCAGAAGATACGTAACTTCCAAAGGCTCTCAGGTGTCTGACCACGTGTAATAAAACATTGCAAACAGTACTAATAAAAAGGCAGGAGGATAAGCAAGGAGAGCAAGTAGGAAAAAGGACAGAACAAATACTCATTTCCACTTCCCCTAGATAATGCAAAAATAAAATCTTTTCTGTCAAATATCAACTAAAATAGAAATCAAACATCTTGAGCACTGCTTGGAAGGATGCCACAGCTGTACTTTGGCCTGTGGAGATGAGAATAATCATCCCTTATTTGTCAAGCTGTCTTTACACCATTAACATTTTTAAATGCCTCTGATAAATCATTCATTTCTTATTGCTATTTAAAAAGAAATCTTTATTTCCCTGCTCACTTATGTTGAATAGCGATCTTAGATGGATGAGATGAGAATATAAAAAAAGGTGGTTTCACTTAGAATAGGTTAAAGATGAGGTAAAAATAGATAATACTATGAGCCAGAGCTTATTTTTTTTTGTGGAATGAGTGTGAAACACCAGTACATATGGCCAAAACCAGAGTTTGGCACGCCATTCCAGACTGTTCCAGCACAAAATTAGCTCTGCTTTGAGCTATATTAAACCTGAGTTACACTGATTTCTGCTGGTGTAAATTTGGGCACAGAGCCCTCAAGACAGGAAGTCACCCAGGCAGAAAGCAGTCGTGGCTTTCAGTCTGCTGGAGGGCTTGTTGGGACCAGAGTTGCCTATGAAGTAGGAGGTGTTGAGTGGGAGAGAGAATCAAAACTGGCCCTGAATAGTGAGGGGAGAAAAAAAAAAACACAAAAAAACCCAAAAGAGAAAAAGAAAAGAAAATAAAAGAAAAAGAACGTCCTTTGAAAAGAGGAAGCTTGTTTGACAGCTTGGCCACTAGAGATATTCACAGTCCTGCCAAGTGTTCCCAGGAATAAAGGACAATTTGGGGGGCAATTAAATATGAGATCTTTTCCCTCACCAAGCTAAAAGTTAACGCTAACTACTTCATGAAATAAAACATCCAATTAGGGATAATGAGACTTCTGAGGTTAACCCCCCAACACATTAATTTTGAGTCTTCATTAAGTTAAACTTGTTTATTTGGAAAAAAAATCTTATTTTCCTTGTGGCTCCTGCTGTAACCTGTTTACCAAACACTACTGGGACACCCACACAAGCTTTTACAGAAGCCAGGCTGAAATTTAGAGTTGTTTACTTGCCCTCACAAAAAAATCCAAGGGCAGCAATGACAGTAGAAGTCCCTGCTCTCCCACATGCTGAATTCCAGCTAGGCGGATAGGAGTTGTAATTTACTTAGGATGAATATCCTCCCACACCTCCTGCATCCATTTATTGTGCCCCATTGCCTGCTAAAGATAAAGCTGTCATCTCTTCCTATTTAGACTAGGTCACCTGTCTTTTAACTGGGTGAGTTCATCTTCTGATCACCAAGATGCTACTCAGATTTTCACCTGCTTCACAGTAATGCAACTTCCAGACAGGTTTTCAGACACCTACAACTTGACATCAGCTTCTGCCCATGAGATTCAGACAGAGCAGAACACCAGCCAGAAATAGAGGCAGCTGGCTTAAATTAGCTGCGAGGACTGAGTTTTAGGGTGAAGATAGTGAAGATGAAAAAGATTTATTTAGAAACCTACAAAAGCAAAAATGAAAAAAAAAAAAAAGTGGTTTCTCTCCTCGCAGTTGGAGATGGGTAGAGGTAAAGCTCCTTGTGAAAGATGAGTCTTGGGAGAAGTGAGGCAAGCTTTTATTGGCAGCTGAGAAAACAGTATGATAAACCATTCCAAAAGCCATTAGAGAATGACTTGTACTCAGCAGCCAAGTAGGATCCCATGGGAGATTCTGAAATCTAACAAACTACTAACAATGCTGGTTCCATGGGAAATGAGGGGAGAGTTCACACAGCTATTAAGCCTGGGAACGACTATTACAATCAGTAGTCTCTCCTGTGCAAAGCAGGCCTTACAATTACACGCATGGATCTCTACTTCAGGACCGTGCCATTTATTTGAACATTAACGTACCACGCAGAAAGGAACTCCTGCTCTTCATTTAAGTGCTGACAGATTTATTATGTCTCTAGATGAGTTGTTGTAGAGTTAGTGGTAGGGCCAGGTGAGGAGTTATTTCCGTAGTTTTGATCATCTACAAACACAGCTACTGAAAGCACATTGAGTAGTCACTCCTCATTAGTGACTTACATGGATGTTTTCAGGTGGCCAAGAGAGGCCTTTAGAGAGTCACCTTCTCTGCTTCCAAAATGGATGAAGCTATTCAGCAGCATTCTCAATGCAGAATCAGAGACCACCATTCAAATTCACACCAAACCTCCCTCCAGTAGACAAACCCTAACTGCAGTTCATGTTTACTCGTGTCGTGTCTCCTTTTTTAGCTCAAACTGAAACACAGTATTGACATGAGGTCATTAAAAGCCATGTGCTAGATAGATGGCAGTCAATGAAAATAACCTGCCAAGAGTTTATACATAATTAAAATAAATGTATCACTGATATCCAGGGCATTTTGAAACAATCCTGGGTGTTTTGACTGTTCAATCTAAGCTTCTTGTGCCAGGAATTGTCCCTTGCGCCTTGTAAGAACACAGAATTTTGCTCAGATCCAAGGCAATGCCACCACTGGAAAATACTCTGTTAAGAACCACTGTGTAGGCATATCTTGGGCACGTAAAGCATACGCGCAAAATGCACTGTGGAATACACAACATGGAGAGCAACCAGCACAATCTGTCACGTTTTTGCAGACCCTGAAAAGTGTCATGGCAGGAGAATCATTTATATGCCGTTGTTTCTCTTTAACTTCACCAAATTCCTTTCATAATCCCTCACCTGCCCTGGCCCCACCCCCATAAAAGATAGTCATTACAACAGGAGGGAAGGTGGCCAGGCTGGGATCACATGTAATTCTTGTCTCCGGGTGCTTCATAAATTGCACTTACATTATCTGGTAATAAAGTTGGCAATGAAGAGGATGCTGTATCATGAGTTACAGGCATTTGCAGGTAATGTGGCAAGGAGTTCACCCCAGGGAACCCTCTTACTCAGTCATCTGCTTCTTCCCCTACAGCATCCCTTGTGCTTAGTCTCCCTTGTCTCTGATCTTGTTCTAGTTACTCAGGGCCTGAGTCATACACCTTGAAATAACAGTCACCCTCATTTCCAAATTCAAGCCTCAAAGACACATGAACAATTATGGTACTTCAAGAAATTAAGGTTCAATTTTGCCAAGGGTTGACCTTACGAAGTGCTGAGCTTTTTTGCCCTCAGTTTAATAGCGTGCCTCTCCTTGTGTTTAGTTTTAAGCTTTGGACTCGTTGCTTGCAATTAAGCACACATTTAAGCTGTTTGGTAGATTGTGGCCTGAGTATACAGTCCCTGGCAGATTCCAGTCTTGCAGGACAGAGTACTTGGGGACACATTTGTGCTAGGGCTGCACAAGTACAGCAGATAAATGTTATTCTAGATGCTGATAACTCTGCCAAGTGCTTCTATATACCTTGTCTTCCAAGCCATGAGGTTTTGCCATGTAAAATACAGTATAGTTATGCTGTTTCTGCAGCATTTCCACAAGCATGGAATTGCATCCAGCATGGGTGCAGGCAGGCTGCTTATAGAATTATGGGCAGTCAAATGGACTAACTAGGTTGCTTCTGATACAATCACTCCACTGTCACAGGAGAGTATCCTTCCACATTCACCCAACAGCTCAAACTCCCTACACGACCAGTATAGTTTAGATGTTAGTGCTGGAGATGGCACTATACTGTACTCTCCCTGCCAGCACTGACTATACCTTTCTGTTACGTGCAGCTGCAAGCAGAATCAAAGAATTTCATGGGGTATGTCTAAACTCCAGAACTCAGGAGTGCCTCCACAGTAGTCCCAAGTCCAGACACATGTCTCTGGTATGTCAGGGTGAGCCTTGGGCATGTGCCAACCTATCCTTTTGCCTCACCCACTTCTTCACACCTTTGTCTCATGGGAAATAAACTCAGGCCAAAAGACAACCATGACACGTTCTTCCAGACCCCCAAGCAAAGAACATACTGTCAGGTATTCCAGACCTGCATTCTACATGTATCCACATGCCCTGAGTTGTTTTAGGGACTTAAGACCTTCTCTGATAACTCACACCAGCTGTCTTGGAATACAGTTTTTAAAATTTATTTTTCATGAAACACAGGTATTTCATCAACAACCTTGCTTTTGTCTATGTGAAAAGTCTATCCTATCCCTCTGGCATAATCACATGGTGGGATTTCTACTTCTCTCAGGCTATCAGATGCCTTGCAGATGTGTCCCTTGCTCCTCAGAGACCCACATAAAACTCTGTCTTGTGAATTCTCACATGTCTTTAGTTCTGTATCTTCTTAGACAAGTAGTTGCCTCTCTCTTGCCTAAACACACAATCCAGGTACCAAGGTGCAACCTCACAAGAGAGGACCACACCAGACTCTGCAGAGATAAAATCCTAAATCTATAACGCTCCTTCTCACCCAGCTCCTCTTCCTAGCCTGAAAACAGGTGCCAAGGAAACAAGAAATGCAGAATTTGAAGGAGGGAATAGTGCTTTTATTAATAGTGGCCTAATGCTAGAGACTTGAAAACAAGAGGACTCAATAGAGGTTTTAAAGATTATTTACACAAGAAAATAATACAGAAATTCTATTCTGACATAAGCAGTTAGAAAAAGGTTTCAGCCTTTGATAAATTCTGCCCTTAAAACTTAAAACTCTTTAAACCTTAGAACTTTTGCAGAGAGACTTTAGTTCTGATTTTTACATGATTTTAGTGTCTGTTGCAGTTAGTATTTGCTATTAATGCCATGTGCCAGGTTACCTCAAGACTTGTTTTTATCAAAACAAAATGCTGTGGTTTGTTTCAACATCTGAACATCAGAGGCAGGTTACCTGGAGTAGCCCTGCAATGTCCCTAGTTTCAGACTGACCTCTGGCAATCCTACCTTCTGGCAGAATAACAACATCATGGGTTCACTTCCAAACACCTAAAATGCACTGACTTTCCAGAAGTAACAGTATGTAGGAAGGGAATCTAAACCTCAGTCAAACCCCATTGCCTCTGTCTTTTGCAGAGATGACAAATTTCTATTAACAGAAGGAGAATTGAAACAAGTCCTTTCCAATTTAAAGTTTCACACATCTACAGGAATATGCTAACTGAAGTTTGCTGAAAATAAAATGGAGAGTGATGCGGAAGCTAAAGTAACTTCACGTGCTATATTCAAAGCCAGACTGTGAATGGATTTCTTGAAATACCAAATTTTGACTGTAAAAAACCTGTCAGAATGCATCACATATGAACACAGAAAGACGTTACAGACTGCAGGGAGATGAGTATCTGTGATGAGAAAAACAACCCAACTGGCATGTAGAGGAATGCTTGAAGACTCCTTTGTTATGACTACAGTAAAAATACACATCTATTTTCCTAGAATAACAAAGCATTCATTCTCTCTCCTGCTTGGAGCTGTTGGGCATTTACAGTGTGTTATTAGCAACTGTACAAATGTCTTGTGTTTTGAAAAATCAAAGGAATTGGTAAGAAGATTTAATACCTTCCCTATAGCCCTGCCCCTGGATTTGCTTATGTGTTTCGCTTTAAGGAGTCACTGTGTAAAAGAAGGTAATTATGCTGGAATCAAGGACTGGCGCCCAAGACCTCCATCTCTCAGGGCAGCACCTCTATAATTAAGGTACAGAGTTGGGCTTCCTATTATTGCTTGTGCTTTTCCTGGCTTTGTGATTCTTTAGTGCTTTTTTGACCAGAGGTCTCTGCTGTGGGAGGGAAGGCTCATGCAGTGTAGCCTCCTAGCTCTGATGTAAGAAGCCCCACTTTGAGAGGAAGGGAGCTGCAGGTTTGAACCCCGATCTCTTTCTTGGATGGATATTCAAACCATTATGAGTTTCACCTTGGAGGCCATTTTTCAGCAAAACACTTTTGTTCCCCAGAGCAAGAGCTAGTTACCTAAATCTAGAAGTGAATGAAAGGAAGGAAGGCTCAAGGTATGTTCCAGTCTCACACACAGAAGTCTAAATCTGAGAAGAGGAAGAATCTAACCTCTCTTCTGTCATTTCCCAGTGCCTTGTTTCAACAGATGTTGCTCTCCCTTATTGAGAGGTTTTGTTGCTCAGAAATGGGTGCACCGCTGCCTAACTCCCTCTGTTCCTGGAAGGGGAGAGAGGTGCAGAAATCAGGCTCATGAATTACAGTCCTTAAGTACCTGCCTAGAGATAAAATACTTGGTCTGAGTCCCTTGTGAATCTTCCCCTTTTGTGCCTAGTGCCTAAGCTGAAAACAAGTGTAAAAGGTTGTTACAAAGGCAAAATATCTTTCTCTCCTTTGTTCATACCCTCAGCTGAATGTTTGTAACCCTTCCCTTGCATGAGATGGATTTACGCAGTGATCTGATTCAGAAAACAGATTCCTGAGGACACAAACCACTTTCTGACACATTAGATTCTAGCTAGATCAGCTCCCTGAGCTTGGCTCATCTGAATCCACTGGCACCAATGCAATACAAGACACGAGGCCAAAACGTGCAGGAAAGGAAGAAATCTGTGAGTGAGGAGGGAGGGGAATCAGGCAGCAGTAGCCCAAATTTAGAGAAACTTATGCTGTGTTGGAATCATACTCCAAGGTACGGTTTGGGCTGTTAATCTGCCCAGTGGGTTGCCATCATCCATAACTCCTGTAAAATAAATCTGTTTGAACTGCACGCTGAGTCTCAAAATAGATTAGATATCACCCACTGTAGGGCTTGGCGATTAAAAAAAAAAAAACAAACTTGGCAGTGAGCAAGGCCCAAGGGTGGGGTTTCATGTGATGCTGAATGCAGTTTAACAGCTTGCTGCTGCTGAAAGGGGGCTGCTTATCTTTTTTTTTTCCGCCTGCATTTCCTCCCCCACAGGCACATGACTGACATTAATGCCTGCCTTGCACCAACTCCAGCATTCATCTCTCACTTAGTTTAAGAGTGGGTCAGTTTGTCTTGCTAACCACATCAGAGAACAAAGCCAGCAAAAAAGTGAGTGGTCCACTGGGTTTAGGAGCCGAGTCAGCTTTCTTGGGTCACCTGGCTTGGTCGGATGAGCACCAACCACTCTGAGCGATTCCAGGGAAGGGACAGGAGCCTGTTGGCAACACTGAGCTTCTAGGTTGGCTCAATTTCCTACCAATTGCAGCCCAGCTCTTCTTGGACTTTGCTATCCAAAGTACATTATTAATTGCATGCAACTCCTGTGCCAGAGCCCTGCCATACTTTTACTTCTATGCATTATGGGCCAAATGAATTTGCAGATCCCTGTAGATTCAAGAACCAGCTTTGTTCTTGGCTCTTGCTGGCAGTTTAGGCAAGTTGTGGAACAGTGGTGCAATGTGCTTCCCCTCCGGGAAATTCTGCTTACTAAGGGAGCAATCTAATTATGTGCTTGAAGCTTTTGGAGAATCTGTTTCTCCAGCCCCCTGGAGGGGAGCTGCAGTAATCCAGATGCTAGGCAACAATGGTAGGAAATGCTGTGATGAAGCCTGCATTCAGTAGGGAAGAATGTCACTTAAATGACAAAATACCTACTTGAGAACTTCCTCTCTTTGAGTAGCAGTCTAGCAATGCCTTTGTTAAGAGGAGTTGATATTTTGTTCGCTGTCAGGTCATGGTTTTCACAGGCAGCTGTCATAATGGGCCCAACCTCTCTCTGTTGGCATTTATAAGCCAAGAGATTCACAGATCTGTTTCATAGGTCACAGCTCTGGCCCTTCCCTGTTCCCTAAATGAAAGCGATTTCATTTGACTTTGGCCTCTGAGGAGCAGCACCATCCAGTTTGAGTGATTACAGTCTACAGTCATCCGCATTCCTCGGACAGAAAAACATTTAACTGTGTCCCTGAACCCCAGACACACAGGCAATAGGATCCACTCAGAGCAGTTGAGACCCACTGTGATTTTGTAGAAGCTGTGGTGGACACCTTTTTTCCCATCCCATGGGCACATGAGTAACATGAGCTTTCCACCATCCTTCGTACCGAAGTTGATTTGCCACAGTGAAAATTCCTCTGTGCAATATATAAACCAAGTTCCTACCAACAGCATCTGTTGCTGAGCTATTGTTGAGGATGTAACGGAGCCATAGACTCCAGATTATTCCTCACAGAATCATTCAGTTTCTGTGTTTCTGTGTTGCCAAGGTCTGCAAAGAGGATGTGTGCACTTTCTGACAGAATTTGGGAAGTCTATGTGTTTCAGTAACATGGCCAGCAATTTCTGAAGAGGAATGAGCGTGTCCTGAGTTTCATGGCAGGGGTGAAAGAAGCAGGTCTGAGTCACCACTGGTGCAGCAGAGCTTCCATATTTTTATTCAGGGTGGTGGTTGCATTTTCTGCTTTTCCACACTTATGCCACAGTGTGCACGGTCTTTGCACCCCATTTCAGGATCTGGTTGTGCAAAGGAAGATGATTTGCTGTGGCTGCATTCAGTGCCTGGTGTGGAGCCTACTTTCTGAGAACACACTTGCCTTAGGCCCGCAGCAGAAGTCTTCAGATATGCTTAGCATTAAAATGTGGTTAACTTGGTTTCTAGCCCAGCTGAACTTTTACAATTAAGGAAGACATTGTGCAGTGAAATCAGACTTTTGTGTTTATTTATTTTTAGCTTCTATGGAAATTGCAGTGATGCAGTCACGGTCTGAGCATATGTGTGCTGTTGTGTGTCTGTCTGTCCTCCCTTTGCAAATAACTCCTGGCCATTTAGTTTCACTTAAAGCTAGTGGTTTCAAACATACTGAGTCCCTACATATTTCATGGAAAGAGACACTTGCATACAGCAGAGGGAAGCCTACAGCCTTATAAGGAAGAAAATGTATATATCAACCCAAGCCATGTTAGGTGTAAAAGAACATTACACAGAAGAGCTATATGTCCCAACCTCATGAAGAGTTTTAATCAGAGGTGGCACCAGCAGAGCATCCCACCATGAGATGAAAATGAGTTGGAAACCAGGTTTCATTTGCTGTGTGGCATATGGAAATACTTGATTACTCAGGAGAGTAAAAAATAAATACTGATTTTGTCTCCCACTCTTGCCTGCTCTCTTGCTTTGCTTCCTGTGCTGCCAGCCTGTAATATAGAACCAGATCCTGCATGGCCAGGGACTGAAGGTTGATAGGTCTGGGTAGAGGGTTTAATTTTAAGAGAATGTTAATGAAACTTATCCTCTGAATTTGAACAAGGAACATTTTACTTCCCATAGTCTTGTACATCTTTTCCTTAACCTCCCATTGGTCTTAGCAGGTATGTCCATCATTGAAACTATAAAATATACTATAACCATAGGTGAATTAAAAGGCTTTATTGGAGAAAACCACAATAAAACTGTGCTAGGTTTAAAATTCTGGTGGGCTTCTAGCTACTTTCAACAATCTACACATCTCCTGCCTTGTTGTGAGGGCCTTACCTTCCCAAAACTGAATGGTTCATACTACCAATTTTCTGAAACAGGACAGAATGAAGTACTAACAGAAATATAATATAAATTCCAGTTGCCAGAAGAAACAATCAAAATGTTTTTATGTGCATTCCTGGTGCTTTAACCGTCTGTCTTTGTCTTGGCTACCATATGTCAAACTCTGAAGTATGCAAGTAACCCTATGCATATAAATAGCTACTAGATCTTCTCAAGTGTTCAGAGGTCTGTGGCTTCACGGAACAAATACACATGAGTATGCAGAGACTGATGTAATAATTACTAATCATATTGTAGGTTTACATATATAGTATAATGTGCTAGCTCTATACCTTCACTATTATCAGTTACTCTCTTGACTTCAACACATTTATTCATGTTAGTAGACAAATGCACTATCCTCCCTATAGTGGCGAAGTAAACAGAGAATGTACCCTGGAACTAGAATTTGAGAATCCAGACTGTTTAACTGGAAGAAGTATCCCTCGCAAGGGATCCTGTCAGAAGGATCTTCTGACGCTTGACCTGGCGTGTGCAGCCCTTCCTCACGCTGTTCCTAGATGCTGTGTGGTAATCAGTCAGGGACCATTCACAATAAGCAACTTGGAAGCAGCCACCCTGTTTTGGGAGATAAGAGAGTTTAACAAAATGGGCAGTCACAGTGGGCCTCAGTGGGATCGCAAGCACATTTAAGTCACTAGCACAGGCATGGCCTTAGTGTCTTGCAATTGCTAATACACATATAGCTAATGTGAATTTGTGAGGTTTACAGTATAGAAAGAATGTCCTTTAAAGTTGGACTAATTATTTGCTACTTTTCCTTTTAAAGATGGTTTTAACATCAGTTCCTCCTTCCCCTTTGAGGCCCAGCTGCCAGCATTTCCCATTTCCACAGCTCACCCTTAAACTAAGGTAGACTCCTTATGCTCCCCTAAGTAGCAGTGATGTCAGCAAGTATTGCAGAAGCAATGCAGAGCCGGAAAGAAAGGCCTGAACTCATCTTTGGCAGATTTAAAAGCCTGTCATCTCTCAGTGCTGCAAGAACAATCCTGTGTAAGAGAGGATTAGCTCAGAATGCATTTTACATTAAAATTCAAACACTGTCATAGGAGAAAGATGCTTTTCTTCTTTTTTTTTTTTTTTTCCCCCAAAAGGAAAACATTCCAGTGCATATTTTGATTGTTGTTTATTCTGCTTCTCATACAAGTCTATGGAGGAAGAGTGAAAATAATAAAATGCTGTTTTAAAAGGGCAAAACTTGAATAATTGAGAAGTCAATATATTGTTTTTCTTAGTCATAGATGCATATTAGTCAACAGTTTTAAACATGTTAAAACCTGCTGTTTAGTCCTTAATTACTTTTCATTCCTTTTTTTTTTTTAATATTGTCAAAGCATCTAGAGGCCCAGTCCTGATTGAGGACTAGGGTCCTTATTTTGCTCACACAAAGAACTTAAGTTGGATGGGTGTATCTTTCTTTCAAATTGCTTGTTCAACTATAATTATTACTGAAATGATGCAATACTAGGAATATATACTTATAATTACCATGGACAGATGGTCTTGAGTCAATTCACTGTGTTTTGTTTTGCTTTGTTTTAACAAATTACGTGCTTTAATTAACAGAAATCTCAGCCAGACATTTACCTATCAGTTTACATAGGCTTTCTTTGCCCTTTTAATTGTAGCTGCAGCCATTTCACATTTAGATGTGCAGAGTATCTATATTAACACAACACTTTCGTTGATAATTTTGAAGGCACCTGTGAATCAATGCTTACAGACGAATAATTATTCTCTCAGTGCACTCATCTGATCATAAAAAGAGCTGATGCTGTCAGCATTCCTTGCTTTGCTATAAAGTATTATTTCTGTTTTACAGAGGAGGGCAGTAAGAAACACAGTTTAATGTCTATTTTTTGAAAGCTGTTATCAGGCAACTTGTACCCTTTGGGTCTGCAATTGTGGCACCAGAACCATTTTTCAGTTCCCAAAATGTACGCTGGCCACATTGTAACTGCATATGGGGTTAAGGTTCTGAAGTATAGTTTTTCCCCCTTCCTGCATCCTGGTTTCTGCTGGAGGGAAACTCAGGTATATGGGAAAAGAAGGATCTACAGCGTGCTCCAGCTGGTCTCCATCTGGACAGACACAGGATCACAACAAGGGTCAGGACAGGGAAGTGGAAGGACAGAGGAGGGACACACTGTGAAACCCATAGTACCCCACACATTACCTGTTACCAACGATAGTAGACATATAGGGTGAAAAACTCTCATTAGTGTTGGGGTCCAGATAAAGGAACTTTCTGGCAAACATGGGACTAGGGCACATTTTTTTGTCTCAGGGTTTTGATCTTATTCCAGGATCATTCTTTCCCTCATTTCTGTTTGTTTGCTGCTGCAAAATCACTTTGGATACTATGATACTACATATTACAGTTTCAAAATAATATTTTGTGCAGTTCAAATTCTCCTTTTTAGAAAGCAACTTGTGACAGTAAATCTGAGAAACCAACAAATTTCCTTTCAATGATCAGTTCATCTCTAACCTCTCTCTACAGCCACATTTTTCCTGTCCTTGATACTTACCTTGATCACAGGTTATTTTCAGCTTGTATTTACATTATTACTCTTCATCTATGAGAAGAATTTCAGTTTCCCTACAGCAGACTGGCATTTTTTTCTGCGATGTTTCAACAGGAGTTAATTTACATCAGGAAATTGCTTCAAGGTGATCCATCTGGGACAGTCAAAAGGTTTGCATACTCTGTATGTGCTCTGTAGACATATTTTGATATTTCTTTTGCACTTCACACATCACCTGTATCCCACAATCATCTCCCCACCATGACCAGTCTTTGCCCTATTCATAATAAGCGGGCAATAAACAAATGGGTGCCAGTCATTGAAACATGGAATGGTTTGGCTTGGAAGGGACCTTAAAGATCATCTGGTTCCAACCCCCCTGCCATGGGCAGGGACACCTTCCACTAGACCAGGTTGCTCAAAGCCCCGTCCAACCTGGCCTTGAACACTGCCAGGGAGGGGGCAGCCACGACTTCTCTGGGCAACCTGTAACAGTGCCTCACAACCCTCACAGTGAAGAACTTCTTCCTAATATCTAACCTAAATCTTCCCTCTTTAAGTTTAAAATGTAGTTACCCCTCATCCTATCACTATACTCCCTGAGTGTCCCTCCCCATCTTTCCTGTAGGGCCACTTTATGTACTGGAAGGCTGCTATAAAGTCTCCCTGAAGCCTTCCCTTCTCCAGGCTGAACAACCACAACTCTCAGCATGTCCCCATAGGGGAAGTGCTCCAGCCCCCTGATCATCTTTGACTTTGGACTTGCTTGAGCAGGTCCATGTCCTTCTTATGTTGGGGGCCCCAGAGCTGGACACAGCACTCCAGGTGGGGTCTCCCAAGAGCAGAGTAGAGAGGAAGAATCCCCTCCCTCGACCTGCTGGCCACACTTCTCTTGATGCAGCCCAGGACACAGTTGGCTTTCTGGGCTGCAAGCACACACTGCTGGATCGTAGTCAGTTTTCCATCCACTAATACCCCCATTATCCCTCTCTGCAGGACTGCTCTCAATCTGCTCATTGCCCAGTCTGTAATTGTGCTTGGGATTGTCCCAACTTATGCACAGGATCTTGCACTTGGCCTTGTTGAACTTCATGAGGTTTGCACAGTCCCACCTCTCAAGCCTGTCAATGTCCCTCTGGATGGCACATCCCTTCCCTGCAGCGTGTCGACCACACCACACAGCTTGGTGTCATCAGCAAGCTCACATAGGGTGCACTCAGTCCCACTGTCCCAGTTGTGAAGTGCTAAGGGACAAAAAAGGGTCCCTTCTTTGCCTGGACGTATTGTGAAAGGACTGCTCAGAATGCCCTTCCTTCCTGCACAAGGTTAATTATTTTTCTAAGTAGAAAACCTGTTTATTTTCTGCCATGTCTCAAGTTGAAAATACAAAATGCTTCATTTACCACAGAGGCACTCAGCATCAAGTCAATAGGTGCCATGCAAGAACTTGAACAGTACTGAATAAAAGCAATTCCAGGGGGGAATTTACTGACACATCCTACTTTGTTGACTGACACTATTCTGATGCAGAGCTACGTATGTGCCTGGTCACAAAACAGGCAAAACACTGTATTTCTGCAAAGGCCCATTTCCCTTTCCCCATCCAGCCTTGATTTCAGAAAGAGTTAAAAAATGGGATATTTTCAAAGTGGGGAGTAGCATGTATTTACAATATGCCACCACATTTCTAACCAATGCATGGCATGGCTCTTATTACACAGCAGATATGGCTTTTTTTTCTTTCTCCTTCCTCCCTCTTCCCTCCATCCAACCACTTTTTGATCAGTTGAAATGATTAGGCGAACAAAAAGCTAGTCCAGGTGTCCTTCAAAGAGGCTACACAGCCCTAACAAAAGTATGCACTGAATCTGCTAATGCCGTGGCTCAGTTAGGCAGAAATCTCTGTGCTTTCTGCTCCCCACATCTTTCTCCCAGGAAGGCTTTCTCCAGAAACATCAGGAAGCTTGTCATCTTACACTGCCCCTCAAGTACTTCATTACACTCCTCAAAACTATACTTTTTGAGAAAAGCTGACAACAGTGTGTAGACTGTCATGCAGATCTCTCATGATGCATGAGTTGTCCTGTCTGGTTTGGCTGTTTTGGTCTGTTGTCTCCAGTTGTAAGCTTAACTGCTCAGTCCTGAGAGGTAGGGACATTCTGTCTTCTGTCTGTACAGCTCATAGCACTATGGTGTCCTGTGTCTATCGCTTCAGGTTTCTAAAAATGCATGCATGCAATCTGATTGATCCTAATTGCTCTTCTCCATTTCTAATGTTTAATCATATTTTGTGTAATCCTACTCCCCCTGCCTAAATGAGTATGGAATTATACTCAGAGCAGCAAAATCTGCAGGGATGGAAAACAAAAAATATTTCCTTGACTTCTCATTATTTTTGGGGACTACGGTGTGTCTCATCAAGGACTCCCACACAGGACTTTTGTGCCCTAGGTCTATGAAATTGCTATAGCCACACTCTAACAGGCCACTCAAATCTACCACCTCTAAAGATTTCTACTACTTCACCCCCAATCAGGCATCCTGATAGTAAAAGTTCCCAGCCAGGTCTACCTTTCCTATATCTCTCCCCAAGCACAAAACAGCCAGCTTGAGACAGTATTGAGATCATATTCTTGCTCCTGTGCTGGTGCTTCCTGAGGCAGATACGAACCTGTTAGATGAAGTCAGTGGTTATAACCACAGTGTTAAAAAAAGATCCTGTGTTGCTGAGTATTTCATGGCTGCTCTGTGGTGGAGAGAAAGCTGTCTGAAGCTGTGCAGTTCAGGATGTGTTTTAGTTACAGTGCAAGGATATACCCAAACTGAATGTGTCAGAAAAATATATAAACCGTTGCGTGACAATAATGCAAAAGAAACTTGAAAATATACTAATGCCTCTGCAACCACAGAGAGAGAAAAATGGGGTGTACTGGCGTATGGATGGGCAGGCTGTATGTGCAGGGTTACTGCTTTGGTGAAGTACTCAGAAATTGCTCCCTGATGCACTCCCAAAGTGCTAGACAGACTGAACACAACTTGCCATCACTCATAAAAAATTGCTGCTCAGGCCATGAGGGTGTGCTGCCCTAGCAGAGTGCATCCTCCCTAACCCTTCGCCAAAGTGACACATGGCTCCCCGGAGGAGATGGACAGACAGGAGGCAAGTTCATGTTTGTGGTGGCTGTGGAAGTGGCTGGGGTTTAACCGTTCTTCATAAGGCTCTGCCTGAAAACTGCTCCCACCCCAGTGACTGAAGAGCCCTTTGAGGACAGCAGGTTCCTGTCCCCAATCCCCTTAAGGCAACGTGAGGGAATTTATGACAAAACAAAGGGGCCCCAGAGGAGCTGGTTCCTGGAAGAACTCACCTCCACTGGAATCCCCATTTGTCTTGTCTCACTCTATGAATCCATGGGATTTGTTCTTTTTAAAGCCACCTTTCATATGCTACACAAAAAGCCTCCCTATGTGACACCTCCCATTTCACTTTCAGGGTTCCCTTAGACCCATATTTCATACCTAAGACATTACACAGTCATTATTTTACTACTTTGCTGGTGACTCAGTGTCCCTCTTCACCTGCTCCCTAATTAAAAAAGTACCATAATCACTCCCACCTTCCATCCTCCACAGAGACACATCAGTGTACTCCAAATTTTCTGCTAGGATCTCTTCCAAAGGCTCTGTCCATACCATTTCCCTTATCATCTACCCTCATACCCAGTGAAAGGATTTTGTCTTCCTCTCATTTTTCCTACTCATGGCTCAGTTGACCCTAATTTCATTATGTTAAGGACTTCATGCACTTTTTTTTTTTTTTTTTTTTTTTCCCCCACATCCTTCCCTCCCTACCTCCAGGGCTGGGTTCATACTCATTCCCCCACTATCATTAAGGGGTTTTTTTTTTCTGTCTGGGAGAGGAATTATTCAAAGTGTGGGTGTGTCCCACCTTTACTGAAAGAACAAACAGAGAGGATGGATAGACACTGTCATCTTGGAAGGTGTTAACGGATTTTTGGTTCACCATACACTTAGAAAAGTGCCTGAGACTGTAGTTCTAGTAAACATAGGGAAAAAGCTCTGTGCCCTCTTCATTTTTTCTTCCTTCTTCATTATTAAATATTTACTGAAATCAAGATAGTTCTGCCCACTCATGCCAAGAATACACCCCAAAATTTGAGAAATAAATGGAAACTGTGTTCATAAGTTACTGCTTCAGAGAAGACAGAGGTACCATGAGGCTGAGTGTAGGGCTCACAAACTCAGACCATAACTTGTACAAAACAGAGAAGAAAACACAGAGTCTAGCAAATATGATAATGGCATTTATTCAAAGATGTTTTCATGTTGAAGAACATCTCTATAGGGCTCCTAAACCAAACCAAGGCAGTAGCCCCCATGTGTACTGAGAAAAGCATGATATACCAAAACATGTCTACCCATTTTTTTTTATTATTTCTTCTTAATTTGAGTTTAAAACTAGCATGAAAATTGTCTTAATCTCCACACTCCCAGTCTCATTAAACCGTCTATTTATTTTGCTCTTTTTCCTCTGGTTTATTTATTTTTGGCTCCTTCTCCGTCATTCCTGGTCTGTATTTATTTGTGTTTGTTCTTGTTTTTCAAATACAGGACCTGCTTCTATTGTCTTTACTCAGGCAATTCTTTATTGAAAGCAAATGGCAATCTTACTGGAGAAAAGGCAATGGAAATGATCCATGGTTTTCATATTTGGATCTTGCTTTTGTGGCAAGCTGCCTGCTGGTAGAGATATTTACCAATATACAAGCAGCCTCAGATCTGGTCGCAGATGACCTGTTAAATACTATGTTTCCATTTACAATCTATGTAAGGAATTTAATGTTCATAAAATTTTCTATTTTTAACCTATTTTTAAAATGGTTTCCACTCAGAAGGGGCAGTATTATTCAGGAATCTATTTCTTGTGCTATGAATTATTGAAGACTGCAGGAAAAATAACTGGTTTGCTGGCAAGGTACATATGCAGAAACATTGACCCATGCCTTTGACTCATGATGGCTTCTTGTCAATCATTTGAATGATGCAATTTGTGCAAAACCCTTTGTATTCTTCTCTGTTGCTTCCAGAAATGGCCAGGTGTTTCTTGGTACATAAATTTTATTAATCTTGAAAGGGGATTGTAAGCTCCTTTTTTAGCAGAGTGAAGATAGATGATTTATCTCTAAGGCAGTCAAGACTTATAATTGCGCATCTTCTGTCAACGGGAATATTGCTTTTGACTTCAGTAACTACAGAACAAAGTCACAGGTAGAAGACAGATTTATTTTTTTGTCTAACCCTCCCCAGAGGAGATAGTTGACAATTTTTTTTTAGATTGAGACTACAGTTTTCTCTCTGAGTCTTGGCATTTCCTTAAAAATTACCATTACCTTTATTTTTCCTGCATAATTTATCTCCCTAGTGCAGAGTCTGAACCATCCTGACCAAGTAGGTAGTCACCTTGCGACAGCTTGTTTTATCTTGTGTTGGTGCAATCAAGGCTGTATTATGTTAGATATGGAGAAGTTCATAAAAACAGACCACAGGGTTTTCCTGAGAAACTAGGAAATGTTTCTTGCATTTCTTTCAGCTTCTTCGGTGTTTCATCCTTGTAATCATATCACTACCACACTAAAGAGCCTCAGAAAAATGTAAAGGAAACTCAATTTGTTAACTCTATAACTTTAAATAATCCGGAAGAGAAAAATGTTGGGGAGACATTGAATGTTATTGATTTTTTTGCCTCTAATCAGGCAAAAGATGAGGCTTTCTGAGGAATAAACATCTTTCCACAAATCCATTCAGGATTTGAGAATGTGGTCTTTTAGTAAATTTTCCTGAAGGAAGTCTTAAAACAGATTTAAATTATTGCCAGATACCTAACTCTCTCTGGCTCAGGGTCAATATTTAACAAGCAGTATGCTGCAGC
>NW_020799091.1:29216410-29224194 GCF_003259725.1 Athene cunicularia | reverse complement strand
TCTCCTCTCCTCTCCTCTCCTCTCCTCTCCTCTCCTCTCCTCTCCTCTCCTCTCCTCTCCTCTCCTCTCCTCTCCTCTCCTCTCCTCTCCTCTCCTCTCCTCTCCTCTCCTCTCCTCTCCTCTCCTCTCCTCTCCTCTCCTCTCCTCTCCTCTCCTCTCCTCTCCTCTCCTCTCCTCTCCTCTCCTCTCCTCTCCTCTCCTCTCCTCTCCTCTCCTCTCCTCTCCTCTCCTCTCCTCTCCTCTCCTCTCCTCTCCTCTCCTCTCCTCTCCTCTCCTCTCCTCTCCTCTCCTCTCCTCTCCTCTCCTCTCCTCTCCTCTCCTCTCCTCTCCTCTCCTCTCCTCTCCTCTCCTCTCCTCTCCTCTCCTCTCCTCTCCTCTCCTCTCCTCTCCTCTCCTCTCCTCTCCTCTCCTCTCCTCTCCTCTCCTCTCCTCTCCTCTCCTCTCCTCTCCTCTCCTCTCCTCTCCTCTCCTCTCCTCTCCTCTCCTCTCCTCTCCTCTCCTCTCCTCTCCTCTCCTCTCCTCTCCTCTCCTCTCCTCTCCTCTCCTCTCCTCTCCTCTCCTCTCCTCTCCTCTCCTCTCCTCTCCTCTCCTCTCCTCTCCTCTCCTCTCCTCTCCTCTCCTCTCCTCTCCTCTCCTCTCCTCTCCTCTCCTCTCCTCTCCTCTCCTCTCCTCTCCTCTCCTCTCCTCTCCTCTCCTCTCCTCTCCTCTCCTCTCCTCTCCTCTCCTCTCCTCTCCTCTCCTCTCCTCTCCTCTCCTCTCCTCTCCTCTCCTCTCCTCTCCTCTCCTCTCCTCTCCTCTCCTCTCCTCTCCTCTCCTCTCCTCTCCTCTCCTCTCCTCTCCTCTCCTCTCCTCTCCTCTCCTCTCCTCTCCTCTCCTCTCCTCTCCTCTCCTCTCCTCTCCTCTCCTCTCCTCTCCTCTCCTCTCCTCTCCTCTCCTCTCCTCTCCTCTCCTCTCCTCTCCTCTCCTCTCCTCTCCTCTCCTCTCCTCTCCTCTCCTCTCCTCTCCTCTCCTCTCCTCTCCTCTCCTCTCCTCATTGTGAGCAATATTGGAAAGTCTGGGCTGTATGATGTGCCCAAGCTATAGGCTGGGGACACATGCTTATTGCTCTGTTTTATTAGAAATACCATATCACAAAGGAAGCCACCTCATGCTGAGCATTCCTCGGAAAATCCTTCCTTTTTCTTATTGAGCCAGGTGACCCTATTGTACTGACAGATGTTTTTAAAAATATATGAAATGGGGTGGGCTATTTTACAAGTCTGTAAATTTAGTAGAAAGACAACTAAATGTCAAAGCATCTTAAAAACATATCTCAAATGCAAAAGTAGGGATACCTCTGGCTACTGCCATGGGATAACTGGTGGATCCCATCCTCTGTTACCAGTATTCTCCTGCAGCCCCTCTTAATTTATGTTGCTGTTCCTTCTGTCTTTCCAGGATGCCCTATGTGTCAGGAAAAGATGGGAGGAAAAGAACAGTTGAATACAGAGATCTCAGCATCTGGGCAATTTTACACCTCCACCCCCAATATCTTAATTACTAGTCTGACAATGTCGGTTGTTAAGAGTGAGGTTTCCCTTTTCATCTAAAGCAAAGTGACTGCAAGGAACCCTTTCACTGCTCCTTCCCCTTCCTCCTCTACCAGCAAGCTCTGGCCACTTCCCCGGAGGCAACTCTAGGGACTGTGCAGCTGAACGGTGAGGTGTGTGTCTCAGGCTGTTCCAGTGCAAGCTCATCCAACAAGCAAGTGCAGTAATAAAAAAGCGCAGCATTTTATTCTTGGATCCAGTTTATCTATGACCACACCAAGGCTTGACTCATAGGAAGCAAAGGGGGTGCCACTGTAGCAGACATGTGCAGTTATCCAAAATTCAGTGTAACATGAAACTTCTCCTGAAGATACCAGATGATGCTTTAATCCAGTCTGGTGCAGCCTCTGACTCCTGCTGTTGGGAAGGTTTATCTTAGGTGTGGCAGAGCAGCTAGCAGAGAAATTAACCCTTCAACACAAGACATCAAGTTTGCTGATCTCTAAGCAGTGTTGTGAGCCAACCACAGTGAAACCTTTTTAAAAAGGACAGAACCTTTCATGCTTTCTATTGTGTAACTCATGCAGCTTTGCAGAAGTTTATCTTAAAAACCACCAGTTGCTGACTAGAATTAATATTACACCATCAGGCTGGAAAGGTCAGTTCCTTACTTTTTTTGCCAAATGCTGGTAAGCATAGAAGAAATTTGAAAATCAACAAAGCCAACAAAAGATTTAGGGAAGAAAAAAAAAAAGCCCAACCAACCAAAAGACCTTGACTAATAGAAATTTTGACCAATTTGGTAAATGGGAATTTTGTCGCAATCCCTCACCACTGACATTCCACTCTCCTGCTTGCTTCAAACCCGCAAATGAACAGCCAGGATGCTCTCTGAATGAAAACAATGGTGCAGAGCAATGGTAAATGATTTGGACTAGTGAGGTGAGCAGCCTGTCACTTCACCTCAGCAGAGCTCTCATCTTCTCTGCACATTGGTGCCCAGGAGGCTGTATCCTGAGTGCCAGGACTGCAGAGAAGCAGTAGTAGCGGGGTCTCACAGAGTGTGGGTCCATCCAGCAGACTTCACGTGTTGCTTCATCTTCTCCTCTGATAGACACTGTTTGCCCAAGGAAGAGCAATGCTATAGTATTAAATGCAAATATATGAGATCCTAGTGATCTGGCTGGGAAATATAAGGGCAACTTTACAAATCTGTGGTGACCCAGCTGCCACAGATGTGATTCTTCTGTTGGGATATGAACACACTTGACTTTAGCAATATTATGGGTTTTGACAGCTCCTTCCATGTGCTAGTGACCCAGAGACAAAGAAAAGAAAGTTTGTACCAATAATGATCTGTAGGACCTGGCATGAGATCTAACAACCAGTATGGATAGGGCCACATGCCAGCCAGGGAAGCCCTGGAAGGCCAAGTGAGGAAGTTTGTGTTTGATGCAGTAGAAAAGGAGACAAGAGGACAGGTACAAAAAACTCCTGAGGCCTAAACAGAAATTTGAGGCTATGACACCCTACGCTAGGATATACTGTAATAGAGCAAGCTGAATTTGTCTTTAACCTCCTGAAGCAGGTGTCCTGGAGTAAATTAACCACTTGCACTCAACAGTTCTGGCAGTCTTGGGTGCTAACGGACAAAGCAAAAAGGAGTGATAATATCAGCTCAATAAAGCCTGAAAGACAAACAATATTTGCAGCATATATTTAACGTATAAAAGGGGGGGAAATGGCATTTGTTGGGCTGGTAAGGAGAAGGTAGCAGCTGCTAGGATACTAGAGTACAAGGACTTGTGGACATTTTTTATTTCTGTGAACGGAAATAAGAGAAGGAAAAGAGCTTAAGGGCAAAGAGAGTAAGCCTTCAAAGTTATTCTGTGTCCTTAGCTTCCCTGAGATTTTTTTCTTTCTGTATCTGATTTAGATTATAAAATCCCTGGGGCAGCAATAGTCTTTAATTTGAGTCTTCTTCAGTACTGACCAAATCATTGATGCTTAACAAGCAAATAAAATGTTGATAAATTAATATAAAGGTTGCCTTTCTGCAGTCTGGCACTTAACAGATGATACCGAGTTAGAATTGAAGTAAAAACATTTGTATTGAACTAAGCACAGGATCAGCTTTAAGAGAAGAGCATGAGAGTCCTTCTACTGCCTTTAAATGAGGGAGGATCTGGCTCATGTTGCAAACAATTCTTTAAAATCAAAAGCATGCAACTGGGTACTGTACAGGCAGGTAGTTTCTGCATATTGCACACTGTAATTTCCCACCAGACTAACTACAGACCCAGTCAGGCAAGCTGCTGTATCTTGATGGACCCCGGGGTTCCATGTGGGTGCAGAAGCCAGCCATGCAAAGCAGCTTGCTGGATTATGGCATAATTCATTGCTGTGGTGCCACTTATGCACTTTAATGGGCTTTATTCACAGCAGGGATGACTGAGGTGCCGGGGGGCACAAGCCAAGTTGAAATAGATTTGTCAAACTTATTTCATGCTTTGTTGTAGTGGCTACATTTTAGACAGATTGTGAAAATTATGTTATTTTTAAGATTTAGATTACAATACTGCCTAGAGACTAATAAAAATTGGGGATTCTGCTGTAATGGTTGGGTCCCAAAATATGTGAGAACACCAACCGGCTGCAATCCCAACCATCTGCAAGCTAAAGAACAGCAAAGATTTATGTACCATTTGTTTTGCTAACTTCCGCAGGATCTTGGATATTAAGAAGAATATAGAGGCTGATAAACACACTCATACGCCTTTTGATATGTTTTCTATCCTATCCTATCCTATCCTATCCTATCCTATCCTATCCTATCCTATCCTATCCTATCCTATCCTATCCTATCCTATCCTATTTACAATAGTGTCATCTTTTCCCTTCTTCTTTAGCCATCAGGAATTTATGTTGTTCTCTTCATTTTGAGTTGTTACAGGAAAGGTAGATTTTTGAGGTGGTAGCAGATGTAATTCAGAACAAAGCTAAAAAAATGCTGCCATGGCCATATTCCTCCATCTAACTGAAACAAACAGTCTGGAAAAAATTTCACAGATCAACACATCAAGCAATGGCAAAAAAAATTCCTTTTGCTGATAAAGTGGCAGGGTTTTGTCTCTGGCATTACACACATAAAACTTCTAGTCTTACCTGTGTACTAATGTATCTAAGATTAATTCTACTCTTAGTACAAGTCCTTGTGAACGAGTTCAGGGATCATGCAAAAGGGACAGCATGACAAAGTTTTTTTGTGGGCCATTTGGGTAAGAATCTGGTAGATGAGACTGCTCTCACGTGGAGTTGAGGGGGCTGTGCAGAGAAGAAGGGGGGGGTGGTGGAAGGCAGAACAGGGCAGAGAGGAAGAGCCAGCTATGGTGTGAAAAGCCTTGAAACAGTGTAAATGGATTTCAAGTTCTAGCTAAGAAAGCAAGCTGAAGAAATGTCTGTCACAGAAACAAGTTTTGCTTGTCTCCTCCCTCCCCCTGCCCCAAGAAATGAGAATGATATACATAGACAGAGATAGATAGATAGATAGATAGATAGATAGATAGATAGATAGATAGATAGATATAGACATAAAACTAGGAAGAGTGGTTGAGGGAAAAGACACACCATATCAAAATGTCATGCAGTTAACGAGAAATGAAGAGTAGAAGAAACAATTAAAAAATACTGTGACACCATATGGAACTTTCCACGTTCAGTTGCATTTAAAAGAATCTTTAAAAACAACTACCTTCTCCTCACCTCAAAATAGTGTCCTTTGTTGGAAGACAATATCATTATTTAACACCTACCCCACCCCCCAGTTTTACATGTTTGAATCCACAGATTGTCTACTACAGGCATTAGAAACTTATGATCCTGGTGTAAGAGATAGCACATAGGCTGATTTTGAATTGTAGATGGGCAAGCAAAGATACAGCTTGGAACATTGTGGCATTTTAAGAGAGGCATCAGAAAGAGAAAGCAACTCCCAGTCCTGATGGATGCAATAGCTATTTTCCTCTCAGTGTAAACAAGAAATCAATGAGATGCCCCCTTTTTAGTGTGAGCTGAAACAATGGCAAACCTCTGCCTAAGGACACAAACACACAGATCTAAACAGCGTAGGTCATCTGTTCCTAGAGGGGTTCCCAAGGTCCAATAAATGATGGGGCAGGAGACTGAAGGAAGTGAAGCCTTGTACATGAGAGAGAAAGGACAGAAATGTGAGAGAGGATGAAAAAAGTCATTCGGATATAAACTGAGATGCACCTACTTGCCTGAGAGAAAATGAGGCTGTTGGTTTTGAGAGATGTGAAGGTCTGATTTAATACTTGTATCTATGCAGATATAAGTATATCCTTCCTGTTCTTGACCTTGCAAACCCACTGTTCCCACTGGTGCTGGTCCTTGTATCTCTCTGACCTGACATAACTCACAAACTCAGCAGAAAACTAACCCAGAAAAACTTAGATAATGCACGTCACATATTTGCACATGCACTGGTTGGGATTACTAGTGGAAGGAGGGGAGTACGAAGAGTGAGATGAGGGGGAAGATGAAGGGCAAGAGGAGGAAGATGAGACAAGATTCCTTTCGGAGGAATGGAGCCATCTGATCTGTTCAGCTGCCTGTGAAACCACAGCCTGAAAGCAAGCACAGAGAAGCAAAGCACAGTCTGGAAGTAAGCCGAGAGGTTCTCCTGGTGCTTTTATTCTTACACTGTTCTCTAATAGAAAGAACACCAAATATCCTAAATTCTTGCTAATCAAAAGATCAGAAATAGCAACATCATAAGGGTGCTGCTCTAATTCAGCTGCGGTAAGCCACCATGATTTGTAAACATGATTCAAGAAGCAGACAGAGTATATTTGATCTGGAAAGATAAGAGTGTGTGCTGCCCAGGGAAAGACATATACTTTGACATAGATAATAAAATGCCATGCCTTAGCCTTGACTGTCTTCTGCATACCCATCTTTCTGTGAGGAATATCTGAAGATGTCATTAAGGAGAACAAAGCAAAACAAAACTCTGAACTCTAGCCTTTGCATACTAAATATTGTCCTGAATACATAATGCACCTGCACAGATTCCCACTGAAACGGGAGCAGAGGTGTCACCCAGTGCTTTTCTCATTCTGGGAGTGGGACAATAAAGTCCCATTTACAAAAAAAAAAAAAAATCCATGGCAGTAGCCTGGGAAACTGTAGTTTATGAGAGCCTTATGAAAGTACTTCATGGTTTTCATGTAGAATGCTCAAGTACTTTTTCTGAAAGTTCCTACTAAAGTAAAACCTCCAGGATCATACCAAATATGGTCAGAAAGTGCCTAGAGAAATCTCTGTATTCTGTCTTCCTTGGCACCCATGACTTTTCATACTTCAGTGAAATATCTGTGAATGATTCAGTTAACCTCTCTTGAATTTTAAGGTAGACTGAATTCTTGGAATACCTGAGGCAATTTGCAATCTTGGGTGCAAGCTGTACCATCAGCTGTTTTATCTTGAGATCACATAAAATTATCATGGTTTGCTTTGTGGATTTTTTATCTTTATCAGAAAAAAAAGGTCCTTAAATTATCCATAGATCTTTAGGTGAAAATACTTGAGGATGGTAGCAGGAACCAGGTTAAGTGAGCTTCTCTGTCAGCCATTTTATGTTGCCAATTTTAAAGGACACAGATGACCAGGCACGTAGCATAAGGACAATTCAGCCGTGGTGCCATCTAATGCTCTAGGGAGAAAGACCTGATTTTGCCAAAGCCAGCAGCAGAGCACCCGCTGAGCTCAAGGACTACATTTTAGTTGACAGGTATCTTACCGAGAACGACAGAAACATTGCTCTGCCAAGCTCTTGCCAGGAAATCAACTCTACTCAGGTGAGTCACCAAAATTAAATCCTTCTTAGAGCAGACTACGACCATATCCACAACATCACTGCGTGGTTTTACTGAAGAGCACCCTACCCGGGACGGTGTGTTGGGTTCGCTCCGTTTCTTACAGCCCCTGCCTCGGGCAGGAAGGGGCAAAGCCATACCTCCCCTTTCCCCGTACTCCTCATATCCCGCCCGAGGGGTTTAACAACCGGTGGACTTCATGCTGACTATATCGCATTTCGGGGATTTTCTTCCCGATTGCAACACCCATACATTTTCTTTTAATAACAAATCGAATTAAAATGGCAACCCGAGAAATGCAGACCCTCACCGGGTGAGCCAAGCCGCCTGTGCCACCTGGCCCCCCGGGGGAGGCGGC
>NW_020799091.1:29196337-29216360 GCF_003259725.1 Athene cunicularia | reverse complement strand
CCCGGTCCCGCAGCCCGTCCCCAGGCGCTGCCGCGGTGGGGAGGTCGGGGCGTCCCTTCGATGTGTTTGGGCCGGTCGCGGAAGTTGGTTTGCGTGGAGAAGGCGGGTCGCGCCCGGTCTTCACGCCGCGTTTAATACCCTGCGGCCGCACGGGTAAGTCCGGCGAGCTGCTGGCCAGCCCGCAAACCTGCAAACGCTTCAGGGCAGGGAGCGCTCGGCGACGGGGAAGGTGGAGGTTTGGCCGTGCTTGTGCCGCAGCGGGTTTGCAGAGCCTGGCGACTGTGTGTTACAGCGAACTTCGCCGTGAAAACTTGGCCTGGTTTAAATAAAGGAACAAAGAGCTGCCTCCCCCCTCCCCAAAACAGCACCCAAACTGCAGTCGCTGTCGCCTTCCCTCAGCGTCCCCAAACAGCAACAAAGAACAAACGCAACAACGGCTTTTAAAGTTTTTGAAGTGCAAAACTGCCCAGAATACAAAGGGTTTTGGTTGCAATGTCTGTGCTCCCGTAATCAAAACCCGTTTTTAATTAGGAGTAGCGTAGTTTGCTCTAAGCTCTTTGAAAAGAGAATGAAAACTTGAAAAATAGCCAGCTGCTCATAAACGGCATGCCTTGGTGTTTTCGTTTGCTTTCATGATTTTTTGTGCATCAGACCTCTGAATGACCAGAGTGGTTCTGCAAAAGAGATGGTGTTTAATATTTCCTAAATATTTGTCATGAACTTCTGCATAGGAAGACAGTATTTGTTGGAATTTTTAGCATGAAGTTGTGCCCTGATGCAGGTTTTTCTGTAATTTTGATGGGACCAAGTTCTTCACCTGCAGAATCCGCTGCTATTGCAAAGCCAAGAGGGACTGCAAGATGTTTTCTGGTGACATCTTCCTGGTATAGCAAGAGGTTAAATTTCACACTTCTACTGAACATACTGCACTTCTAGAACTCCAGCCAAAGTATTTAAATCGTTGGAACAGTGTGCCACAACAAATAAGACAGTATCATTGCTCAAATTGCCTGCAATTATGGAAAATCCGTTAGGTGATCTGTGTGCCTGGTTGTTTCTAGCCAGAGTGCCTTCCCTAGCGGGTAATGGATTCCTCGAGCCCAGTTTGAGCTGTGGAGCTCTTTCCTGACCCCCGGTTTGATCGGTTTGACACCAAGCACTTAAGCAAGACACAAACTGCTAGTTCCAGAAAACGGGTTTTTCATAGTACCTTGGAATTCAGATCTGCCCTGGATGATGTTTGTTTCCAGATAGCCTACCAATTTGGACTTGTCATTCCTACCGCTGAACAAACAAAATACATCTGGCTAATTGTACGCTGGGGAGCAAATCCTCCAGACCCTGTCCAGATATTGACGGAATCGTGTTATTTGACTGTGATTTCCGTAATTCAGAGCTGTAAATTCTTGCAGCTGAGGGTAAGACAGAGAATCTGCCTTAACTTTTCCCAGGTCTTAGTACTGCTTTGCTTGCCTAGAAATGAGACTTGCAAACATTCATTAACCAGGTCGAAAGGTGGTCTGGTCTCACAATAACTACATATAAGTTTTTGCAGTGTTACCAGGGAATGAACATGCCTGAACATGGCTTAAAACGGTCCTAAAATAGCATGCTAGGGTGGATGGTCTGTACAGATGAAAAATTCCAAATGCAAATGAGTGCTCTTAAGGGACATTGAGCCTTTGACATTCTCCTTGACATACTTCCATCTTAGCAGAACTGCAGACCTGCACCTAACAGTGTGCAAAATTCTCTTGAATAAGCTTTGTCTGAGCTTGTGTGTTTTAGAGCATAAATAAAAGCAGCTCTGGGTACAGTAGCATAATCTGTAGTTTAGTAGCAAAGGCTGTGCAATCCATGCAGGGTTAACTACTGAAACAAATTATGTCATGTAGCTGTAGAGGTGTTTGGATCTTCGAGTCTGGGAGTTTTTTTCTCAGATCTCAGACAAAAAAGGGGACTGAGGGCCATTGAAAAACCTGATACCTTTGAGGTAAGTGCAAGATACAGTCTTAGAATTTTGCCTTCTCTAATAGAAATGCATTAGAAATTAATCTTTTTACCGCCTTCACAAGGAACTTCTACTGCCCGTGCAGTTCTTTGGAGGGCAGGGGAAAAATAAACGACATCTGACAAACGTATTATTTGTATCACATCTGACAAACATATTATTTGTATCACATCTGACAAACGTATTAATTGTATCACTTCATTGCTGGAAAACCCTTAGCTTCAAAGTGAGATTTGAGAGCAATATGAGAATGTATATAGAAAAGTGAGTTCTGGTAGACTTGAAAAAAGGTCACGTCTCCAAAACAGCATATGTAGGATGTTTGTTTTCCCCTCTCTGGTATCTTTACAGACATTGTTTCTCTAGGATAATACATAGATCTGGATCACAAGTGTTAACATGAAATATATTACATTTTATGAAGCTTTTTTTTTTTATGAAGAAAGACTTGGGAGACGTTCTGGCTTTGAAGTAAATGGAAATACTTAAAACCAGAAGAAGATCAGCAGAATTGCACGTTCAGAATTTTATTATAAAGAACTTCCAAATATTTGAGCAAGAGATAGTAGTAAACTGGTTGATATTAATTAATAAAGCCAAATACTATGAAATATCCAGAAAATAAGGATTTGTGGAGTGAGATTTTGGGCTAGTTATTTCTTTGACAGTCTCATTCTGCTGCTTTTGCTGGCATGGTGTCATGGAGACTGATAGTCTTGTCTGCCATTGCTGGATTACTCTCAAGTAGAAAATCTTCCCAGGGCTTATTAAAGAGCATTTGTGGCCAAAATATGCTGCTGATGGGACATAGAAATACTCTGATCTCACCAAAATTTTCCCAGTAACTTCTGATGCACACTAATAAGCAATTAGTTGGGGAAGGGAGGAGAAGATGTGAGAAGAGTAGGGGATGTAGCATGGGAAGAACAGCTTAAAAAAAGGTTTTGCAGAAGTCACTGGTCTTATGCATTGGAGTATGCTACTTAAAAAAGGAATTTAAAAATCAAGTACTAATTCCGTCTCTGCATAAATCACCTGTCAGTGTTACTGTGTGTTGTGAAAATGGCTCCGTACTTAACTGTAGGCAACCATTACAACTCTGCTACTGCTTTTGGGATGATTTCTATGCCATAATTCTTGGCCAAAATACAGAATACACTTAGTAAAGGTTCTCAGGCCGTGTTTGATTTTCCACTTTGCTTATTGTTAGTACAACAGGGTATTTTATGACCCAGATTCCTAACAAACAAACAATATGTGGTATTTTAACATTTCTCCCTACAATAGATATTTGGAGAGCCAGAGATGGTTCTGAGCATAGTTGAAGTCTTCAGACATTTTTCAGATTCTGTTAATAAAGTCAGTAAATCTCAGGCAGTCGCTTACTTCCACCAGAATAGGTGGTAACCTCTTCTCTCTCTTTTTTTTTTTTTTTTTTTTTTTTACCAAATACAGCTTTGTGTGTGGAAGCTGTGGATTCACACACAGGTATCATAGCTGACCTTTGAATAGCTGGATCTGCAGAGAGATTTCAATGTGAAAGTGTAAATGTTAAGAATTTTAAAGGCATCAGCTTTCTGAATTTATTCCTTATGAAAACATTATTACTTCACACTCTAAAATTAATCTTTTTTTTTTTTTTCAGTTTAGCTTAATTTTTTCTAAAGCATACTTAAAATGACACTTTTAACACAGAGTAAGAGAGTCCACGTGGGAAATAGTTGAGCAACTAACAAGCACTATTTTTCTGTAGAAAACCCCTTAGATTTCATGTAATTGGTTAGCTGTTTCTGAAATAAAGTTATTAGCTTTACAGTTGCTATACTCTGTGTGTGTGTGTATATATATATATATATATATATAAGTACTGTATAATATATATGCTATATATGTTAGTATACACACTAAGAAATAGTTGCTTATTGTTTTGCTGGTCAGGAAGGCAGGTTTTCCTACTACATGGGACATGTCTGCAGATTGATGTTTTGGGATTGTTTTCTTTGAGTTTTGTTTCTTTTGGAGGAGCGTTCTTATTCCCTTTATAGCCTTCGTCCAGCAAATTTTTTATATGCCTTTCACCAGTTACCGCTGGGGAAAGAACAATCTTTGTATTTTCCAGTATTTTATGTGATGCAACTAAGTCATTAAACCAACCAGCTTCTGCTGTCTGAGAGTATTTTGCGTTAAGGCATGATTATTTAAAAGAGGACCAGAAGTAAAAAAAATCCTAGAAAACTGAATTATCTCCCTCTTCTCCTCCCTGTCTTTGTGAAGATTTTAATGAAAAGCCACCAAAACTCAGGTGAAAACGGTCCAGTTTCAGGCACAAAGGGTACCGAGGATTCTCTTACTTACTTGGCTTTATGGGTACCTGCAAGCATAAATTCAGGGAAATTGAGTTTATGTAAACAAAATCTGTGGCACAAGGAACTCTTCCTGAGAAGCCTTGTGACTGATGCCATCCCCTACATCCTTTTACATGTTGAATCTGTGCTACTGGTTAAGTAGTGCTGCTTCCTGAAAAGATCACTGTTGTCTTGAGACACTTGGCTCCTAAAGCTTATTCCATAGAGGTTGCCAGCAATTGAAAAAACGATACTAAAAAACCAACATCTTGAAAGGTTAGTGCTGCTCCTCCGAAAATCTCTTGCTCTTTTGGAGTGTGTTTAGGAATTTGGAATTAGAAGTTCAGAAAGTGGTCTGGAAGAAGTTGTGTCATCCCCATCCCCTCAGTGATGGAAGTGAACCTGTGTGACAGGGGAGTTCTGTCAGTGGTCCATATCTCACTTCCTTTTCTGTTTCTCATCACTTCCTGACCTGAATAACAAATTGATTGGAAATAAAACCATTTCCCAGAAGAATGATACTCAGTATTTCAAACAGGATGTACTTTACCAGACCTTTGTGATAACAGCTTCATCAGTTGTTTGTATCATTTACATTTTTGGCTGACTGAGCAAGAGCTAATGTCTGTACATTACAGTTTATATTAATTCAGTGCAGGGATGAGCATAGAGAAAGTCCAAATACTTTATACAGTTCTAAATAGTTTCTCTTTTCAGAATAACAATTTATACTTGGCTGAGGCCCCTTGCCCTAAAAATCTATTTGGAGAACTTTCTTCTTTGGTTAGCGTTGTCATGTGGAAAAGTCTGTTATTAGATGAAACTTTATGTAATGCAGTATCTAGAAAAACTATCCTGAGCCATAATGTATTATTACAGTTAATGTCATAAATACTTATCTTATATTCACTCCTCTCTTCTTTCTGATAAGCTTCAAGAAACTAGTTTGGATATTAACATTGCATAGTGGTATGAAGAGTACCACTTAAACAGAGGCTGTTGGAACCAAAAGTTCTGTTCAGTGGGAAAAAACTAAAATTAAATTAGTTCATTTCTGAAGATGTGGATCAAATTGAAATGCTGAACTTTCCTGTAAAAACAAACATTTAAAAGAAACTGTTCTTGGAATCAATAATATTTTCAAGGGAAATGGTTTAGACTCCTTCCATTATAATGAATATTTAATCCAGCACATGAATGTCTATTTCAGTAGAAGTTTCATTTAAAACTATAATTTGTATATGTGGTTTTTTTTTCCCGTTAAGTATTTAAATGAATGTTTACACTTGAAAATGTAATCTAATAATTGTATTTTTATAGACTCAAATAAATAAATTTTCTTTGTTACTTGTGTGTTTTTTTTCCATTTTTTTCTTATCAGCAATTTAATTAAAGTTTTGATGATAATGGTAATTTGAGGGTGGGTTTTAAGAATGGTAGACATACTTGACTCCAGTAATATTTTCAGTTAACTTTTCTGCAGTTCTGATTTTCAAGTATTTGTCAGCATTATACATATCTTCTATCCAGTAGCCTCTAGCTGCTGCAGGCACCAAATAGGTTACATACAAAGAAAATAGTTCTCTCTGTGACTCTCAGGAAATATCTTCAAAAGGAAATACTGCATTTTTAAGTCCTAGTAATTTAAAATGTTCTTTATTCACTTCTGAAAACACTGTGACGTGTTTAAAACATAAGAACTACAGCTGGGATAAGTAATGGTGTGTTCTGTTAGTTATTGCATGGATTCCTTCCCACCCCCCCATTTATTCTATGGTTGACAAAGTTTAGCATTATCTGTTTTTAGTCTCCTGATCCATATGAATAATACAGCATTCATTTTCTTACTATTGATGTACTGCTTTTTATCCTCAGTGGAAATTACTTTGAATCTACAGATGAAGAGCATGCTAATTTATAAAACTCAGATATCTGTCCTAATTTTACAGATGTGGTAAACGAAAGGAATGAGATTATTAATAAGATTGAGAAGTCAGAAATGGTTTTGCAGCAGACATCATGTGGCTTAGGTTTTGGACCACAACGGACATATAGAGAGACTCCAGCTCCCATTTGAGTGATCCATGCAGCATCTACAAGCAGGGATCCTTTGTGCAACAGCCTTGCAAAATTTACCATGCAAAAAGGGCAAAGTAGTATTTGCCCAGCAGTTATTATAGAGGTCATGGAAAAAATAAGTTGATATTTTGTTTGCCCTTTCCAAATAGTGTCTCTGTGTGTGTATGGAAATATTTTCATAAAGTTTATATATTATTAAGTATAAAATATATTTTAAAAAAATTTATATATATATATATATATATATATATATACACACACACATAAAAATAAAACCCACAGGCATTTTAAGACTAGAGTTCCTTGAATGCAAATCCTTGGATAATTTGCAGTTGTCTTACTCCTAGGGTTCAGCAAACTCCTGCTTTTGATCATGGCTTTCTGCTGTTTTGATTGTAGAATGAGATGGTGGAATGACTGTGGAAAAAGTGTACTGGGGTGATCAGAACTGGGAGGGGGCAGTGATCTCTGGGGTAGATCATACCTGGTTACTGAATCAGGAACGTCTAGTTAGTTACTTTTTTTAAAAGATGCAGTGTACAGAGGAAACCCTTGCATTTACACATTTGAAAATGCAGTGAAAGGGAGGCTGAACGTGACTTTTCGAGGCTGCCTCAAAGTGCAGTGAGTTGTCTTCTCTACGGTTTGCAGTTCTGGGGAAGTCTTCTTGCTGCTTGGTAAGGTGTGTGAACGCTGGCCAGCGTCTGCTTCTGCAGGGTGTGATGCAGCCAGGTGCTGGGTACTGGAGTGTGTGCTCCACTTCAGGCTTTGCGTAGTCTAATTGCAGTGAAGCCCTTCAGATTGTTAGAACAGTTTCTTCTAGAAAGAGGGCATAATTAAATGTAAGCCTTTCAAGGTCAGCTCTTCTGTGCTGATCCTGGTAAGTGCTACAATGAAATGCTCTTCCTTATTTGCATGTAGAATGGTTTCTACTCAGAGAACTCTGCTTGCCATACAGGTGCTACACAAATCACTAATACATGTATTAGCAGGTTATGGTTTTTTGAGGACAGGACTGACATTCAGAGAGACCCCAACAGGCTTCAGCAGCAGCCTGAACAAAACCCTCATGAGTTCCAGAAATAACTAAAATGCAGAGTCCGGAACAGACTCAACCTGTCCATGAGGACAGGCTGGGGACCACCTGGCTGGGAAGCTGATCTGCTTGAGAAAGATGCAGGGCTCTTGGTGGACAGTCAGCTGGGCAAGAGTCACTGGCATTGGTGAAGGCCGAGAACTTTCTGATCTAAAAAAAGACGTTAACAAACCAGTGCAAGTCCGGCAGGGGCCACCATGATGGTTGGGAGCTGGAGCACATGCCTTGTGAGGAACGGCTGAGGGAATGGGGCTTGTTCAGCCTGGAGATGATGGCTGCGGGGGAGGTGTCTGAAAAGACAGTGGCCATAAATTGAAAGAGGAAAGCTGCTAGCTGGGTATAAGCAAAATATTTTTCAGTCTGAGGAGAACTGAATGCTGAGCAGGTTGCCCGGAGAAGCTTTGAAGTGTCAGTCCTTGGAGGTTTTGAAAACTTGGCTGGACAAGAGCTCTGAGCAACCTGGACAGGCTTCAGAGTCCACCCTTCATTTGAGCAAGAGGCTGAACTAGAGACCTCCCAAGTGGATTCTGCGATGCTGGATTAAACTTCTGAGAGAAAATGAGACACGGTGTTTGTAACTTGTTTGAGATGACATACCATCTGTGGCTGAACTGGGAATAGAGTTATTAAATTCTGAGGCTCAGTGGTGCATGTGTGCATGCTAATGAGATCTCTTGGGTGAAGGAGCCATCACCGCTTGGGAAAATAGCCTTGAGAGAAATCTAGGTTAAATCCACATAGTGTTCCATCATACTGATGTCTGAGATTCAGGCAGTCATAGCAAAAAAGCAGAGAAATGTTCAGACATAAGAAGTGAGCAGGATAAGGAAGAGACAGGAACTGGAACAATCAAGGTCAAAAAGATAATTTAGTATTGATCCATTTTAAGTGGAATAGGAATCTTTTAAGTTCCTGTTTTCAAACATTGATCTAATTCAGGATAAGTCAAGAGAGATACTGTATTTTAAGTTACAGATTTATTTAGTGTAGTTTTTACAAGTATGGTAGAAAGCAAGTCAACTATAAGTCAATGAATGCAGGTGGGAGAAAGGGTTTATTTTGGCAGTGTGTAAAAATGAAGCATTTTTCAAAATTTGACAGTTTAATGAAATGCCATGTTTGACATGCTGTAACCATAAAGGGTGTAGTGATTTTGTTTTCTGAAAGCAAAATATATTCTGAAAAATGTCCCATATAACCTCTTAGGTTTGACGTTTCTTGTTTTAAAAAAAATAAACATCCCACAGGCACCTCTTGCCAGATATCTGTGCAAGCTTTCATCTGCGTGTTTTGGTCTGTGACTTGCAAACTTTTGCACCAGAACACTTCTATTTTTCTCAAGTATTTTAAGAAAAGAGGTGTGGAATGCAGAACAAATTTCCATTGTTCAGATTTATGAAAATGTAGAGGTAAATTCGTCAACATTTATACATATAAAAAAGCTGGCTTCCACCAGCTGTTCGCTAGGCAAGCTTATGAAGATGTTTTGTATTCAGTATAGTACAGTGGCAGTTGTGCATCACTGGCTGTCAATGAGACAAGAACTTTTGAACTCAGCATCCGCACATTTTCCAAGTGTTGTAGATTTTGTTGAAGTTTCATGTTGTGGGCAGGGGGTGGAGGGGAGAAGTCAGAAGGATCATAAAGCCCCAAAGCAGGGGAAATAAAGGATGTGTGGAGCTTTATTACTTGTCTATTGTAGACCCATCACTCCTGGATTTTTTTTTTTTTTAATGATTCATTAATGCTCTCCATGCATAGTGTTAGTGTTACTTAAAAACTGTAGATCTGTATCACAGAATGGTTGAGGTTAGAAGGGACCTCTGGAGGTCATCTGGGCCAACCGCCCTGCTCAATCAGGGACACCTAGAGTCCTTTGCCCAGGACCATGACCAGACGGCTTTTGAGTATCCCCAAGCATAGAGACTCCACAGGCTCTTTGGGCAACCTATGTCAGTGCTAAGTCACCCTCACAGTAAAAAAGTATTTCCTGATGTTCAGAAGCAATGTAAGATGATATTAAGATCCTCTTGTGCTAATATTTGTACAGAAAAAGAAAGGAAAGCAATCCTTGACACTGAGTATTTACATGAAAATGCAGGATAAGAAGCATAGGAGGGCTGGTTGGTGGGGTATAGAGCACTTCTGTGGCCATAGCCCAGTTCCTCTTCCAGAGAGTGTGGCACACTGATGCAGTGAGTGGTTTATCTTGTAGCAGTAATGAAGGGAGGAAAAGGAAATAAAGTGTGCCCAGTACCCTGCATGTGACAGATTGGAAAACTCTGCTTTTGGATGGGGAAAGATACGGTGGGTATAGACACAGGATAAAAAGGAAATTATAGGACAGTTTGAAACCACTGGGCTTGGTGGTGAGAGAAGTGAGTTGGGGGATCTTGGGGAACAATTTGGGGAACACAGTTTGAAGAAAATAGAGTAAAATACGGCGTGTGGTTAGTTGTACAATTGCTTTAGACAGCCTGGGATGAGGATACAACCAAAATGTGTACATGTGAATCACCTGAAGAAAATTGTTGCCTGGTCTACAAAGACAGAACTTTCAGACTGTTTAAAATAAGTGAGTTTGGGTTTGTGTGTGGTTTTTTTTTTTTTTTTGCACTTTCTAGTCCATTTAAGACCAAAGATAACAATAAAAATTATCACTCTTAACAATACATTTAATCAAAACAGCAGACTAAATAGTTACAGGCTTCTTCCTCTTTACCAGTCCTCTTCCATTGTTCATTGCTATCAAGTATTGTAATCTCTTATCTCAGAAATTGAAGGCAGCGTTTAGGTAAATCAGGATTACTCACATCAGTTAAGAGTTGCAGGATTACTCTTTCAAAACCAGCTTCTTTTCTTGTCCTTTTATTATCACGTAGCTATAGCTGTGGGTAAACTGCTGATTCACATCCTTTACATTGACTTTACAGTTGTAATTTTCCTTGACTTCCTGCAGAGAAATTGAACTCTTTATGTTCCACCATGTTTCTCTCTAGTTTTTATTTCCTGCTCCCTTTTTCTTGCCTATTTTCTTACTGTTTTTATTCTCCCTTTACCTCCATCTTTCCCAATACATGCAACTTCCTTCCTATCCACCATATCCACCACCATCTTGAGCTGGCTGCTTATATTAATGTTTCTATTCCATGGTGGTTATGACGCTTGAACCATTGAGTCATTTGACAGACACCTCACTTTTTTAATAAAACACCCATAAAGTAATGGATTTGTTGAAAGGTAGAATTCGACTAATATAAAAATGACCTTCAACTTTGAACTTTGGAAATCTCTTGGAATGTCATTTCCTAGTGCTGTACAACAGATTTTGTGTTTACAGTATTATTTTATAGAACATGAAGATATGTTTTATAGAACATGATATTAGAAATACAGGAAGAGATTAATAAGTACCAACTGCCAAATAGATAACCATAATTAATGAATCTCCTTGGTTATCCAAGCTACGTGACTGCAGCAAGCAACACGAGAATAAACATCTCATTTTCATGCTATTCTTTAGGCAGAGAGCCTTTGGCCAGATGGACAAGTCCCTGTCCATCTTGACAGAAGAGGAACTGGCAGTGCTGCCACAGAAGGGTTACAGTGTTCAGATATCAACTGCACATAAACAACCATAGCTTGTTTTCAGGCTTCATTGCCTGAGTAGAAAGAACACGTCACTCCTTGTGATAAGCGAGAGATCTCTGAAGTATCATATGGAGTCCGTTTTTCTAACTATCAAGTTAAAAGATCATTGTACTTAAAATCTAAATTTATTAGGAAGAATAAAATTGCTTGAGAGGCAGATCAGTATGATGGCCTTCCAGATTCACAGCATCTGCCAAGTGAGGAGTCTTGCAAAAGCCTGCCTTAATTTCCCATCTGCAACAAGTAATAAATAGAATACCAGGCTTGAAGCAGTCTTCAGGCAGGAATACCATGGGAGGAATGCAGAGCTCTTTCTAAATTAAGTTCATTTTAAATTGACTGTCTTTTGGGACGATTTTCTACAGATGTCAGATTTACAAGTCAGCAGGCAAGCCTGACCAACAGAATTCAGTTTATACAGGCGTTGGTCAGTGTTTTATTTCAAGACTTTTTAGCCTCCCTCGTTAAAAACTACTTTTAGGGAGTCATCATTAACTTCTCCCCATTACGCTAATTAAAGCTGCAGTATTTGCCTTTAGGAAGCTCAGTTTGACCCGCTGCATTCTGTCCATCCATAGGAGCTAACTGCCATGCAAAGGACTTGGGAAGAAAACTGCTCTGAACAGCTTCCAGCCAGTTCTACCCACAGTAATTGTAAGCTTTTATATGTGTGTGTGTGTGTGTGTATATATATATATATATATATATATATATATATATATACACACACACACACACATATATATTAGATGTTATTCTCAGATGCATAATTATGGGCGGTTTGTGTAATATGCTGCAGACAGTTTTAGTAATATTTGTAATACTCTGTAACACTCTGCATCTGGTTTGTCTGTGGATCAAAGACTACATGTTGGTCCTTAAAGACATTTTCCCCTCCTGAAATTATTTTTATTGCTGTTGTAACTGTTTTTAAATTTAGGCCATTATCTTTTGCATAGGTGCACAATGGTCGTACAATATTCTGTACTCTGCACAGCATATCCATCACGTCTGGTTTAGGTGGATTCTTACCTGATTTATATGAAAATTTTTTAAAATTGTATATTTTATGTGTCCTTAATTTCTGGAAAGGAACAAGGTCTGATAATCTTCTCGCCTGTTTTAATACAAACTAGGAATATGCCTTTTAAGTTTTTAGACTGCCTTATTTTTATAATGTTAAAGCAATTATATTCCACTATGTACAGAAAGCCACGAGGGTAAAATCTAAGTAATTACCAAGCCTAATTATACATATTTGTGGCTCAGTATTGGAGCTTCTTAGAAGAATTTTGTGATGTTACCCCAAACATTAATTTGGTCCTTCAGAAATTCAGCATTTATTTAAAGAAAAAAGTATCATTAAAATTGAACTGAAACAATTGAGAGAATGTATGGCCTGTAGCTGTTAATAACTGCTAATATTTGCAGGTTTAGGGGGTATCTGCTCCAGAACAGTTAATGCTAATTGTCATAAATAATGTTTTTGTAAATATCTTCTGTAGTTGAGAGGTGCTTTGGTAAACAGTTTGTGGTATCATTTGTCCACCTCCTGGGTGTTTCATGGTTCCAATCATAAGACAGTCTGTCTTTACATTAGCTGCTGTGGTAACTGGTGAAGGGATCTTTATTTAAAAATGCAGTCATCTTGTAAATTCTTTGTGAGAGAAGACAGATTGGAATTTTACCAATCTCAAGTAATAGAGAATTTAGTACTTCTCGTTTTCTATCTACAGGAAAATCGTTCCTGCAGAGCTTGAAGCTGTTCAGGTTGGGAAGTTCTGAACAGTTTAATTTTAACACTGTAGGATTTAGCATACAAGTGGCAGAGAGATGCTTCTGTTTCATGTCTTGTCCATGGGAAATAGGCTAATCAGATGTTTTCCAATTAGAACAATCAGCTCATCAAGAGAAACAAGCCAATATTGGGCTTGCATTCAGTTCCTCCTAAGGCATTTTGCATCAAAGAAGATTAGTTCTGTGGTATCATCTTAAATTTGGGGATTCACCAGGGAGTTGGAAGTACACAGGGCAGGGATGAAGCAGAAGTGGGAAAGGAAAGGACCAGTACAGCAATGATTAATTATTAGTGCTCACAAAAGTAGAGAGACATATTTTTAGAGGTCAATCTTCACCTCAAGTGCATGATGCTTTCTTTTGTCAGATACCCCTGCCAGTGAAAAGCTGACCTAGAGAAAAATCAGTCAGTAAGGCTGCAATCTAATGTTGTGCTCTGGCTTCAGAAGCCGGCGCTGCTATCTGGGAACAAAGTGCAGTCCTAACTATGTGGGGAGAGGCGCTAATTCAGCACTGTCCTTCTTAGTGGGGATCCTCTTTCACTTAATGTTTTTTCTTTCAGAACATGAGTCACCTGGAAGGAGGATGAGCATCTGTCGCACTTTCTCCTCTTGCAGTTCAGAGGGTCAGATTTATACAGTGAGGGATGAATTATTCTTTTGGGTCAATTCAGCCTAAACTAAGCTGTCATGGCAACAGTACAGAAGTTTAGCCAGCTTAGCCACAGGACAGCTACTAATACAAGTATAATTTAGCTTCAGCAGATTATTTATAATATTTTAATTTAAGGCGGTTTTAAGCTGCTTGATGATGCACTTAGTTTTCTAATTTGGAAAAGGAAATCAATTCTGTGTTCTCCTTCAGGAGCATAAAATGTTTTCTGTTACGTAATGCTTGTGGTTCCTCTTACTGAGATGCAGTACTTTCATGCACTCTTCTAAGCAAGAGGCTAAATTGAGCTTGAACTCTTTGCTCTAAATTCGGTGTGTTGTTTTAAGTAGTCTGTGGACAAATCAATGCAATAGGGAACTACAAATACAAAATAGCTTAACATGCCACCATTAAGGATGCCTTCAGAAATAATAATGATAAAATTTAGCTGCTGGTAGAGGACAAGAGAGATGTATTAAACCTGTTGTTTACATCTGTCATCTCAAGCACAATTATTTATGGTGGAATATTGGTAAACTTGTCTTTCAGTTTCCTCCTAGCATGGTAAAAGTTTACAAGTTACTTCCGTTTTCTGATTATTTTTGTTGCCTATGCAAAATGAATTTGACATTAATCCCCATCTCCAGGTAGGTGTTCACACCGTGTATGCCTTCTGCACCATTTCCCAGGTGCATCTTTTGTTTCTGAATTTACAAAATTATCTAAAAATGGAAGAGGTAGTTATTCCACTAATGGATATTCTGCTTGGAGTTAAAAAAGGGGAAGGGGGCAGGGATATAAGCAGCACTGGGAAAGAATACTCTTTATATTCTTCGCTAGGGAGTATTTTAGTAGAGCCAGTTTGCTATCAGTTTTTGCACATTAACTTGCAACAGTTTAAATGACAGTATTTTAAACTTTTAATCGGATGTCCTTTATGCTTTGAAATGTCTAGGGAAATAGTTACCTAATGATATGGGGCAATATAAAAATAAAAAATCCTTGTTTTACCTGGTTTAGATTTATAATTGAGATGATTTATAGAAGAATCCACAGTGAATCTTAACCTGACCTGAAAGTGAATTAGATTTTCATGGGTATTATGTCCTATTCTCAGTCTTTGCAAACAGCCAGGTTTAAAACCATGCAGCTAGTAATCCTGTAATTCTTTACACTGAATTCCTTATATTAGTAATGTAAAAGTTGTTATTTGTCTTTTCGTTCTGCTTTTTCAGTCCACAGCAGTAGTCTTCTAGCCACTCTCGCTTTGCCTTGTAATGTATCCCAGAAAAGCTGGTTGGAAACGGCTTCTGGAAGTCACCTGGTCCAACCTCCCTTTAGAAACAGGATGGTTGCCAAAGCAAGATCAGCCATGGCTTTGTCTAGTTGAATCTTGAAAACCTCCATAGTTTGGAAATGGAGATTTCACAATCTGATTTACTGTGGTAGTTTGCAAGGTAACATAAAACAAAATCTGTGACATACCTTCAGTTTGACTCTAAATATTTTTGAAACAAATTTTGGCAGCCGTTGCCTGGCAAAGAAGCTGTATTGCCACTTCTCTATGAAAGATAATTGCAGTGTACTGTAAAGGTGGGTTTCACATCACCTAATTTTAGCTACATATGAATTAGGTACCTAGTTTGTTAACCAAGGAATTTCCCTCTGTAATCAGTGAAAAGATGTCCCTCCAAAAGACTACTTTTCTCTGTGAGGGGTGGTTGGGATGAGTCATTCTGAGGAAGTGCCTCTTTCTCCCCACCATTTACAGGCAGGGTCCCCTTTCCATTTGGTGTCAGACTTGCTTAAATGGCTTTGGCCAAATGAGAGGAATTCCTTCCCGACTGAACCAAGGCAGTGTCGGGACTACACACACAACTTTGTTCAAGTGGGAAATAATCCTAATTAGCAAATACTGCAGAAAAAACACATGAGGCAGAACATAGCCTGACAATCATAGATATCTATGTCTTCTCAAATGCTTCTTGCGTGTTCTTCCTCCATTTTCTGGTTTGGGTTTTTTGTTTATTTGGTTGTAATGATTTTGCCCTGGTCATTATTTGACCCTTTTTTTTTTTTTTTTTTTTTTTTTTTTGGATGTGAATTATGCAAACAATGGGGGGAGGCAAGAGCATTGTAATGTGGCTGATAGAGGAAAGATTTTGCAAGCAGCAGTTTATTGCTTGGGATGCCTGTGGGGACTGCATGGTTATGCAAACTAGTGCCCCAAAGGGGAGACATCCTGTAATTCTTTTAGCATAACAGGAACAGTAGACAGGCATGGCCAATGCTGTCTTAGAGCAGAAAGCTTCCTTAACAGCAGCTTGGAAAGCATCTTTTTTTGATTCCCACTCTTATTATTCTGGCAGCAAAGAGGTGGTAAAGTCTATTTCATCCTGATAGAACAACACAGGAAAGGATATATTTTGCTCTTACTAACTTTGATCTTTTGTTGGTTCTTCGGGTTCACTTAAATTGCATATACCAAGATAAAAAAGAATCTGACCTTTCTGAATTGACTTTTTTTTTTTTTTCCTCTGCTGTTGTTGCATGGAGGTTGCCTGAGAATGGATATTTTTCTGTCTGCAATCTGTAAAAAGGCTCACTGTGTGAGGTATCTCTGGAGATTTTTGTTTTATTTTTCTCGTCCTTAAGTCTGCCAATTTAGTCAGTGACAATGGCATTAAAAGCCACTGTTAGTACATGTTTTACTAAGCCTCAACTTAAATACACCTGTTTTAAACTTTACCAAATAAACTATGTTTCCAAACAATTGTGATAAAGTGCGTATGGCCTCTTGTGATGGATGCAGTGTTTGTACTTTGCTGGGCCCGAAGTATCTGCTGACCTACATGTCTTAGTGTGTTGAAAGTCTCTCTGATGCATTGCAGGACCCTGAGGATGCTGTGCCTGTTGGGCAGAGGAGGGCCTGGTGCTGGTGCATGTGCTTTGGTTTGGCCTTTATGCTGGCTGGTGTGATCCTGGGCGGTGCCTATCTATACAAATATTTTGCATTTCAGGTAAGTCAAATACATTTTGTTATGGGAGGGTAGCATTTTTCTGTTATGCCTTATGTTTAGAAGAGGGAAGAGGAGCAACAGACTAAAGCCAGTAGCCTTTCTTCTCCGCATTTTTATCTAAGACTTTAGCTTTTCTAAATGCAGAGTGTATCACCTGCTCTGAAGTTACCTGTTGGCAGAGGAGGGCAGGAATGAAGCTGGTAAATAAAAGAGCAACACTTTTGAAAACCTTAGTTTGCAGAGAAAGGATTACATCTAAATAGGGCTTGGGTTTAGGAACCCCAGCAGTGTCCCAGATTTTCATGTGCTCTCTCTCCTGTTTTGCAGTGCCAAATACTGGAGGTGGATTAACCCCTTGAAAGCCTCCGTGTTTGACGGAGATTTTCTAGATGTATGCAGTAGGATGCGCAGGAAAGGGTCTGCTTGTCAAAGCAGTGCAGTGACTTTCCTCCTTCCTAGCCTCCACAGGGATAAATACAGGCCCTGCAGGGGACTTGGGAGAAGCACAGTCAACATGGTTAAACATGCTCTGTCAAGTCTAATCCACACTGACAAGATTAGACCTCTGACAAAATGTATTTTCAGTCTTTAACAAATGGCACCACTGCAGGAGGAGCCCTGTGAAAACAGTGGTGCCAGGAAGTGGAGCATTTACCTGAAACATGGGAGATCTGAGTTAAATATTGTCTTCCTTAGGGGGAAATTTCACAGGGCAGCACTGGATGCGCTGCATTGTTGCCCAAATGGTGCACACCCTCCCTCCTTCAGAAACTGCTGGTGTTGCAAGATTCACAGGGTCAGAAAGGGAGAGTATAAGCAAAACATGAATCCCTCTAGTTTACTGGTTGGCGTACATAATTATAAGGTAGAAATTCTGTGTTCTTGTCCCTGCTGTCAGGATTTTGATTTTTCCCCATTTTAGTAACTGTAACACAGAAGGCTAACTAATTGAACATGAGAAATTCCATCTGAACTTGCAGTTTATAGCCTCTTTGACTATTGCTTAAACTAATCTACAGGGGAGCAGTAGTGTTACAAACAATGCTTAAACAGCATAGTATATTTTGGTGGATTGACAAACTCAGAGTAGCTGAAGGCCTGCAGTATTACTAATGCATGTTTTGTCTGCACTTAGCACTGCAGTGCTCCACCTTTCACACGCCAGCTAGCTGAAATTGAAAGTGCTGTTTAGTTCAGACCTGTGGTACTTGTTTGAGTCAGATCTGGCTTGAAGGAAACATTGAGGAATTGAGCTAACACGTTTTTAGTGTAAAACTTTAAATTGATGGCATGTGCATATGCAGAAGTTGTATGTTTCCAAGACTGTCTGGCCTATAGATTTGGTACCTGACTTCCTCTGACTCAGGACTTTATTTTACACTTCACTTAGGTAACCTGCCATGTGTACTGTGACAGAAGTACACAAATGGTGGGTGGTTTTAAATTCTTTTTATTACCTTCTTGTCTTTTAAAACTGTGTAAAACAAACAAAATTTTTAGAAACCGACTTAAAAAACTTCTGAAGCCTTGCAAAACAAATCAACTTCACAGAATAATGAATGTTCTAAGGAAACTCTTGAAGTCATCTGGTCCAACCCCCACTGCTGCAAGCAGGACCAAATTCAGAGTTAGTCTTGCTTTTCAAAGGTGATTCAGATGTCTTAAATTTAATTATTGACTGGTTAAATCATAATTTAATAATGATAGTAATATGCATGCATATAGGCATAGGGGCCTCATTGTCTTTCTAAAAATAAGATGCAGTGTGCCGTAGATATGTCTGCAAAACAGAAGAACTGGATTTTAAGAACCTGCTTTTGAGTTCCTGTTTTGCTTGAATTCAAGGGAAGGACTCCCTCTGGGTTCAGTACAGTCAAGGTTTTACCCATGCTCCTCTTGTAGATAGCAACTGGCTCCTACTTTGGTGTATGAATTAAATTACAGGGAAACATTTCATCTAGTCTGACAGGTTTTTCTTCTCCACAGTGCTTTGAGAATATTAGTTTTCTAACAAGGCTACTGATGTTTTTGTTGCTGGGTTGTTTACTATTTTTAGCAGGGTGGTGTGTATTTCTGTGGAATAAAGTATATTGAAGATGGCTTAAGTTTACCTGAGCCTGGGGCAGAGGCTCAGAGTGCTCGCTACCACACGATTGAGCAAAATATTCAGATCCTGGAGGAGGATGATGTTGAGTTTATCAGTGTGCCAGTCCCTGAGTTTGCTGATAGCGATCCTGCTGATATCGTCCATGATTTCCACCGGGTAAGAAATATTTCTGAAGAAGCTGAAAGCATTTAAAACTTGAAAAATATTCCCCCTCAGTCATCCTGATAAATGTACTCACTAATTATTGTGGTGGGGGAAAGTGGAGGGTGGAGGAGGCAGCAGAAAGAAACATTTTGATCAGCAGGCTGCAAGCAATAATTAGCTGGGCATACAAAGTACAGCATTATACAATCATCACGAGGTAGTTTGTAAACCACCATTTGCAAATATGGTTCTGTTTTTAGAAAACGAAAAATCTTAGAGCTATTTCCTTTCCTTAGTATGAGGAAGTAAAGATAATATAGTTCTTGCTGTTTTTTAAGTCCACTGAGCCAGAATTTGACCGACTGCTGTGGTGCCGAGGGAAGTTTAGAAAGGGCTGTCATAGCTTTGACCTCACCTTGCAGGGGCTCATTGCGTCTGACATCACTAGGTGTGTTCAGGCACCCCCAGAGGTTGCTGTCATAGCATAGCTCAGAAACCCCAAAGCAGCTGCAGAAAGGGAAGGAAGCGACCAGCTGCGTGACCATGAAAGAGAGCTTGTTTTCCAGATGCTGTAGGAAGCCTAACAGAAGCTAAATTTTCCTTGTGCACCAAAGGCTATTCCTAAAGGTACTGAATCTCAGGGTATTAAGTCACTTTTGGCTATTTCTTCCTTTTTTGTAGAAACAACTTTGATTGCTAAAATCATGGTAATAAATTTTTGCTAAGGCAGTTGACAGGCTTAAAGCTCTTGATATGAACGACAGCTGTAAAACAATTAGAAGCCCTTCTTTTCTGTATCAGCCTGATGGAAGCTGTCTGATAGTGATGAAATGTTCTACAGCTGGCTTTCAGGAAGCTAAATTTCTGCGAACGTTTGAAGACTTCTCTGAACAGCTTTTTTAAGCAAGGCTGAAAAAGAAGAATAGGGAAGCATCCCATTTTTTTTAATGCAAACTTCAGTGTTTAAAGTTTTCCAGGCAAAATGAGTGCTCTCTCTATCAAATATTCATAACCAGATTTGGAGGAAAACATTGCTTGCTTGAGTTATGTCATTTAAAAATATTCCTGAATATATTTAGGGAGCTTCTGTTAAGAGTTAGAGCAAAGCCTCTAAAGAGGGAA
>NW_020799091.1:29180017-29196287 GCF_003259725.1 Athene cunicularia | reverse complement strand
AGAAAGAGGGCATAATTAAATGTAAGCCTTTCAAGGTCAGCTCTTCTGTGCTGATCCTGGTAAGTGCTACAATGAAATGCTCTTCCTTATTTGCATGTAGAATGGTTTCTACTCAGAGAACTCTGCTTGCCATACAGGTGCTACACAAATCACTAATACATGTATTAGCAGGTTATGGTTTTTTGAGGACAGGACTGACATTCAGAGAGACCCCAACAGGCTTCAGCAGCAGCCTGAACAAAACCCTCATGAGTTCCAGAAATAACTAAAATGCAGAGTCCGGAACAGACTCAACCTGTCCATGAGGACAGGCTGGGGACCACCTGGCTGGGAAGCTGATCTGCTTGAGAAAGATGCAGGGCTCTTGGTGGACAGTCAGCTGGGCAAGAGTCACTGGCATTGGTGAAGGCCGAGAACTTTCTGATCTAAAAAAAGACGTTAACAAACCAGTGCAAGTCCGGCAGGGGCCACCATGATGGTTGGGAGCTGGAGCACATGCCTTGTGAGGAACGGCTGAGGGAATGGGGCTTGTTCAGCCTGGAGATGATGGCTGCGGGGGAGGTGTCTGAAAAGACAGTGGCCATAAATTGAAAAAGGAAAGCTGCTAGCTGGGTATAAGCAAAATATTTTTCAGTCTGAGGAGAACTGAATGCTGAGCAGGTTGCCCGGAGAAGCTTTGAAGTGTCAGTCCTTGGAGGTTTTGAAAACTTGGCTGGACAAGAGCTCTGAGCAACCTGGACAGGCTTCAGAGTCCACCCTTCATTTGAGCAAGAGGCTGAACTAGAGACCTCCCAAGTGGATTCTGCGATGCTGGATTAAACTTCTGAGAGAAAATGAGACACGGTGTTTGTAACTTGTTTGAGATGACATACCATCTGTGGCTGAACTGGGAATAGAGTTATTAAATTCTGAGGCTCAGTGGTGCATGTGTGCATGCTAATGAGATCTCTTGGGTGAAGGAGCCATCACCGCTTGGGAAAATAGCCTTGAGAGAAATCTAGGTTAAATCCACATAGTGTTCCATCATACTGATGTCTGAGATTCAGGCAGTCATAGCAAAAAAGCAGAGAAATGTTCAGACATAAGAAGTGAATAGGAACAATGTAATATTAAAAATTTACTTTTTGATTTGATAGGTTAAAGGCTTTGCTCTAAAGGTTGATGCAAGGATCATTTGCCATAGGCACAGCACTTCCTCCCATGTAATGGGGTTAGGTGCACTGATCCTTACTGTCCTGGTACTGTTTTGTTTGTTGGGGTCTTGGTGCTCAGTGTTTATGTCTGCAGCCTTAGAGCTTTCAGCAGCTTGAGATAATGTCTTCTTTAGCAAGAACAGATGCGGTAGAACACAGCTCAGTGAACAGAGCCATAGGATTCATCAGGATAATTCCCTGGCTTTTATATCTCTGTTTTTATCAAATAATGGTAAATACTGCAGTTCAGGTACTGTAAAGATAGTAATTCAGCTATGAATAATCATTAACACTTCAAGTCCCTAGTATTTTTGAAAGTAAAAGGGGTTTTGCTGTGTTATCTGTAACAGTATTTTTTTCCTTCTGTATTTTGTTGTTACCATCAGAATTTCCTCTTTATAACAAAATATAAAAGCATGGAGATTACAGAAAGGTTTTTGTCCTGTTGTTTCAAAATGCAGGCACTAGGAATAAATTAATACTGTACTTGATTCTGTAACAGCTCAGATACACCTTTGTAATTTCATTATTGTTGTACATCTGAGATACTTATCACCTGCTGCCTTGCACAAATCCCTGTCACAGATGTAAACTTTCATCAGGACTGCCTTTTATTTCTACATTTACCTACCCTCAAATTGGAGTTTGTTGGACAGACTTCATAGTGAACAAAACAATAATTTGAAGAACAACATAAGGCAATAGCAGTTTAGCAAAGCCTTTATCTGAATATTCTGATATTTTTGTTATTATGATTAAAATAAATATTTCCTCAACAGAGACTCACTGCCTATCTTGACCTTAGCCTGGATAAGTGCTATGTGATTCCTCTGAACACTTCAGTTGTTATGCCACCAAAAAATTTCCTGGAGCTGCTCATCAACATCAAGGTACGGTTAAATAGTAAGTAATTTGTTCTTAAGACAGGGAAGAAGGAGAATTATTTTTTTTTCCAGAACTATGACATTCACATAAGGTGCATGTGTTAGAAAGTTAACTCATCACTAGAGAACTTTGCAGAGGGAAAAAAAAAAAAACAACAACAAAAAACCAGTCATAGTTAATTAACTACAATCATGAAGGAATTATTTTTCAGAGGAGGACAGACAAACCTGATCTCATTCTTCGTTGCTACAAATTTGATTGACAAAATTGTGAAGATGTGGTGTACCTAGACTCTTTGGTGGCTGTCTATGTGGTTTTTAATTTGTAATCCATTGTGACTAAAGTTTGCATAAAGCATGTGTGCACTGGACTAAGACTGGTTAGCTGAAAATCTTAAAGTAGGTATACTGGGAAATGCTTTTAACGTGGGCATTGTTTAAAGCATAGGGCCGTACGGTCGGCACCTACTTTGTACTGATCCAGTGTCTGTAGGGTGATGTACGTGAGGTGTGTTGGATTTACTGTGCGTGCTCAGAGAAATTAGATGTGGCACTAGGTGTGGTGGACTAGCACTGGATGCAAGTTCACGAGGCTTCCAGCAGCCTTAAGATGGATATTCGTGTTTCAAGAGAGGTTTTGTGTGACTGATCAGGATTTGGTCTCTATGATTAGCAAAGCCCATTTAAGCAAGAGGGGTTTTAATATAGCCAGATTCCTGGTTCTGCGAGCACCAGACCTGCAGAACAAGATTCGGTGTCCTTAAAAACAAGGACTGTGGACAGGGCTGAGATACCACAATCACTCAGCAACCGAACATGAGTTTTCAGTATGATGTTGTAGGAGCTCCTAATCGCTTCCCAGCTGAGTTTGATAATTGAACACTGCTGCATGGCCTGTGGTGCTGGTGCTGGCTGGCTTGTCACTGCCACGAGGACACGCTGTTCTGTTAGTAGTACTCGCTGGGTGAAACATAATGGCCTGTGAAATCGAGGAGGCCAAAGTAGATAATCTAATGGAGTCTCTTTAGTAATTTAATAGGAATCATTTTTATTGTTTAACTCTTACATACGTATGCTCTTAATGCATATTTAAATAGTATTTACCTTGATTTTCAGCCTTCTGGTTTCTTTACAGAACAGCAAAACACTCTGGGTGGGGAAGAGAGCTGATAAGCTAACGTGTGTCTAAGGTTTGGGAAGAGTGTTTTAAATTCTGTTTTACTGGGCTTTTGTAACTTTAGAATTGTTAGTATCATCTTCGGGTTTGCATCTTTCAAGTGAGGCTTTGAAATTAGGACTCCAGGAACCATTTTAGCCATTTCTGAGTGGTTCGTGTATTATAAATAAATTTCATGTGAAAAATGACTTCACAAGTAAGTCCTCTGCTGCTTTTTTGATGCCTATTTTGAGACTGGCTATTTAACCACACTTTCATTGCTGTACATAAGGATGAGGTGGTCTCTGTAAAACTCAGTGACCTCATATTTTTTTACTTTGTGTATGCTGTTTTGTTTCCATTTTTAATTCACACAAATTCCACTATTAAAATCTGTTAATTTCTTAGTTTGTCATTAGTAGTAAATCAAATATGCTTGGTTTACAAGTAAGAGAGTAACCAGGCGTCATGCATTTAATTGATAATCTGTGCAAAACAAACTGTTTTGATCATTGTCCCCAACAATGAGTGCCCTAATTTCATGAGGCATCTGTTTAATTCTCATTGTATTAACAAAATGCTGTGGGCATTTGATGTCTCAGAAAATCAAGATAAATGTTTTGTAACTGAAATTTGGGAAACTATTCTGCAGATGCACAAAGTGAGCAAATTTCTGTTCACTGTCTTGCAGTCACACTGGTTGCACAAGAAAAAAAAAACAATTAAAGTGCTTGTTTCATTAAAATGAGCTCTGACTACACGCAGAGGACATTTCATGAAAATGGAGGTGCTCTGCGTTGTTTTGTTTTTTAAAAAAAGCTATAATATTAGCCTAAAGAACCACATTTCTACATATTGATATAGTTTGCTTGAATATGCAGACAGTGAAAAGCCTCCCTTTCTTTGGGAAACAAGGCTGAAACCCAGGTGTATTTGCTCACCCGCCTCGTTCCCATTATTAAGCCAGCTGGCCAATTTTGACCATATGTGATGCACAGGACATATCAAAGATGATGATATTTGTGGCAATGCTGGATGCCAGTGCTGGGTAATTGTTCCTGTAGCTGCTGGGCAGAGGGAATTCCTGCACTGATCTCCCCCTCCTCCTGTGCTCCCTAGGAGGGTCCATGGGGTGGTCTGGGAGGTCCTGTGGTTTGGAGGGCACGAGCCCAGGAGCATCCTCGTAGGCTGCCCCATGTCCTCAGCACCTGCTGCCCACCCTGCTTGTGCCCTGCACTGCTGTTTTTCCCTGGGACTCCTTTAGGGATCTTTCCTGAAATTTGAGAGACCAGAGGTTAAGATACAGTAATTTACAGTGATTTAATACCAAATGATGAGTGGGATAATTTGGGAGTATGAAGTCTTTCCAAGCTCTTATTTTAAGAAGAAAAATTGCTGTTGTTTTCCTCATAGTATGTGCTGAAGAAACCTCGCACAATTTAAAGTGAGTTATACAGTCCTTTCTTTACTGAAAAGAATAGCATTTAATCAGCTTCTTCTCAACATGTCACATGGACTGAAAAGACAGGCTTGTTTTACGATGGAAATTTTTTGTTTATTGTTAATAAAAAATACAGCCATCTTTTGCCACAGAAGTTGAATTTGTTTCCATAATAAGATAACATTTTATTTTTAGAAAGCAAGCAACACCTTCTCTACTGCCATAAATTAGAATCACACTAACAGGATTTCTTAAATGAAGTAATATTTTTAAAAAGTTGATGATTATTTACCAGTGGCAGTATTAAGAAATTGGCTGATACCTAAGTGTGTGCATGTTGAGCTATGTACAGTGAGGTGCACACAGAGCTGGATCCCTTCATCATTTCAGCTGTGGCAAAGTAACACTGAAGGGACTAGAAGAGGCTTGGGAAGCCTTTGCGTGTCGTCATGACTCCTGCCTTTTTCATAATATTGCCTTAAAACACCTGATATGCCACCATAGCTTTCTAATACCTTTCCATATAAACAATGGTAGGAGTCGCTGTAATAACATGGGGCTAGATGGTCTCATCTTGAATTTGGCTTGAGAGTTTTGACTCACACTGTGAATATGTTCAAGGCTTCCCAAACCTGGTGGACTGCAGCTGGAGTATACTGCAGCTGGCATGCTTCAGCCCCAAGAGTATCCCTACGCAGAGCACAGTTCTGCCAACTCCTGTTTGGGAGTAGTCCCCACTGAGGTCTCTTGGGCTGTTGTTAATTAAGTGAAAACTTTGGATGAAAAGTTCAGGTCTGATCCGTGACAGTGGGTGCTTCTGGAAAGAAACATTTCTTCTCTGCTGAAGATTGACATTACTGTAGCGGGAGGAATATGCATCAGTGGAAGTTTTGTGACCTTTTTGAATATAATCATTATGTATTTCTGTAGTGCAGTGCAATCATGTTTGTATATTTAGAATAAAATCCTGTGGGTAATTCATACTTTGAAAGAATTCAAAGAAGATATGTCATAGCTGTGTTAAAGAAACACATTGCAAACTGTTTCTTGTGTACTTAGACCATGAAGAGATGGCTTTTGACAGAGCTGTTATATTTTTGTTCAATAGGCTGGAACATACTTGCCTCAGTCCTATTTGATTCATGAACAGATGATTGTTACTGATCGCATTGAAAATGTGGATCAGCTGGGATTCTTTATTTACCGCCTCTGCCGTGGCAAGGAGACCTATAAACTACAGCGCAAAGAAGCCATGAAAGGTAAACGTTCCTCCTGTGATCTTTCGTGTTGGCAGAAAGTTCAGTGCCGCTTGAGTTCAGTAAATAGGCTTGATTGTGTTGAAAATAATGATTTTTATTAAAGCAAGGTTGCTTATTGCCATAACCAGCTCTGTGGGCTTAAGTACATCTGATATTTTCTGTGTAGGTATGGAAATAAGTAATTTTATTGTGCAGAAGTGCTCAAGGCCTCAGTGAGCTAGGAGTTGCTGAAAAGTGTGTGTGTGTATGCATGGTATGTTTTGTATGGGGTTCAGGCTTTCATCGATGATGATGTTTTCTGGGCTTTCATCAATGTTTTTCTTTAATCCTGTTTCTTGACCCACGCCCCCAAAACAAGAAAAAACTTTAATAGATGAGAAGCCGTAGCCTTGTAGTCCATGTACAGAATTGCAGGCTCTTCTTGTCATTGGAGCCATCTGTAAATTTGTCCACATCTTCCTATTTGCATCAGTGAAATGTGAGTAAGAGTTGTCTTCACAGGAGAATTATAGTGATTGGTACTCCTTCACGGAAGATGTCACTTGGAAGAGTTGTGACAAACTATTAAATACTGCCTTAAATTTTCACTCAGATTTTACTCAAACTTGCCTTTTTTTAAAAAAACCTGTATGTGATGTGCAAGTGCACACTGAAGCAGTTTAATTGCTTCAGTCATATTGTTGGGAATATTCCCTGACTGCTTGGAAAAAAAAAAAGGAAAAGAAACACATTTTATAAATGTAATTTAGAACAATGTTTAAAAATTAAAAGGTCTTCATAGTAAAATCCAATTCAAAATTTGGTATGTTGTTCCTGTGGTAATAAATGATGAGCATGAGTTGGCAGTGAGCACTGGTTTGGCTAAAATTTGGTTAAATTATCTTTCTCTGGTTCTAAGGCATTGTTCTTCCAATAATACCAGTCTACTCTTTTTTTGCCTATAGTGCTTTATTCCTTTGCTGTTCCCTCTCTCATGTCCCACAAGTGTTTTTACAGATGCACAGAGGAGTCTGGGAACTGATCTGGGTTAAAACTAGCCAGTGGGGGGGGGGTTGGCAGATTGTTTCTAACTGAACTAGTACTGTGATTTGGTTCACCACACCTTCAGGATCATTGCCTGCTTATTGATTGTTGAAGTATGAATGTGTGCCTATGTGTGTTTTCTCTGAAAGCAGGATGGAAGAGGGGTGGTTCTGATTTCTGGTGACATCTTACTATAGCAAATGTAAAAGTGTTATGTCTCCGACGTACCTCATTCCCTCTTCCGTTTACTCTCTGTTGTTCTTTACTAATACAAACAGGAATTCAGAAGCGTGAAGCCGTCAATTGCCGAAAGATTCGACACTTTGAGAACAGGTTTGCTATGGAAACACTCATCTGTGAACAGTAATGAGGAATATTACTGTTACAGGAGACTTAAAAACTACAGTATGACCCCACCCTTTGTATTGTGTGCAGTGATTATTTTTTAAAATCTTCTTTTATGTAAGTAGTGGACAGGGCTTTATTGCTGAACACCTTCCATACTTCTCATCTCAAGATACATGTAAAATCAATACGGTTTAGTTTTTTTCCTTATTTTCAGGTGTGGTGTTCTTCTTATATTTGAATAGCGATTGTATAAAGACTTAGTTGCTAGTGCATTTCATGTGATGAGTCTTGAAAAATAGGAAGAAGAGAAAGTCTTTGAAATATCCACCAGTTTTTAATTAAGGAAAATTGAAAAGAATTATCAATGTACAAATGGACTGCAAGAGCTACTTCTAACTGTAATATTACATGCTATATAGTTTGTTACAGCATATAGACAAACTTGTATTTGACTCCCTAACAAAGTGCAATTTGTTTCGTTTTTAAAATATTGTCATATTTACCTTTTTAGATTGATTTCTGACTTGATGTTTTAAAATGGCAAGTGCTGTAACAATCTTTTAGAAAATTAAGTAGTAACTTATGTTACTAACTTGTATATAATCCATGTATGTGCAATGGAAAATAAACCTTATAAACCTGTTTGTCTAAAAGTCTTATGTTTTCTTTTGCTATCACTGAGGTTTTTTTAGAGAGGGGGACTACAGTTAAAGTTAATTAAAGCTTTTTACTTTTAAAAGTGAGAAAGCAGAATAGGTGATGGCTGAGAAATGGAATATGAACAGAGAAGCCTGTTTTTCTGTTCCTTTTTTTGCTTAAAGGCAATAGTGTGCTGCTTGCTTAAATTCTGAGTTGATATTTCCACAATACATACAGTCAAAGTGAGGCTCCAAAGCTGACTTGACATGTTGTTAATGTCTGAAATCCCTGTACTGAGTCTTTGTGAAATGATGTACATAACCTAGAGCGTGCCTTGAGTCAGGCTGACCCAGCTGAGAGCCAGGACTTTGCATTTCCCTTTGTTCAACTTCACAGTGTTCCTGTTGGCCTGTGCCATTGAGCTTTGCGAGTTAATACCATTTTGTGTCATGCCATTTGCACTTAAAACTGCTATTCTTAAAACAAGTTTGATTTTTTTTTTTTTATATGATTGGGATCTTTGTAGTGGCAACTTTTGTAGGGGAGAGTTCAGCGTAAGATGTATCACAGTACCTGGTGTTTTGATGCTGGTTGCAAGAAAAATTGTGGGAGAGAAAGAAAGGGAGTAACACTCAAAAACAAGGCTGGAAAATCTCTCCCAAAATCCACTTCTAGGCTTCCATAATAAGGGAACTAATTCGTCTTTCTGACCAAATTTTGAGCATTTTCTTATTAGGAAAGAAGGAATTTTAATAAATATTTGCATATTTGTTTGCAAAAACCCTGCTTAAATTGATTTTAAAATAATATGCACCATAGGTGTCCAAATCTTTTGTCTTAGGTGAATATAGTCAAGAGGCTAATCTTATTTTCACCTTTTAAAGGATCTTTTCTTAATATAGTGGGAGGATGCTTTACTGGTTTTTGGAGCTATTGTACAGTTGTAAACATGCTACCATCCAGCTTCCGGCTATTGTGAATGTTTGGATTGAGATAAAATAATTTGTTTTAAAGGAAGTTTTTAAAATACACAATACTTTTTTTTTTTTATTTACAGTTTAATCTTAGTGTAGGTGCGTTATATATGAAATGAAATGTATAATTGTTAACTTTCTGAACGCTGGACTATTTTAATCCCTTCTTGATGGTGCAAGGCAGTCAGAACATCAGAAAGTCTCACATAGATGCAGGTTAGATGGTCATGTATAAATTATATGTACATAGCTACACTTTGGTATAGATGTAAGCAAGCTGGAAAATCCACTGGAAAAACTTCAGCTATAGACATTCAGGATGTTGCAATTGTGTACTTGCATTAAAGGTCAAATATATGTCAGGAAAAGGTTACTGGTGTGTTCTTTGGAGCCCTGTATGATGTGAGATTTATGCTGAAGTACTTTTAAGCATGTTCCTACCTTTTCATGAGTGTACCATTTCTGTTTTCCATAAGTTAATATGAAACTTGCTCCTTTTAAGTAAGCCTCACATCATCTTGTTTTCAAAATAACACTCTGTAAGGAACTTTGTGATCTGTGGTATGTATCTTAATGGAGACCCTAGCAAATGAGGCTGCTGAAGGGGTGGCAGAGGGGGGAGAAATAGATTTGTTCTAGACAGGAGGTTTATATGATCATGCCACATGCCTGTGTCCCTAATAACTTTTGAGCCCGTTGGATGGGAGAATGAAATTTATTTCTATCAGTAGTGTGAAAATAAGTGTGGGGAAGGAGGGAGAAACTTGCGTGTGCTGAGTGAAAGCTCTCGGCATGTGCTCATGTCTTAAGTGCCATGCAGTTTGTATGGGAAGAAGACGCTGAGTGCAGGAAAAGCTTCGTGATGGAACTGCTGCTCTCAAAGTCAGTGAAGCATGGGACACAAATCCATGGGAAAAAATAGCTCTAGGAGCTGCTTGGCCTTTTTTTCCTTTTTTATTTTTAAAATAAAGTATAATAAACAAACATAGCTGTGCTATACTGAAGAAAACCACATGTCTAGCCCAATGAATTCCAGAAAAGGGTTAGCATAAAAATTACCTCATTGGACAATTATCTTTGCACATAGTTTTAAAACTTCTCATAGGAATGAAAATGAATCCTAATGCTGAGACACACTTTGTCACTGGAGTAGCAAAATCAGAGAAGTGCCACTATCCTGTATGCCACCGTGTTTATTGGATGGAGGGGGCTGTTGCTCTTGTGGGTCACAAGCAGTCTCTGATGTTCAGTAAGGGTATTGTCAACAGTCAGTGTGTACGATCGGGGCTTGCAAAGTGTGATCAAAGCTCCAAGTCTTCCCTCCTTCTCTAGTTGAAGCCTTGCAGCTTTAGTAAGGGGTCATGGAGCGAGTTTTGGCTTGAAGAAAACACTAAAGGCTTGCAGGACAGAAAATGGAAGTGTTTGGTTATCCGGTGCAAGGAGAAGCTGTGGGGTTACGTGAAGCAGCATGCACAGATGGGTTGCACTTGCAGAGACAAAAAGTAGGGGCTGGATTAATTTGTTTAAAGTTGATTGTTTCAGGCTGAATCAGTACCCTGGAAGGCAACAGAGGTTTATCAAAGCCATCACCTGAGGGTAGCAATGTCCTCTGCAAAGGTGGGTACATCTTTTGTTGGTATGAATTTGAGTGGAAGGATGGAAATCTGACATGGCTGTGTTAGCAGAAGCCTGTGGTTTAGAAATATTAGCAGAGTTGTACTCTGACTGGCATTGTTTGCTCTGAATGTAGGATATATTGCTGTGAAATGCTGGGGTTTCAACCCCAAGCCCCAAATTAAGGTTGACATATGGGTGATTCCCACAGCCCCTCACAAAGCAGGGGTGAGTTTCCATTTAAGCTTCCTTCCAGGGTGGGTCTGGCCTTGCAGGGAGAGCCATTGGGGAAAGGAGCCCCAGGTGTCCCACATTAAGTAACCCAAGGTCAGGTGTCACACTTGGGGATAAAAGCTGGGACCACTTGCAGGCAAGGGCAGTGTCTGTCTGTGAGGTGGATGCACTGTGCAGAGTTCCCTGTTGGGGAAGGACCTCCTGTCTCCCTGGGACTGGGCTCCAGTCAGGTCTGGCCTTTGTAAACATGGGCTGTGTAGAGATTCAATATGTGGCTTCCTTTGTCTTATGTATTTGGCTTGTTGACTTGGTTGTCTCCTGTCCCTTCTATGGGAGACTGCATTTCACCATTATTCCACCCATTGTTGGTTGTGTGGCGTCAATGGGGTCAGTGGGATTGATGTCAATTATGTATAATCTGACTGACTGGCTTGTACCCGCAGCACTCACCCTTTTGTATCGAATACAATTTGGTTATTAGTTCATCTTTATGCTGGCTGTGTCCTTTATGCTAGGCCTGATAATTGGCAAAACATACTGTCATGCGGGAAGCAACATAGAAGAGCCTATACACCAGTGTTTTCACCTAATTGAGGTATTTCACTGCCATGCCTTGGTAAAGAATGTAATTATCTTGGACTCTCTTAACAAAGAGAAAAAGTCAAGATCATGGGTAGATTTAATTCAGACAAATTTTTGTCTGATCACTGTGGGCTATGGTTGCTAATTTCAATTGTTTTTCAGGTTGTCGGTTAAAATGAATTTTATTCCTGAGAACTGCTTCTTGTGGGCTTAGGAAATCTTGGAAGAGGAGGCATGGGAAACATCCTCACTGGGGAGACCGCCAGCAGCAGGACAGGGTGTTGCCTGTGCCGGAGCACACTTTCTCACGCAGAGAGGAAGCAGAACCTGGAACTGAGCAAGACGGGAAAGGAGGGGTCACAACAGGGTCATTAATGTGGACGTGTAATTGCAACAAGAGGGTTGTGGTTGGTTGGTCTGTCGACTTTTTATTTCATTACCAGTTGGCAGTACCAACCAAAATGAGCTGCCCTGCAGAGGGGGTACAGGATGCCCTGTGCACCCCAGGGGCAGAACGTGTCAGGGCTTAGAAGCACTTTGCCTATGGGGACACACGAGACAGTACCTGCGTGACAAAGCACATGGTGTGAGAGAGCTGTGCATGCAAAAGCATGTTTTATATTAACGTCCGGACACCTTCCATAAGCAAGGAAAGCTGTACCGGGAATTATTTTTTCCTGATGTAATTGCACTTGCACTAAGGCCTCATTTGATATTGTATCAGAAATACTGTGGCCAGCAGGGACAGGGAAGGGATCTTACCCCTGTGCTTGGCACTGGTGAGGCCGCCCCTCGATTCCTGTGTTCAGTTTTGGGCCCCTCACTACAAAAAGGACATTGAAGGACTCGAGCGTGTCCAGAGAAGAGCAACAAAGCTGGTGCAGGGTCTGGAGCACAGGTCGTACGAGGAGCGGCTGAGGGAACTGGGGGTGTTTAGTCTGGAGAAGAGGAGGCTGAGGGGAGACCTCATCGCCCTCTACAGCTCCCTGAAAGGAGGTTGCAGAGAGCTGGGGATGAGTCTCTTTAACCAAGCAATAAGCAATAGGACAAGAGGGAATGGCTCAAGTTGAGCTAGGGAAGGTTTAGACTGGATATCAGGAAGCATTTATTTAGAGAATGGGTTGTTGGGCGTTGGAATGTGCTGCCCAGGGAGATGGTGGAGTCCCCATCCCTGGAGGTGTTTAAGAGTAGAGTCGACATAGTGCTGAGGGATATGGTGTAGTTGGAAACTCACATTAATGGTTGGACTGGATGATAGTCAAGGTCTTTTCCAACCTAGACAATTATGTGATTCTGTGAAACTGCATCAGTCAGGGATTTTATTTTTGAGTACCCTGGTTCTTGATGCACAAATGTGGGTGTTTGCATATAGGTGTTGTATACATGCAGATATTTCTCCATCCAGTGACAACACAGTGTCCTTTCAGATCCCACTAGCAATTTGGTCAAACACTTTATTGATAGAGATTACTGCCTTAAACTCATCACTGCAGTATCTGAAACTCCAGCAGTGCACTATGTAATGCTCTGAGAACAGCAAGTCATGAATGTGTATAAATGTGGAATGGAAATCTTCTTTTTATTAATAATGTGTGTATATATAGAGAGAGTCTTTGAACTGTTAGAGGAGGCAACACCTAAAAAATACCTCTCCAGTGAGAAATGGGTTGAGGTTTGTCATTGTCCCTATGGATTTAACATCACTGTCAAATATTAACTTTTAGAAGTGGTTTATATCCTTCATATTTTGAACTAAGCCTTCACGTAGGACACAATATTAGGGACCAGGCTCACGAACAAGGGGTACAACCAGCCAGCTTCTCCCCATCACACCCGTAAACCATTCCCAGCTTCAAAGGCAGAGCTGATGCCAGTGCAATTGTAAGGCAGTGTTACCAGAGGAGGTCATGCTGGGGTGAGAAAAAGACCCGGCTTAAACCATGGCCGTAGCATCCCTCAGACCATCACTTAAGCCCATCTGTAACTCCAGGTGGTGCTCCAGAGAAATCCTCCTTAAGGGCTGGGGCCTGGAGGGCAGCAGTTGGAGAAGAGTTGGCCAGCAGGGAGCTGGGGTGGCTCTGTCACCTTGCTCCTGTTAGCACTTGTGGCAGGGCTTTGAGAGGGACAGTTGGGTGATACTGATGGTGGTGCTGCACGGTGCAAGGGCTGCCCATGCACAGAAAAGGCTGGCTGGGAGAGGTTATGCCCCCTCCCTGGTTAATTCTGCCTGCTACAGGCAGGGAAATGAGGTGTGATTTGGGCAAACATTTTTACAATCTGTGAATTTTACAGCCTATGGGCTTTATTCAAGCAAAACTTCTGCCAATATTTAATACTTGGACTAATTCAGAAGCTGCCAATTTAGTGGTTTTAGTGCATACATTTGTGTCATGCATCTCTAGATTTTATTACAATTGTAGCTTAAGTGGTAGAGGCCTGTCATAATGTAGAAATAAGCAACTAGTCTTGGTAGTCCATGAGGTACGCTTAAATGAAGTTTCCCCATCACAAATATTTCATTTTTATGAGAACTAAAAAAGTAGCAAGCTTCTATATCTGAGCAGTAAGAGTCAAAATAAATGGGCTTGGTTTCATTTGCAATGAAAGCATGACTTCTATTCCCACCGGCAATTACAATGAAACTATAGCAACAGTTTTAAGTGAAAAAATTAAGATAATAAAATTACTTAAGATTGTGTATCAACTGGAAACAATGAGTCAGGACTGCCTGACTGGGCAATATTTCATGTACTGCCATCTGTCTATGACCTACACTTTAAAAGCTGTTGTAGCAAGATGTTTAGAATGAAAATACTGTCAGGTCAGATGAGAAATTATCATTAGTAGTTTATTTGACCTTGCAGTGTTTCCTTTGGGTTTGGTTTTGGTTTTGTTTTTTTTTTTTCTTCCCCAATAAGAGCTTCTTTTTCTTCTTTCCTTTGTCATTTTATTCCAAAAGCCCAGAGGCTCCATTTAAAAGAAATATTTTAAAATACAGGATTAAAACATTCCAATCAGTATACCTAATGGGGCAGGGAAGAGCACAGCAATTTACCTACAGTTTTACACATGCGCCTTTCTTTGGAAACACATACAAACACATTAAGTCTTTTTACTGCAGTTTAGATGTAGTTACTTAAATCTTAGGTTCCAGGATGGAGAATTAAAAGGTTATTGTAGCTCGATTCATCTGCTGCCTCCCTTCTTCTCCCTCCAGTTGGAACTTGAAGCATTCTGAGATTTTATTTTGGTTGTACCTGCTTATGGAGGGGAGCCCTAATTGCCTTGCTTGATGAAAAAGTGCATAAAATTTGCTTTGATAAGGTGCTTAGCACACTAACAATTGTAGAAAATTAGTATTTACACTGAGGCTGGTTGTCAACTCTTTAAAAGGATGTGATGTTCTCTAAGCACAAATGCACAGGGGGTTATGAGAGCAACTCATATGCTTTGCCTCTCATTTGGATGACCTGGCTCTGTAAGTGTGCTAAAGCAGCTGTGAGGGAAGCTACCCAGGAGGGTGTGTTTCCTTCTTGCTGACAGCTGGGAGGGTCTCCCCTGGCTCTCTGAGATGCTTCACTCTCATTTTAAATTCTTCTGTGTTCTTAAAACCAGTTGTGAGGAGAGGTCGATAGACTCGTCTGTGGTTTAGGGTTTTAGCTTACTTTTCCAAGCTGGTAGATGTGCCTAGTTGTTTGTAGTTCAGCTGTAGACAACATGCAGTCCTAGACTCCAAACCTTTCACAGCATCTGGTATCATCTGATTGTAAGAAGTATTTAAATGTGCCTAGAAGCAGGGTAAAGTTACTGTCAGTTTTAATGGAATTATGATAAGGAATGTCTAAATCCCACTACACTCTACAACTCAAAACATTTCATTTGGAGTTTATGTGCTTTGATTTGCCTCAGAAATCTCATTTGTTCTGTATTCACTTTACTGTAATTGGTTTAATTATAATTATGAACCAGAAAAATACTGTTCTCCTGTTTTAAATTAATTAATATAAAGAAAAATCCTGAACAAAAAGTGTGAATCTTAAAAATACTAGTGAATTTTTACTGTATAGCATAGCTATACTTTTTTTTTTTTTTAATCCAGAGCTTTGGCAGGACTCTCCCTAAAACTAGTTGCTTTACAGATAAATGATAAATATGTGCATGTTGTTAAGAGTCCTTACATATAAATATTTTTACTTTTTCTAAGAAGTTGTCATCCTACAAAACTGAAAATGCATGTGTTCATTTGCAGCAGTGATCTGCCTTCTAAATACGGGTATGTGACTGCAGATGACAGAGTAGAGTTTAAGGATCTGTGAATCGGGGCACTGGGGATTTGAATATTACTGGCTTAAAATCCAAAAGGTGCCCAAAGCCTTGAGAATTTTTTAGATTAAATGTAATTGTAATGCACAGCGTTAAAAGTACTTGTTAGGACTTGGATGAATTTCAGACTGAGAGATGGTCATGAAAGATCTGTAATTTCTATCCTGCTCTACGCCTGTACAGCTATTTATTTTTATATATAGGTGTATGGTTCTTCCCATGTCATAGAAAAGAAGCATCGACAGCCACCAGCTTGTTTAGTACCTGAAGTATCAGAAACAGCTAGGCTACCGTCTCTGGAGCGACTGGAGGACCCTGGAGGATCTCTAGGGCCGAGGGTGCAAGCGCTCGTTTTGCAAGGAAGCGGCGCTGACCACCTCACCAAGGCGTCCTTTCTCCCTCAGCCACCTGCGGCTCAGCCGGGTGCCATCGCTCCTCCTCTTGCTGAGTCCTCAGCTTTGACTCACGTCACCTGTAACGTGAAGGCGAGAGACGCCGCCGGGGACGGAGCCGCTGCCGCGGTACCTGCCGGCGGTGACACGGCGCCGCCACCTCAGGGAGCGGAGCTCCGCCCCGCGCCGCCCGCGATCCGGTTGCCTG
>NW_020799091.1:29174563-29179967 GCF_003259725.1 Athene cunicularia | reverse complement strand
CAGCCATGTCAGATTTCCATCCTTCCACTCAAATTCATACCAACAAAAGATGTACCCACCTTTGCAGAGGACATTGCTACCCTCAGGTGATGGCTTTGATAAACCTCTGTTGCCTTCCAGGGTACTGATTCAGCCTGAAACAATCAACTTTAAACAAATTAATCCAGCCCCTACTTTTTGTCTCTGCAAGTGCAACCCATCTGTGCATGCTGCTTCACGTAACCCCACAGCTTCTCCTTGCACCGGATAACCAAACACTTCCATTTTCTGTCCTGCAAGCCTTTAGTGTTTTCTTCAAGCCAAAACTCGCTCCATGACCCCTTACTAAAGCTGCAAGGCTTCAACTAGAGAAGGAGGGAAGACTTGGAGCTTTGATCACACTTTGCAAGCCCCGATCGTACACACTGACTGTTGACAATACCCTTACTGAACATCAGAGACTGCTTGTGACCCACAAGAGCAACAGCCCCCTCCATCCAATAAACACGGTGGCATACAGGATAGTGGCACTTCTCTGATTTTGCTACTCTAGTGACAAAGTGTGTCTCAGCATTAGGATTCATTTTCATTCCTATGAGAAGTTTTAAAACTATGTGCAAAGATAATTGTCCAATGAGGTAATTTTTATGCTAACCCTTTTCTGGAATTCATTGGGCTAGACATGTGGTTTTCTTCAGTATAGCACAGCTATGTTTGTTTATTATACTTTATTTTAAAAATAAAAAAGGAAAAAAAGGCCAAGCAGCTCCTAGAGCTATTTTTTCCCATGGATTTGTGTCCCATGCTTCACTGACTTTGAGAGCAGCAGTTCCATCACGAAGCTTTTCCTGCACTCAGCGTCTTCTTCCCATACAAACTGCATGGCACTTAAGACATGAGCACATGCCGAGAGCTTTCACTCAGCACACGCAAGTTTCTCCCTCCTTCCCCACACTTATTTTCACACTACTGATAGAAATAAATTTCATTCTCCCATCCAACGGGCTCAAAAGTTATTAGGGACACAGGCATGTGGCATGATCATATAAACCTCCTGTCTAGAACAAATCTATTTCTCCCCCCTCTGCCACCCCTTCAGCAGCCGGTGCGCCCTCGTAGCTCTGTGGTCCGGTGTACAGCCGGTGCGCTGCGCGGGGCCTCCGCTGGTGAGGTCTTTTGCTTTTTCTAGACTCGAGATTGGCGAAGCAGACTTCGTTGTGCTCTGTGATGCTCTGAAAGTGTCGGAGGGCGTGAGGGAGAGAGCGTGGAAGACGTACGAGACCTTATCGGCTGTGGATGGAGCTATGGTGAGTACCTGCTGCTTGTACCTCACACCTCTGCTGGGGCGTCTGTCCTGCGCCCGGGTTGAAATATTAAGCTGTAACTTTGCTGGACTGGGGACCAAGTGTTCTACAGCCAAGGCTTGAGTGATATGACTTTGTTGTTTCCAAGTGCAGTTAGAAGTTGGATGTTTCCGTGTGTGTGCCTATATAAGCTGTTTTCTCTATATTTCCCTTTTTTTGTTAATGCTTTCCAGGAAAGGTAGGGATTAAGAAATTTTTTAGATTGCTAATAAGAGACAGTAGAAAACAGCACCCTGCAATCAGCTAATTCTTCACGCTGCAAGTTATTTCAAATATGCCTGAGTCAGCTTTATACGGGTCATCTCTTCGTGTGTTTCTATGTATTTCTTCCTTCTGCACTCATCATTATGAGGCTGCAGAAAGGGTCTAGAGAAGACTATTGCAGAGAAAGGGATGTTTGTATGTTAAACTTTTTTTTTCTACTGCCTAATGTTAATCCGTATGTATTTATCATTGAGGTATTTCCGTTCAAAGTTAGTCATTGGGCATGTGTAAACAGATTAAAATGTTATGCCCTTTCCTGGTAGTTTTTTCCCTTTCTCAGTGTGCTACTGCTGTCTCAACAGGCTGACTTGGAGGACTTCTACAATACAGTTAAATCATGAACGAAGCTTTGTTATGCAGACCTGAATTAGATTTCCAGTACCTAGCTAGGGTTTTATTCCCACTGTGTGGGCTAACATCCGTGTATTTGCTGCGACTTCTTCTTACTGTTCTGCAACTTGAGCTGACCTGCCATAGCTGTGTTGTCACTAGTAATACCTTGTTGTCTGTGGTTTTTAAACCACAGTATGGGTATACTAGCTCTTGATGCATTTGAGTTTAGCAACACAATATAGTAACAGTGTCGGGGAGAGATACTGTACAGTTCTTTCAGTAACAGATACGATTTCTGGCCATGGATGTTCCCAGGGAACACTTATTTAAAAGCATAGTCAAGCTTTTCTATATGAGCTGAAACAGGAGCAGTCAATTCTATTGAGTAAAAAAAACAAGGTGGGTTTGTAACTTGCAGGTGAAATTTTCTTTTCACTGATAATTGCCCAGCAGTGGCCAGATAAGGCACAGGGCATTTGCAACCCTTCTTTTTAGCATCTGAAGATGACCTCCTTGTACCTGTTCAGAAGAGGGCAATGACTAGATCCTCATTATTACATATAGCTAATATTTATTGTCTTGTAATTAAAGTGCAGTTAAGGCTTGTGCTAAGAGCCTTTCAATGTACAGGAGAAAGTCTGCATTATGTTGAGGTTCAATCCAAGGCCTTTTCTTCAACCTTTCTGCTGTATTGGCAAGGTGTTGACATGAGGAAGCTGGCAAGCATGTGCCTCCATGGGACCTGGCAGGCAGTGGAGTTGCTACTTCTAGCCAAGACCAGTGCAGGCTTCGTTTGAGTGTGAAGTCAATCAAATTAACATCTAGCTGATAGCTGCTTCTCTTTCCAAGTCAATCTGTTATCATGGGGAGCAGGGCTTCTTGCGGTGACTCTCTGTTTCAGGTTGTGGGGACTCAGGAGTAGGCTGTATTTAAATGCCCAGTCCTTTCTCACCTGTGGTAAAGGTGTTGAGGGGCTGCCCCAGGATTTGTCCTGCATGCAGCAGCAGTGTTTGTTTTAATCAACATGGTTCAGTGCTAACCTGTTAAGTTCTGACCTGGAACAGAAGCTGCTTATGTAGCAGCTTTCTGGTCTTAAGCAAAAGGGGAAATAGTAGGACATCAACTGAGGAAAGTACCTGCCAGAACACTTCTGTTTAACCCTGTAGTTGGTTTGAGTTGAGGAAGGTTAGATCATCAGACCACTGATGGAAATGGAGGTAGCATCTAATGATCCCAGTCTCAAGCCATTACAGAGCATAAAGACCTGAAACCTTACTTTCCCTGGCACGCTGTCCTTATTCTTTGTGGTTGATATCAGAATTGTGCCTGTCAAGCTTCTGAGGGTGTGGAAGGGACTTGCAGTGCTAACTAGGAAGTGGCTTGGCCTGGACATGAGGTACTGTGGTAACTGACAGAGATTCAGGGTGCATATGTAGGCTTGGACCTAGTGTATCCACAGGATAGCAGGACCTGCTGTATCCTTGCTCAATTAATATTTAGTGACTTGAAGTGAAAACGTTGAGTAGTACTGTCCTTTTTTGGGTCATTTAAGGTACATGTAATCATGTGCAAAGAGACTCTGCAAACAAGGTATATGCAGCTTAAAAGTATAAAGCAATTATTTTTGGCATGTGCACACAGAAGTTTGTTAGGATGTAGTCATCTGTCAGCCTAAGTGTGCCTACATTTCAGTGAGATGCCTAAAGAGTGTTTGTTGGCCGTGGAGGCATCAGTCAGGAGGAGAAAGGTTGGTATCGGCTGCTCCCTGGAATGAATCCTCTGTGCCATTACTTGCTGAAGCCACCACCAGCACCACCAAAACTGGCTCATTTGCTGCTTTTTTTCCTTCAGGATGTCACACCTTTCCACATATGTATTTTTTCATTTGAATCTTTGAGCTACTAATGATCTTATTTCTCTCTGAATTTCACCTTTCTTATCTTGCATAGCTCTGCACTGTGTTTTTTCTTACAGTGCTCTCAACTAATCTGTTTCCCCAGCAATTTGAGTCAAGGATATACTGCTGCACCCTATCACAGCTGGGCCTTGAATCCTTGAAACAGCTGAACCCCTGTGCAAGGTGTGGAGGAGGAAGGTGACAGGAGAGAGATTGTTACATGATCTCTCTGGAAAATTCAGGCTGACTCGTAGTTGGAAAAGCTAGACCTGCAGAGAGAGATATTGTTCAAACCATTACAACTGTCTGTTAAATGTGGTGGTAAAGTTTTCCTCTGACAGCCAGAGGTTAGTTATGGTCTTCTACAATAAAATCATAACTTGAAATCTCCAAGACAAAACGCCAAATGCTGGTTTGAGAAATGTTGTACTGAAACAGTGCTGTTGGTATATAGTGTGAAGGAAGGTACCTGATGAATTACTAGAAAGATGTTTTATTTTACATTCTTTTTCTATCTGGTGAACTCCTGCACAAGTTTATTGTATGTATGGAAGTGTATATATAAATCATAGCTTTTGCATTAGTGTCCTGCAAAGACTTGTTCTTTCTATCATTTCTCTTGTTTACCAAACCAAGCTATCTAGGTAAACAAAATACTTATTTTAGAGTTGTAGCTTTTACTGTCCTAACTTCAAAACTCTTACACACTGATGGTTGTTCAGTTAGAAAATTGGCTCTGCTTCTCTTGTACTCTTTTTTTTTTTTAACTGTCCTGAAATCTGTATTATGAATCAATAATGCTTGTAAACTCTAGGTGGAGTAAATAGACTTAATGTAATTACTTATGTACTTTGAGCAGTGTGTGATTGTTAGTGTAGGAAAGACTAGGAGATGTCCTAGAAGCCATATTACTACTGCTAAGAAAAAGTTTAAGATGTTTATTATGTTTTGGTACTGTTTGTTTTGGTAAAGAACAGTGAAATGAGAATCTGAAGTAGAATATTGGGTGACATAAGCAGGAAAAAGAAACTTGAGTGAATTCTTGCTTAATATACTGGAAAGAACCAATATAAGGAATAGATTACATGGTGACTAAATTGGAAATAAACTTCTGCAAAGAAGATGGAAGTGGTTTAGGAAATGGATAGAAATTGGAGTCTGCCAAGGACCTTGAGGCACAAGGTCTCATGTGCTTCAACCTCACCAGACAAACTTGCTGTAGTATGTGGTGCGTGGGCAGGAGCTTCTTTTTTTGTTTGTGGTTCGTAGCACTGTTTGGGAAATGTGGCCCGATGTTCTGCTGCTCAGCTGTTCAGACTCACAAATTCCTGAGTCATTTTTATGAAGTGTCTGCCTAACCCACTATTAAAAAATTCTGATGATGAAAGATCTGAAGTCTGCATAGTTAATCCTTCCTAGTTTAACTTTCTTTGCCTATGATTTTTCTTTTTCACGGAAGTACTGCACTAATCTGTTTCAGTGTTACTATTCAAGCCAGTGCTGATTATTCTGTACTCCATGGAGGTGAGAATGTGTTATTGCTGCCTTATTTCTGCCCCCCCCCCCC
>NW_020799091.1:29056453-29174513 GCF_003259725.1 Athene cunicularia | reverse complement strand
TTTCTCTTGACCTTCTTTTATACAGTATTGTTTGAAGTTTCTATTCCTGGATCATGTTTGTAGGCTGTCATCAAAACTGTTCTCAGTTTTGGCAGGATAATAAACATCTCTGACTGCAAGCTAGAACTGAGACTTCCTGTGACTGTCTCCTTGTGACTGGTTTAGCCCAGGAGAAGCTCTTGAGGTAGAGAACAGAAGTTATTTCTGCTAGTGCCTTTAACACCTTGCAACAACATCTGGAAAGAAGAGAGCCGAGAATCCCATTTCACAGTAGTTTAGTTTGAGCATTTTGAGCCTTGACTCCTCCAGGGTGTTTTCACTAGATTTAGGCAAACTGATGATCTGCTAAGATTCAATAGTAGTAAGTCCAGAATGAGAAAGAAATATTTTGAAAGAGTATGTAAGGGTTTTAGACCTTTTCCTACAGAAAACAATATTGATTCAACAGAACTGAGCTACATTGCTGAAGGTTATAGCATTGGTTCCCTAGAATCATAAGTTAAAAAGAAAAATCAACATTAGACTACTAGGTGTTAAATAATCTTTGAGTTAAGAGATTGGTAGGCTTCATGAAGTAAGGTCACTGGTAGTCATACTATTAGAACTGACAGTCAAGGACAAATGTTGAGTTGCCCAGCCTGTTTTCTGCAGTGGTACTGTATCAACAAAGATCTTGAGTCAGACTGTGGTCAAGAAGAAAACCCTCAGAAATGAATGTCTGGCTGTGAATTTGTCTTATGTTCGTTCCCATGCCCTCAAGTCCATCTGGGATGAATTGTCTGGCTTTAGCTGTAAACAAACCGTTAATTTGTGTCATAGGATTGGCTCCCCTGGAGTTACAACGCTGGTAAAATAGTTGGAGTAATGCTGCTGCGTTTTTGTTCTGCAGTCAGCTTTAACTCATTTGTATAGGAAAAATTTAAAATGTCTGTGAGCTTTGGGAGGGAAGGAGTATGAGAAGGAGAATACTCAGGAGACTAACTTGCCAGGAAGACTTCTCTTTGTCTCTTCTCCCCTTCTACCCCTGTCTCTTATACACATCTCCTTTCCTTGTTTCTAATTGCTCATCTAACATTTTGAAATTATCTCCAACTGGTGATTTATTCCGGTATGCAGATACTGCAGAGCACTAGATTTGCACGAGTGTTGAAGTGCGTTCTTAGTAAAGAGTACTTAAAAGATGAACTGTAACTTAAGTGAAGGAATGAAATAGTGAGTTCTTAAATATAGCATGGTTGCTCTATATAGACCAAAAAGTTAGTGATCAGCAGGTCAAATATTCCCAATCCATAAAATTTGACATTTAAATTAAATCAGTTCCTTTTGGTTGTAGTTTCTTATGAAAAAAACCCCCAATGTAGTTGGTAAACCCCATCATCCTTATGTTAAAAGGCACTCAGAGGCTTCTTGCTTTTGGCAAAAGCATGAAAAATATATGAGCTAATAAAGTCTTTCTGTTTAGAGCTTTGTCTCTTATTTATAGAAGTGAAGCTAAACTGAACCTGAATCCACTGAAACTTTGAGTGTAGATGAGCAAAATTACAGATATTTTGGGATTTTCTGTTATTAAACAAAGCCAAAAAGCTACTGAAAATCCCAGAGTAAACATAAATTTTCACCATGGGCTCTTGCTGGTAATATTCAGTATCTCAGTAGCAGATGCACTGCATGTATGTGTTGTGCCCTTGCACTTCAAAACCATAGCTAGCTGGCAGACAGGTTGGGGTTTTTTTAATCTTCATCTGCCCATCCAGGGGAAAGGCTGCTGTCCCTTCCAGTCTTGCTACATGCAAGAAAATTGTAATGGAAAGTCTTCCTATAAGAACAACTATTTTCATCAGTTCAGTAATTTCTGTTGACTTCCATTTACTTTTAGCTAGTATTATGTTTGAATTTGATTTAGTCTGTTGAGAACTAATAGCAATCTTCCATTCCAGACAATGTTCAATAGAAAATTTAAAACATTATTGATGAAAAATGGCAAATCTGTCTTTACACAGAACTTCTTATATGCAGACAGTGGGTATAGTATTCATGTTCAGATTTTTTTTCTAGGAAATTTTTCCTACAAGTCTTAATTCTGATCAGTTTTCTATTGTGAATCTGTAATTCTCTATATTGATTAGGATGTGGTGGCTGAGGTTTTAGTAAGCCAGCAAGTTCCACATATTCCCCTTCAAAAATCAGGTCTTTGGTATTTCCAGTGTGACATCATGTATCCCATTTGATTCAAATACCCATCTGCATTTGCATATTTCTCATGTACCTTTCTCTTGACCTTCTTTTATACAGTATTGTTTGAAGTTTCTATTCCTGGATCATGTTTGTAGGCTGTCATCAAAACTGTTCTCAGTTTTGGCAGGATAATAAACATCTCTGACTGCAAGCTAGAACTGAGACTTCCTGTGACTGTCTCCTTGTGACTGGTTTAGCCCAGGAGAAGCTCTTGAGGTAGAGAACAGAAGTTATTTCTGCTAGTGCCTTTAACACCTTGCAACAACATCTGGAAAGAAGAGAGCCGAGAATCCCATTTCACAGTAGTTTAGTTTGAGCATTTTGAGCCTTGACTCCTCCAGGGTGTTTTCACTAGATTTAGGCAAACTGATGATCTGCTAAGATTCAATAGTAGTAAGTCCAGAATGAGAAAGAAATATTTTGAAAGAGTATGTAAGGGTTTTAGACCTTTTCCTACAGAAAACAATATTGATTCAACAGAACTGAGCTACATTGCTGAAGGTTATAGCATTGGTTCCCTAGAATCATAAGTTAAAAAGAAAAATCAACATTAGACTACTAGGTGTTAAATAATCTTTGAGTTAAGAGATTGGTAGGCTTCATGAAGTAAGGTCACTGGTAGTCATACTATTAGAACTGACAGTCAAGGACAAATGTTGAGTTGCCCAGACTGTTTTCTGCAGTGGTACTGTATCAACAAAGATCTTGAGTCAGACTGTGGTCAAGAAGAAAACCCTCAGAAATGAATGTCTGGCTGTGAATTTGTCTTATGTTCGTTCCCATGCCCTCAAGTCCATCTGGGATGAATTGTCTGGCTTTAGCTGTAAACAAACCGTTAATTTGTGTCATAGGATTGGCTCCCCTGGAGTTACAACGCTGGTAAAATAGTTGGAGTAATGCTGCTGCGTTTTTGTTCTGCAGTCAGCTTTAACTCATTTGTATAGGAAAAATTTAAAATGTCTGTGAGCTTTGGGAGGGAAGGAGTATGAGAAGGAGAATACTCAGGAGACTAACTTGCCAGGAAGACTTCTCTTTGTCTCTTCTCCCCTTCTACCCCATGATGTTTATATTTTGTGTATTAAAATCACTAAAATTTTCCTGCATGGGTGTGGGCAAATAGTCTTTATTTTCTGAGGAAACTGCAGTTGTGTGTTCGGGTGCTTTAACCAGCAATAGCTGGTTCGATAGGCCCAGTCCAATGTTCTTGCATGTTTTCCTCTCTTTCCTTATGCAGTTGATGTTAAGAGGCTGGCGCATTCAAGAGCTGCTCACTTAGCTACTGGAAAACAATCATAATCTGTTAGTTTATCCTGGGTTTTGTGTAATGTTTTTTGTTAGGCCAGCAGTCATCCAACATCTGTCTCATTGAGGAGGAGGTGCCCCAAGCATCCTGCAACACCAAGAGTAGATAAGGGGGTAGTCCTGATATTAAGAGTTTGACTCCCTGTAATGGTTTGAATCTAGTGGATTGACAGGTTGCCTCTGAGGCAGCTGTTTTGTTTAATGGAAGAAATAAATGAGTTATTACCTCAAACAGAATCACAGGATCATGTATGCTGGAAAAGACCTTGAAGATCGTCTAGTCCAACCATTAACCTAACACTTATCATTCTCAACTATGCCATATTCCTCAGCGCTATGTCGACCTGACTCTTAAACACTTCCAGGGATGGGGACTCCACCACTACCCTGGGCAGCCCATTCCAACACCCAACAACCCATTCTCTAAAGAAATGCTTCCTAATATCCAGTCTAAACCTTCCCTGGCACAACTTGAAACCATAGTGGATAAGGAGTTTAAATATTGTTCTTGCAAACCAGACCTCACTCTTACCAAATAAACCATTGCTGTAGCCATCAAGCATTGATCTTCCCAGGGTAGAGCTAAGCCACCTAGGAGAGCTAGGCTTGTTTGGACAGACAGCAAACTAGGAACAATTTCACCACTTCCTAGCACTCAGTCCTCCTACCCTACAAGATACTGTATTTACAAAAGGATGTCATGGTCTGAGTTTGCAGGAGCGTGAAGGGAACTTCTTCATTGAACAAGGTTGGCTGACTCCAGTGGCAGTGGTGTCCTCAGTAAGTGAGTAGTCATCCTTCTTGGTAGGTACTAGCTAGCCTTAACCTTCAGGATTTTTTTTACAGTTCATCACAGATGCATTAATGGAGGAAAACAGACATCCCCATTGTACAGGATGTTTTTTGTTCTCATGTGTCTGAGTATCTTGTTGTACCTGTCAGCAAAGGATTGTTGAAATTTGCTGAGACGGTGGGGGCACTTCTCTTAGCAAAGCCCTTTTTCTGTGCAAAACCTCCTTGAGAGTAATTTTTTTTGCCTTATCCTTAGGTTTTTGATGGTATACAATGTTACATAAAATATATAAAAAGTGAGGGTTTCTATTAAAGAGACAGTGACTATTTGATGATAATATTCCTTTATGTATCATCAAATGCATCTCAGTCTCTTAATAGCTTATTTTAGAGTAATTTTCTGTTGTACAAGGTGTCACAATTCATAGGAATGTAGGAAGAAAGTAGTAACTTAATGGACAGTTTACCATGTTTTTGAAGGTAGCTGGTTACTTTTAGCATTCAAGTCTGTACTGTAACTCTTATCAATTGCACAAACCGCTGAAACTTTATATTCTTTGGAGGAGGACCCAGCTAGTCTTTATGGATGTATAAACACTGGTCCTAAGAAAGAGGAGAAAAATATGGTGGTGTTAGTGAAACTGTTGTGTCATTTATGAACATGGCAAGCTATTTGTCATGGTTACGCTGCAGCATAAGCAAGGATATAAACAGGTGCTGAGGATGCAGAGCCTTTTGGGATTGTTTTGGAAGACTGCATAAGATAGAGGGAGTCAGGTCTGGTGCAGTCTTATTCCTCTTGCCTTTTGGGAGTATTTTGTAGAGTGAACTGGCCCCTGGTGCTTGCATTTTTGTTTGCAAGGCAGCTAGGTGGAGTGATTGGGGAAAGGATAAAGTAGGCCAGATAGCTGGCTAAAACTAAGCAGCATAGAAGAGCAGGAGTTTGGTATTACAGCTTGCTTGCTCCCAGGGGTCTGTTTCACCTCTGTCCTCTTAACAGATGTTACATCTGACCTAGAACTGCTGAGATGTGCTCAAATGCTGCTCCTTTGCTGAAGCGGCTGTAGGCCTGGGTGGCATTGGAGAGTTATTTACAAGGATGTGAAATATCCAAAGAGTATTTTAAGAGTTTGCTGTTTTAGGAGTCTTGCAGGGCTGCACCCACACCTAGTTCTGTCTTCAAAATAGTTTTGTTTCAAAACCTGCAGTATACCTGCTTAAGTAAGTGTTTTCTTTCATGCTTCTACGAAACATAGGTTTCAGAGGTTTTCCATTGAGGTGCTGGTTTGGTGGAAGGGCACTGTAATCATAACTGGTGCCTAGCCAGCCCCAAGTGATTAGCTTGTGAACTGTCAAGAGCAAACTCCATGTGGATGTCATGTCTGTCATTGTGGGGTGGCTTTTCTTTGGTGAATGATGATCAGTTACAGCTTGTACCTTATTTGAAGCAGCAGAAGACGGACCTTAAGTGTAGATGTATGCTAGGAAAAAGCCTGAAGGTGCTTGTTACTGTAATGATTTACTAAACAAGGAGATGGGGTTGTGGTTGAGACCTAGCTGGAGAGTAAAGCTTATGAGTATTTATTGTCTGTCCTTGCAATGATTTTTTTTATTTCTTTCTCATGGCTTTTCTCCTGATTCCTTAACCTCCAATGTCTTGTTACGGTCAAATATAATAACTTTAAAAGAAAAAAATAATGGCTTCTGCTTTGCATAAACATTCTGTGGAACCAAAGCTTCTATTTCAAAGCTTTGTTGAATTGTATGGGTAAAATTGATCTTGTGTTCTAGGAATTAGAGTTGAAGTGCTTTGTCTTTCATCAGTAATGTAAAAACTTGTGATCAAATGATTGGCTATCTTAGTCATGTGTTTGAGGGTGTTTTGTTTTACCATTTCTAATCTAGTTTGGACAAACTAATGCTTTCCATATATTACCCACTTTTACTGCATAATAAAAATAAACTTTTTTCTTTTTCTAAAAGGCTTATAATAAAAAGAAAAAGGAAACATGGGGAGTCTGTATCTTTATTGTAGCAATTGATCTGGATGAAATGACATTCACTTTCACAGAACTTCTGAAAAGTATAAGCATAAGGTATGTGAATTTAGATTTCAAGAGTTAACTAATCAACATATTAAGAGAATGTTTTTAAAGCATTGTGAATTTTTGTGCATATCAGGCTAATAGATTTTTATAGTGAAGTTTACTTATGGGAATTTGGAATATTTTGGTAAATTAGTCTTGCTATCATATTTGAGTTGAGGGAACAATGATACTTGTTTGATTCAGCTATGATTTGCTTCGTATCACACAGCTCATTCTTGTTCTTGCTCAACCTTCATCAATTTAACTTGGTGTAAATTATACTTAAAATATTTTCTGTTGTTTCACTGTATCAGGATTCTTGTTGAAAACCTTTTTTCCACCGTTAGGCTTAGGATAAATCAAGAAGTGGAAAAAAAATAATGCTCTTCAGATAGTTCACCACCATGTTGCTCTTTTTCAAACATTTTAATGCCAGTCTAAATTTTGTACTTTTGTACATGCTTTTTGCTAGGGGATTGTTACTGTTATATTGTATATTCATAAAGTTCATAATGCAGAGATGAAGATAATAGGAGAGTATGTACTTTTAAGGTAAATTTAGGTGGCAACAGCAGTAGGCATACCTTGTGTTAGATTCATCCAAATAAAAAATTCCAGTGCTGTCTGCCTAATAGCTGTGCTGTGAGTCGAAAGCATGTGCAGGAGCAGAGCCTTTCAATACTTTAGGGCAAGAGGCTAAGGCAGAATGCTGGGCACGTCACAGCTGTAGCCCTGGACTTGGGCCAGAATATCTTTTTCCTGGAAGTCATCTATTATGACTAGACTTCTCCATGCCTCTTCTACCTTGCATCATCTCCTAGAGCAGCAGTCAGGTCCTATATTTCGACTTAATCTCTTCAGTCTTGACTAACTTGGAACCGTGTGGTTGAAATCTAATTGCATTTGTGAAGCGACGTTCAGCATGTTCCACCCGAGTACAAATCAGCTTGTACTGCAAACTGAAAGAGACTTTTTTCCCTTAGGGTTTCAAAGAGTAAGCTGTTTCTCTGCTGATTTTGATTTTTAGCAATACTGAATTGCTTGTTAGCCCTGGGCTTTTTGTCAACTATAAGGTCAAACTGGCAGAGATTTCTACCATTCATCATTGAGAGCCACACAGATACACTGGAAAAAGTTTTTATTCCGTGGTAAAAAAATTCCTAAATAAACTTCTGATTGGCTTTATATTCTGTTTTTTAATCTGGCAAAGAATCATAGAATACCAAGTTGGAAGGGACCTCAAGGATTGGCTGGTCCAAACTTTCTTGGCAAAAGTACAGTCTAGACAAGATGGCCCAGCACCCTGTCCAGCTGAATCTTAAAAGTGTCAGTGTTGGAGAATCCACCACTTTGCTGGGGAGATTATTCCAATGGTTGATTGTGCTCACTTACGAAAAATTTTTCTCTTGTATCCAGTTGGAATCTCCCCATTAGTAACTTGTACCCATTACCACTTGTCTTTTCCATGTGACTCTTTGTAAAAAGGGTGTCTCCCATCTTTGTAACCACCCTTTAAATACTGGAACATAGTGATAAGGTCTCCTTTAAGCCTTCTTTTCTCAAGACTGAACAAACCCCATTCCCTTAGGCTTTCCTCGTATGGCAGACTTCCCAGTCCCTTGATCATATTTGTGGCTCTTCTCTGGACCCTCTCCAGCTTGTCTACATCGTTTTTGTACAGTGGGGACCAAAACTGAACACAGAATCCCATGTGTGGCTTGACAAGTGCTGAGTGGGATATAATGACTTGTTTATCTCTGCTGGTGATGCCCTTGTTGATGCAACTCAACATCCTGTTGCCTTTCTTTGCCACAGCAGCACACTGTCACTCATGTTGAGGTGGTTGTCCACCAGAACCCTCAGGTCCTTTTCAACAGAGCTGCTCCCCAGCCATGTAGATCCTAGCCTGTGCTGCACTCCTAGGTTATATTTTCCCAGGTGCAAGAGCTTCTACTTGTCCTTGTTGAAGTTCATAAACTTCTTGTTAGTTCACCCAGCCTATCCAAGTCTTTCTGCAGTGTGGCTCTCACTTCTGAAGTGCCCACTTCCCCACTCAGTTTGGTGTCATCAGGGTTGATCCGATCATCCAGATCACTTATAAAGATACTAAACAGTATTGGGCCCAATATCAATCCCTGGGGGACCCCACTTGTGACAGGTTGCCAGTTTGACAAAGAGCAATTTACCACCACCCGCTGGCCTGTCAGCCAGTTTCCCATCCCCAGCACAGACCATTGTCTAGACTATAGCGCATCAGTTTCTCTAGGAGGAGGCTGTGGGGACCCCTGTCAAAAGTCTTGGAGAGATCCAGGTAGACCATGTCTACTGCTGGCCCCACATCAACCAAGCAGGTTACTTTGTCATAGAGGGCAATCAGGTTTGTCAAGCACCATTTGCCCTTAGTGAATCTGTGTGGGCTCTTCCCAGTCACGTGCTTCATTTGCCTTGTGATAGCCCCAGGAGGATTTGTTCTTTACCAGGGACTGAAGTAAGACTGATGGGCCTGCGACTTCCTGGATCCTCCTTTAAGCCCTTCTTGTAGATGGCAGTAACATTATCCTTCTTCCAGTCTTCTGCGATGTCTACTGACCTCCGTGACTTCTCAAAGATTATGGAGAGTGACCTCGCAATGGCATCAGCCAGCTCTATTAACACCCTTGGGTAGATAACATCAGGGCCTGTAGATTTGTAGGGATCAAGCTCCTGTAATAGTTTGCATACCTTCCCTCATGGTGGGTTGGTGTTTGCATTGGCCTGGATTTTTGTGCCCAAGGCCTGGAGTCCAACAGTGCTGGTAAAGACAGAGGCGAAGAAATTGTTGAGACCCTCTGCCTTTTCAGTGGTTTTGGTGACTAATTCACCTCTCCTGTTCAACAGTGGGCCAATATTTTCCTTCTGTTTCTGCTTGTTGTTTATGATAAAAAAACCCTCTAAATACTTTATTCTGATAAAGGATCAAATGATACTTGATATAATTGAATATATTCGATAGCTTCCTCCTTATTAATTTTTAGCAATCTACTCATTTTGGTTATAAACTTAACAAGATGATTTCTCAATGGCCACAATATTACATGGATGAGTAAGGAAGACAGGTCCCCTGTGTAATAGTATTTCCAAAGGGTGGCAGTGTTCTTGCCCCTGATACATGTTGCAAGACGTGAAATTCCATATAATTCAATGCATTCATCTTAGTTTTCATTCTTAGGTCTCTCTTTAGCATGGATGTAACCAAGGTTCATGTTTTTAGAGTAGTAAGAACATTACTAAAGTAGAACTTTTAGGTAGAACAGAATAGTTGAGATGTCTGTGTTGGAAACGTGGTGTTACTGTCAGAATAAACAAGAAAGATGTGTCTACTTAGCAAATTCTGACTTCCAAAGATAACACCTGTAGTAGCCAAGAAAATTCTGTAGTGGAGCCTATATTTCAAGATGCCTTTTCTGCCTAATTGAACAGTATTTCTACCTGTGGAAAATGTAAAGGTGGGGCTTGACGTAAACAAGCAGTTTTTCCCAAGGCAAGGTTCTTAGTTACTGCTAGTTTTAATAAGAATATCCTGGAGTCTAGTGAAGTAAGGTTTTGATGGGTTTGTTTTTTGGGTTTTTTTGAAGAGCTACTTCAGAATATTTATTCTCAGAGTTATGATAATCTGTCATCTTTTTCATTTTTTTTTTCAGTGTATGCACATTTTTTCAGTTTCTGAAAGAAGTGGATGTTAACATGGATACTGTAAGCACTAAAGTTGATAGCACTGTATCAAGGCTGAAAAAGAAATATGATGTATTACTTGCACTATACCACAAGTTTGAAAGGTAGTATATGTTTTTTGTTTTGAAATTAATGAGTTCTTTTTGGCTGTCAACATTTAAGTATTTAGATTTTTGAAACTGTATATTAGAAGAGCCTGTTTAAACTGTGTGCTAATATTTACAGAACAGTGAAATGGAACTGTTTACATTCATTGAATAAACATATCTTACATTTTACTCCATAACTATTACAATGCTTTGTTAAACAATCCCCTTGTTGCAGTACAAACAATAATAAGAGTAGCATGACAAGTGGTTGCTATTCCCTTCGTTAAGCTTTTTACAGATATGGAGAGGATTGTTTTACTATGTTTTGGGTTTTTGTTTTTTTTTTTTATTTGATAGACTTTCTGTTTCTACCTGCCCACCCCTCCCCAAATCCTAATCCAAGAGTTTCTTTCTTAAAAAGCTCTGGAAAGAAAAAAAACCCAAACCACAAGATAGTTTCTCTCTCCCAGATCTGGAACTTGAAGGCTGTTTATTCCAGTGTCTAGGGGCGTTGCAGAGCCTGTTAGCTTGCTGCTGCTCTCTATTAGCAGTTCTTACTTGTAATCAAGGTGGGCCTTCCCAAGTGGTTTAGCTGACCACACAATGGAAATCAAGGGGTGTTCTCTTTGTACAGAATAAATTGAATGTACTTATGGTAGAGTGCCAAGAGCTTTCTGTGTGTAACTTGAAAATCAGGAGATTCTCAAATGGATGTTTTTTTTGAGTTGCTGTTACTCCAGGGTGGTAAGTTACTGCACTCTCTGCTTTAACATGAAGATAGAGGTAATAAAGGCTTTAGATCCTCTTACAAGCTAATATGTGCTAGCACAGATGCATATTGGCAAGATCTGATATCATCTAAGACAGTTTTTATTCAGTCTGTGAAACTCTATAGCAGTAGTTCTCAACCTGTGGTCCACAGACCCCTGAGGGCTGCAATGTTATTACAGGGGGTCCGTGAAGGTTTAAAGCAGGGGTGGGGAACATCCAGCCCAGAAACATCTGGTCTGGCCCGCAGCAAGTGGGAATCATTGCAATGAAGATATTATAATAGAAGTGCATGCATTAACAGATTATCTTATTTCCCCTTCTCTCCAAATCTGAAGACCCTTCATGAGAAAATAGAAATAAATATCTGATGCAGTCTAGCGCTTTAAATCTTGAATTAAGTCTTGGTGGTCCATGGCCACAAAAGATATTAAAGGAGGTCCATGTTGACGGAAAGGTTGAGAACCCCTGCTCTATAGCATATACCAGTAGAAAACTCTTCCATGTTACTAAATGTCAAAGCATCATTCCATGATGCTTGTCTTGTTTGGATACCATTGCTTCAGAATGCTGTGGTACTTTTCACCTGTGAGAATTTGAGTCACTATAACACTTTGCCTCCTAAACCACAAAAGGCCCTCAAATATTCCTTAAATGACCCTTGAAAGGGATAGCAAGTCACCACTTGGTACTTCATAGAATCAAGGCATAAATGTGATATAACTTTTGTTTTTTCAAAGTCCAATCAATCCCATTTACCATTACCCTGAGTAATATGTATATCACAATATTTTTGTAATGTTTATAGTTGCCTTAAAGGTATGAAGTTCTATGAAGATTGTAAATAATTTGATTTTACTAATTGCAAGTGTTTTCTGGGCTATAAAAGTGTCATTGCAGATTTACGCAGGTATGTTTTGGTTTTAGTCCCTCCTCTAAGTTGTCTTCACTTTTTTGAAACTTGAACTGTGGTAACAATTTTTTTCGAACAGGATTTGAAAGATCTTTTTCCTGTTTTGTAATAAACTGAATTTATTTATTGAAATGACATGTACCTAGAATAATTAGAATGCAACATTACACCACAAGGCTTGCAGTGATACTGCAGAAATAGTAAAAATCTTAAAATGCCCTTTTATAGAGTATTCTGTGCAGCTGTAGCACATTGCTGTGTTTTACAAGCCACTGAGTAACAATGTACGTACAAATCTTGTCTTTCTGGAAGAAAACAATAACAAATTTTATTATACAAAATTAAAATTGTTTTACTGTTTCAGCTTTGACATAAGCATCCAAGTAACAGCATTATTTCAGCTCTGCTAGGGCTGTAGTTGGTCTGCTGTTAATCTGTTTTCAGAGATTTTTTTAAAGTTAGAATAATGTTTTGTGAACTGGTGTATTTTTTTGTTACATTGAAGTCAAAGGTATTGCATGGTTTGCTCTCAGAAAAGTGTTTAAAAATAAGAATTTGTTTTTGTTTTCTAGGACTTGTGGACTTATTTATCTGGAACAACCTAGTAGTGAGTAAGTTTGACTTTCCTAAATTGTGTTTGTCAAGATGTAAAATGTGTCAGCTTTTTATATTTTAACCCATTAAGATTGACCTAAGTCATAGTATGTCATGTGTTTAATTTAGATTTAGTGGGGACTTTGAATTTCAGTGAGATGATGAGAGCTGCAGAAGTGATATATATTTGATCACTTCCTCCATGAAGGATCGCCACCCAATGGGGCGGGTGTCTCGGCATGGTGGAAAAGAACATTTGGAGAGTGAGCTTCCTAATCTTAGCAACAAATGAGTGGATGAAAAGATGCCTTAGCAACTCCCAAATGAGCTTGAGTTCATGCTGTGACTGGAGAATAGGGCATTAGTCAAACGCACAAGCGAGAAAACAGCTTGTAACAGTTAAGTGAATTATCTATATTCACTTTCTTTTCCAAGGATGATACAGATATTTCCTGATTATTAAATGGCTCTACAGAGACTTAATTTTTTCACATGTATAGTCACAATTACATGGGGAATGGAATGAGATAATTAATAAACTTACCTATATGAGAAATGTTGCATGTTGTCTTAAATTATTCCATAGACTGAAGCACGTTTTCAGAAATTATACTTTAAATTACTAGAGAGTTGTTGATGCAAAGTCTTTATTTTTGTGTGTCTACAGGATTTCTGCTGAACTCAGTTCTCTATTAGTCCTGAAAAATTACTGGATTACTTTTTTGCTGGCAAAAGGTTAGTTTTGATTAAAAAACTGTTATTTTAATGAATGTTGTTGAGGTGAGTTTATGGGTTTGTTTTACATGTCCACTGTGAGACTAGCATCCTTATTTTGGGTCTGTACTATGCATACTTGTAATGTTTTGATTGCGTAGCTTTTGTAACTACTCAGTAATATTTCTTTTTATCCAGTTTGGCTATTCTTTTCACTGGTATTACTTCTTATGTATAAATATATGTATTATTAAGCTTTTTAAGATTTTTTTTTTTTTTTACTTTAAAGGTTGGTATTCTGTATTTGAGTCTACTTTGAGGTGATTTATAGTCTATCAATATTTTAATAATGGATGGTTACCTGAAAAGACTGGCAGATTTTAAAAAAATATATACATAATATATAAATAAATAAATAAATAAATAAAGGTGCTGGCTAGGGTGCTCGCCAAACCTGTTTCCATCATTTACCAGCAGTCCTGGACTGACCGGGGAGGTCCCGACAGATTGGAAATTGGCCAATGTGACAACCATATATAAGAAGGGTCGGAAGGATGACCCGGGAAGTTACAGACCTGTCAGTTTGATGTTGGTACCTGGGAAGCTGATGGAGCAGCTCATCCTGAGTATCATCACACAACACATGAGGGACACCAGATGCTCAGGCCTAGTCAGCATGGGTTTATGAAAGGCAGGTCCTGCTTGACAAACCTGATCTCCTATGACGGAGTGACCTGCTTACTGGATGAGGGAAAGGCTGTGGATGTTGTCTACCTTGACTTTAGTAAGGCCTTTGACACTTTCCCACAGCATTCTGCTGGTGAAACTGGCTGCTTGCGGCTTGGATGGGCACACGCTTTGCTGGGTAAAAAACTGTCTGGATGGCTGGGCCCAGAGAGTTGTGTTGAACGGAGTTAAATCCAGCTGGTGGCCGGTCACAAGTGGTGTCCCCCAGGGCTCTGTGTTGGGGCCACTCCTGTTTAACATCTTTATTGATGATCTAGATGAGGGGATCGAGTGCACCCTCAGTCAGTTTGCAGATGACCCCAAGTTGGGTGGGAGTGTTGATCTGCTCGAGGGCAGGGAGGCTCTGCAGAGAGACCTGGACAGGCTGGAGCCATGGGCTGAGGCCAACTGGAGGAGTTTCCATAAGGCCAAATGCCGGGGGCTGCCCTTGGGCCACAACAACCCCCAGCAGCGCTACAGGCTTGGGGAGGAGTGGCTGGAGAGCTGCCAGTCAGAGAGGGACCTGGGGGTGTTGATTGACAGCCGGCTGAACAGGAGCCAGCAGTGTGCCCAGGGGGCCAAGAAGGCCAATGGCATCCTGGCTTGTGTCAGCAATAGCGTGGCCAGCAGGGACAGGGAAGGGATCTTACCCCTGTCCTTGGCACTGGTGAGGGTGCCCCTCGATTCCTGTGTTCAGTTTTGGGCCCCTCACTACAAAAAGGACATTGAATGACTCGAGTGTGTCCAGAGAAGGGCAACGGAGCTGGTGCAGGGTCTGGAGCACAGGTCGTACGGGGAGCAGCTGAGGGAACTGGGGGTGTTTAGTCTGGAGAAGAGGAGGCTGAGGGGAGACCTCATCGCCCTCTACAGCTCCCTGAAAGGAGGTTGCAGAGAGCTGGGGATGAGTCTCTTTAACCAAGTAATAAGCAATAGGACAAGAGGGAATGGCTCAAGTTGAGCTAGGGAAGGTTTAGACTGGATATCAGGAAGCATTTCTTTCCAGAAGGGGTTGTTGGGCGTTGGAATGGGCTGCCCAGGGAGGTGGTGGAGTCCCCATCCCTGGAGGTGTTTAAGAGTTGGGTCAACATAGCGCTGAGGTATATGGTGTAGTTGGGAGCTGTCAGTGTTAGGTTAACGGTTGGATGATCTTCAAGGTCTTTTCCAACTTAGCTGATTCTGTGATTCTGTGAAAATACTATTACAAGTCCCTGAAATTATGTCCTTTAATGCTACGATTCTTCCTTGAAAAGGCAGTAGTTTCACTTAAAGCTGAGTGATGAAGCAATTATGGTAGGCCATGGAGTCCTGTCTCATTCTACTACTCCTACAAAAAGGAATGAATCCATGTATCTTAATTGCTGCTTATTCCAGGCCTGTGTTATCATTGTTTCTAGCCTGCTTTTTCATTGAGAATAAGGAAAGTTAACATTTACATCAAGTAGTTGAAGTCACAGGAGAACCTGCGTGATTCTTGCTAATACTGATAGTAAATAATACAAAAAATGCACATATAAATAGAGCACATATAGTGGTCTGTGACTGCTCTGAATTGCTATCAGCTTTCCTTTTTTTTTGTGGCGATGCATGCTATATTGGAATGATCCTGCAGAGTTTTCTCTGGCACATGAATCATAATTTGGCAACAGCCCAAATAATGTAGTTTTAAAGGTGCTCTTAAGTGTTAATGCTTGTGTGACTTTTAAGTCATTTTATATAAATTTAACAGGCTATAAGCATAGTGTGATAGCACACTTTGAATTTCTCTCCACTATATACTAGCAACTCCTGCTTTCTGAATATTTAGCAGCTTTCATAAAGCTTGCATAAGACCACAAAAAGAAAGTGAGGAAGAATTGTACAGAAATAAGAGGTATGTGTGGGTAAAATAGTCTACACAGTTACTCCACTATATGAAATGAAAAAGAAATCAGGAAAGTGCACTGAGAGGTAGCAATTTTGTGCACAGCGAATTGTGCACATATAAATAATGTATGCGAACTCTAAAACAACAAACATCTTAAGAACGATGAGTTTTAAAATTAGTAGCTTTAAAAAACACTGGCATCCTGTGTGGTGTTTTCTGAATTTTGATTGTAGTGTTTTTATTACATGAACTTCCAAATCTATATTTTTTTTTTTTTTCAAAATTACTTCTAAAATTGGCAAACATATCACAGTTTCTTTACCTTTTTAAACATTTGCAGGTAAAGTGTTGCAAGTGGAAGATGACCTGGTGATTTCTTTCCAGTTGTTGCTGTGTGTCTTAGATTATTTTATCAAACTGTCACCTCCTGCTATGCTCAAGGAACCATACAGTAAGGATTTTAGTTTTTTGTTCACTAAAGTAGAAAATAAATTTGCTAAATTTCTATTAGTCATGCTAACATTAATAACTAACATAGTACAACATTTTAAACTCATTAAAATGTATTTTTTCATATTTTAGTTCTATTTAGATGATAGTCAACTTGAATTATCTGAATGTGGCTGTGTATTTAACAGCAATCTTTTTCTATTCCTGCCATCTGTTTGCTATCTTCTCTGCCCCCCAAATTGTTCTGGGGCTTGTTAAAACAGCAGTTTTACTTTGGCAAAATAATTTGCGTTCTGGGTACATGATGACTGAGAACTGTTGCTTAATTTTTCTTTTTTTAATGAAGTATTTGGAGCCACAGTATGTAGAAAGCAATTTTTTAATACTAACTAGGTTTATTTTCTGCTAGGTTTGGATATGACATGTTTATTCATAGTCTAAATCTATTGCTTTGTTTCTTTGTTTCACAACTAAATACCCACTTGGGTTACAGTGTGATGGAATAGATGATGTACTCTCTGCTATGTTCTTTAAATTCTGTGTTGTGGAAGATATTTATCTGACCTAGTAATTATTTGTTGTGGGTAAGGATAAATAACCTGGTTTTTATACCAAAACTTACTTTTATTTTAATGTCAGTGCAAATAAAGGGTGGTAAAGAATGGGCTTGTGGCAAGCAAATTTCTGCCTTCCTCCAGTACTATTTTGAATTTAAATTTGTTGATTGTAGTAGGATAGACATGCTACTGCTTATTTCAGGTGTCATAAAGCCATATTGGGCTTAAATGAACATCTCTTTCAGAGAACACTTAATTGAAACAACCTGTTTTTAAACTGTTTACTGATTTACTTTTTTTTTTAGTGAAACTATGAAGTCTAGAAATTAATTATTAGAAACAGTTTGTTTCGGTACATTTTATCTTGAAAAGAAACACTGCAACTTCAGACTATTGTAAATGTGTACACTGTCATTAAGTGTAAAGCATTAGATTTCTAATTCGAAGCTGTGTGATACATGTAGGTGCTGTGTAAACTGTTTCAGAGCACTTCATTGTTTTAGCAAATAACACAATATAGTGTTCAAATCCTCGTGACCAAGAGTCTTCATGTTGTGCTAAATGATGTCAAGCTTTATGATCTAAGGCTGAAGGGATTAAGATGCAACCACTCGAGCAATGTAGTTTATCAGATTTTCTCAGAACAGTTATCAAATACAAATGAAGTTATGAATAAGAACAGCATGCCTATTAGAGTGTCAGATTTAAACAAATATTTAATGGTATTAGTGTATATTATTAATATAATTCACTTATTTCAAGGTGACAGTATTGAGACCATCTAGGCTTAACAAAATGAAACATTTTTAACTCACTGAATTAAGGCTTTTTTGATATCATCTTCGAGGTGAACTAGGGGTTTTTTTCATACTTGTTTGCCTTGAAAGTATTTGGAGAAAGGAGGAATTTGCTACAGAACCATATTCCAAGTTTCCACCAGCACTTAAGCCTTGTGTGACTTCATTAACTTTCAGACACGTAAAGTGAAGTTACTCTTTCAGCTCCTTGTTTCACATTTCTGTAAAAATAGAAAAAATAGCTATTCAACTGTGAAAAGATAAGACTTTCCCAGGTTTGCAAAACAGATGCTTTTTCAAAGCTACTTGCAGGAAGTGCTGTTACATTCTGTGTTGAATAGCTTTTAAAAAGCAAAATGTCCAAATACTGATACAGGACTTTAAAAATTAGTTATCATATTTGTTTCCTATAATGATCGTTTTTCACTCAAGCTATAATAAACAGAGGAAAAGGGAAGTATTTAAGAGGAGGACCTGAAAAATCATATAAAAATTAAAATCTCTTTAGGTTTAAAAATTTAAATATCTTCTTTTTTAAGCAGACTCTAACCTTGTGGTGGTTCTCTTTCCAGAGTCTGCTGTGAATGCAGTGACTGTTAATGCACCAGCTCGAACTCCAAGAAGAGGTCAGAACAGGAGTACACGTACTTCAAAGCAAATTGATACCGATACAAAAGTTATTGAAGTCCTTTGTAAAGAGCATGATTGTAATTTAGATGAGGTAATGACTGTGTTTTAAAGTCTGTGAGATTTTGATGCTGAACCCCTCTGGAATATGCATTTATTTAAATGGTCTTTTAATTCTCAATAGTTGTGCTTGCTTAACAATTCCCTCAAGTTCAGTAATGAAGGTATTCTACCAGTCTATAGTTTCTCTAGTAGGTAGTTGAAAAAAAACCTTGAAGCCCTTTGGTATGGGTGGTAACTTTGCTGGAGAAACTGAACTGTGAAGAATGCAGTACAAAGTTAGATGCTGATTGCAGCATGTAGTGTGTGGATGCAAGGCTGTTCTGATGGGGTTTCACAGCTGCATCCCACAGTGAGAACATGTACACAAGTACTGTATTTCTTCTGCATGGGATCTTAAAGACCCCATTTCCCTTTTCCTTCATGAATAAATCCATTCCTGTGTAAAATGGACTAAGTTTTTTTGGAATATTAAAGGAGATGATGGAAGTAGAAATACAAGGGGTCTGGGAGCAGTGCAGTTCTTTCCCAGTTGAGTCATTTAATGTTCCAGCAGTGGATTATGTGCTGCATGCTTACATACCACTACATTTTTGGCCATGAAGGCAATTTTATTTTTGCTTTATTGAAAACAAAACACAGTGCATTACAGAAGTGTCTCATTTAGTTTCTTGTTAAAGATGTGAAAACAGTGTATGCATGACCTCCTCCATATATTGCTAATATTATGTTTTTTTCTTTTTTTTAGGTCAAAAATGTGTATTTCACAAGCTTTATTCCTTTCTTGAATTCTGTTGGTATTGTAGCGTCAAATGGACTACCAGAGGTAATTTAAGACAGTTCAACAGCAGTGCCAATTACTTAAGATTCTCTTCACACATTGAAGTTCTAATAGGTTCCTCTAAAATCATACAGCATAATGCATTGTTTTTCAGGAATGTGGGTTAGCAAGGATTCCAGTATTTATGAAGTATATTTAGCTTTTACCTTGAATTTAATACATAATTTTCCTGAGGCTGTGAACCAGTGCTTTTGATAAAAGCAAAACTTGGCATAGAAGTTGCATATCTATGATCTTAGTGAGGACATTAGTCTAAAATACAACTATTACAATATCAAGTTGCTGAAGTCAATCTATAAATGCATACAGTCTTAAATTAAACACTTTAGTTTGAATATAATTGAGACATGTCACTGTAGTTATGCTGGGGAGACATCCAAAAGGTTAGACTCCGTTTCACAACTGTTAAAATTTCAGACTTATGTGTCCCTGCAGAATTACTCTCAACTTCCTGAATTGTAGCCTGGATGCAGCAGACTACCTCTATGCAGTTGCATGCAAAAGTGTGCCTTAGTAGGTAACTTCTTGCAACGTATTTACATTCATCGTTCTTAAGAGAGTAAGTTAACTGTGTGTCTCCAATAGATGTGGTAACCTGAAAATAAGCAGCTCTGAAGCTTACTAGACTGAAGGTTGCAAGATTCAGTCAAGTATATGTTCTGTTCAGTTTCAGTGTGTTGGATGGGGAACAAAATACAAGACCCACTAAAGATCTTAATCTCTTCTAAAATGAATTTTAGCATATCAGCAGTCTGTTTAGACTTTTTAATTTATTGTGTATATGTAGTTGGGAAGCCCTGTATGAACTTCTGGCAAAGGTCATTATACAGCTTATTCTTAAATCAGTGAGGGTTCTTATCCAAGGCTGCTCAATTTAAGCATAGTATCAAAATTACCAGTCTAAGACTGCTGGTGAAAATTGTATAGAATGATGCATTTGAAGAAAAAATCCAGTCATGTGATCCTTGCTCTTGAAACTTTAGTGCCTGAAGAGATGTTTAAAACAAAGCAGAAGGTTACAGGTATATGTCAGAGGCAGTCAGTTCATATATGTAATCCAAATAACCATCAGTCATAGCTGAGATCATCAGTACAATAGCTAGTAATATGGGATATTTAAATTGACTGATTTTCATTAAAAAATCACCAAGCTTTCAATAAATTTTAATGTTTCCAAAACAAAAAAAACTTTCTGAAACTTAATGTTGGTGTTTGATTTGTCTTCACTGTGTGTTTGATGGTCAGACTTTATGGATGAATAGATTGATTCAGAACTCTTTATTTTTGACTAAAGGTTTTTTCCCAGTTAGCCCAGTGCAGCCATTTTGTTTTAGAGCTGCTACTTTTTGCAGTGAGAATCTTAAGTTTCTAGAAGTTTATGAAATTATGAAATATTTTAGACAAAAACTCCACATAAGTCATTAGGAAGATAATGAAAAATGAGAAGATAATGAACTTTAAAAATGAAACAAATAAAGCAATAGTAGGAATCTAAAGGTGATCTTTGATTTAATAGTACTAACCTCAGAGTTTTAAACATGAGATCAGTTTGGAACAAATTAATTTGGCAAAGGTAGAAGAGGAGGATGAGGAGCAAAGCTGTGTTGGAGGTATTTGCAGGTTGCTTTTTCTTGGGACTGAGAAGGGACTAATTTGGTTTCGTATGCACTGTTGTCTGGTTTTATAGCAGGAGTTTGCTAGAGCACAGCATCATTTAGTATATTTAAGGGCTCAGGGAATTGATGTGCTTTGGATAGGCTGGAGCCATGGGCTGAGCCCAACTGGAGGAGTTTCCATAAGGCCAAATGCTGGGGGCTGCCCTTAGGCCACAACAACCCCCAGCAGCGCTTCAGGCTTGGGGAGGAGTGGCTGGAGAGCTGCCAGTCAGAGAGGGACCTGGGGTGTTGATTGACAGCCGGCTGAACAGGAGCCAGCAGTGTGCCCAGGGGGCCAAGAAGGCCAATGGCATCCTGGCTTGTGTCAGCAATAGCGTGGCCAGCAGGGACAGGGAAGGGATCTTACCCCTGTCCTTGGCACTGGTGAGGGTGCCCCTTGATTCCTGTGTTCAGTTTTGGGCCCCTCACTACAAAAAGGACATTGAAGGACTCGAGCGTGTCCAGAGAAGGGCAACGGAGCTGGTGCAGGGTCTGGAGCACAGGTCATACGGGGAGCGGCTGAGGGAACTGGGGGGGTTTAGTCTGGAGGAGAGGAGGCTGAGGGGAGACCTCATCGCCCTCTACAGCTCCCTGAAAGGAGGTTTCAGAGAGCTGGGGATGAGTCTCTTTAACCAAGTAATAAGCAATAGGACAACAGGGAATGTCTCAAGTTGTGCCAGGGAAGGTTTAGACTGGATATCAGGAAGCATTTATTTAGAGAACGGGTTGTTGGGCGTTGGAATGTGCTGCCCAGGGAGGTGGTGGAGTCCCCATCCCTGGAGGTGTTCAGTCGACAATGCTGAGGTATATGGTGTAGTTGGGAACTGTCAGTGCTAGGTTAACAGTTGGACTTAGATGATCTTCAAGATCCTTTCCAACCTAGATGTTTCTGTGGTTCTGTGATTCTGCTTGCCTACTTCTGTAGAAGCACAGCAACAAAAGTTGAGGCTAGTATCTGGCCCTGATAGAAGAATTCCAGGCTTCCAGTTAGTCACTTAAAATTTAAAAAAAATACCAAACAACAAAAAAAGCAACAAACTTCCATGCAAAATGAAGTCATATCAATATGGGATCTAATCACTAAAAAACTTTTAGCAGTAGTTTAAGAAACAACAAAGTGGATATGAAATAACAGTCTGTGTTTTTGTAGAAATAGGCATGTCTCTTAAAAATGACACCACTACAAATATTAATACGGAACGGGGAAACTCCTTACACTCGGAACAAGAGGGTTTGAGTTTGGGTCTTGGCCTTCATCTTCAACCCAGCAGAGACGGGCACCTAGTGGATTGTTTGACAGCTGTTCTAAGGACACTCATGCCACATTTCCTGTTCTTAGAGACACTTTTTTCTTCTGGAAGGAAAGATTTAAAAAGCCTGGAAATGTTAGTTTGATTTTCAGGTTAATGTCTTCCACTGTAGCTATTTTTAGCTCTTTTACAGTGTCAAGACCTACATTTCTTCAAAAAAGTCTCATGATCTTGGATTCTTTTCTTTTCTAAAAGATTATCTTTGTGCTTGAGAACAATAATTTTCCTCTGGGTATGTTTCAGCTATTTGTGTAAGAAGTGACTGTGAGCTCCAAGGTCATTCTCTTAGCATTTCAGCGTTGTGTTCATGAGATAGGACTGGCTTATTTTATTCAGTAAATTGACAAACTTGTTTCTATAAAGTTTTTTTCAATGTTTTTTGAGGTTGAGGTTCTCTCGAAACAGTATGATGAGCTGTATCTCAACAACAAAGATATAGACGCAAGATTATTTCTGGATCATGATGAAACTCTACAGCCTGATGTTATAGCACGGTAATGTTTCCATTTACTGCTTTAATTTTATAATAGAAAATGTGAACTTGTGTTGATTTCTCCCTTTGTCCTCTTGCTGTGTGTTCTAAATGGAGATCTCTGTATCCTGTTGGTCTCCTACGTTTGCAGCTCAGCTAAGATATTTCTGGCAACCCCAGCCTTGCTTTATGTTATAGCCTAAATAATATGTTATAGCCTAAATCAGACTGTGACTCTACCTAAAATGATTTGGAACCTCTGCTCTAGTTCTTGCTCTGTGCAAGCCCCTGTTTTCCAGGAGAAGCTGAGGAATCTTAAGAAGGTGACCAAGGCCATGTCATGCTTGTTGATTAGATGTGCCTCAGGCTCTGGGGTCAGCTGGCATAGAATGGCTTGGGTTCTTGCTGTCCAGCTTCCTAAAACCAGCTGGGGCCATTTGGAAAGCTGTCTGCTGGGAATGATCTTCAGGCTCTTCTGACTTCTGACCTGTACCCACAAATTGGGGAATAGTAGATTGCATGGGACAGAAATGCACCACAGATGGTTTAGCAGAATAAATGGTTGAATCTCAGTGCCCAGGCATGTTCACTGGTGCTGTTCAGTAATGCAGATGCATTTGAATTCTTTTAGTCATACTCTAAAATTTCAACAGTTCCTGGCAATTCAACATTTCCATAACTCTAATGTGAGATCATGATGTGAGTCTGTTATCTATGCCAGAAAAATACACGTTTAAAATTTGATTAAAATGGAGCTAATACCAGCTGTATTTATAAATTAAGTTGCTATAAATAGAATTCTAGAAAAGAATTGAATTTGGAAAGGAACTTTGGAGGTCATCTACTCCAACATCCTGCTCAAAGTAGATCTACCTGGGAATTTAAATTGCATTGTTCTAACAACTGGAGTAGTTGGATGTCTAGATCTTCAAAAAAAGTGTTCCACAGGATTTTTTTCTGCAGATCTGCAGTCTTTATAAAAAACATTATTTTTAATTATATCAGTACTTCATAAGTTTGTGTTCCAATTTCTGTAGGTCACAGTTGGAGACAACACCACTAAAAACCAATCCAGATGAGGAACACAACCTTATACTTCCGCAGACTCCTGTTCGGTATGAGTTTTCTTTTAAGTTATGTTCTTTTGTTTAATATCCTAACTGGAAATATTAATCTTTAGAGCAGCTGTTTTAATTTTAAAGCAACTGTTTTGTTTTTCAAAAACCAGGTTGTAGTTCTAGCCACTACAGTGAGCATCTACTGAGGAGTGCTGAGTGCCCTCAATTTCTGGTGAGGTTGTTGGAAAACAGAAAAAGCTTTTTACTGAGTTGTCTTAAGCGCAGTGCAGGACATCTGTAAAATGGATTACTGTATTACTTCTTGCGAGAATGTAACTTTATACTTCCATAGTACTTTTGTTTTCTATACTTCGGTCTTCCTTTCCAATTTTAGCTCTGTATCTTCTGCCTTCCTTTCCTGGTATATGCACATGCACTACTTCTCCCATGATAATTTTTTTCTTAGTATTTTTTTTTTTCTGTATGAGATGATTAACATTTCAGAGTAACAACGGTTTTGGTTTTTTTCCCTGTATTGGGAAGATGAACATTTCAGAGTGCCAACATATTTTGACCTGTTGGGAAGATGGACAGATATGGTAGAAATGTGGTATGGGAGATTGTTTAATCTACAATCAAATGCAGAAAAACTGTGAACTTTGAATTCATAACCAAAGGAAAGGATTTGCATATACCATTTTTCCCTTGTGCCACATCATTTTTTGACAAAATCATTATGTTTTTGCCTGATGGCCCTTAGAAATTCCTGGACACTCAAGAACCAATCAGCTGTGTCACTGCAATGCCATGTGCTGTGTGGACAGACAAGTCTTTGTGCAGGCAGTCATTCTTAAGGTGTCAGGTTTAATAAAATGGGACAGTGAAGTTCTTGTTCCATGCTTGCTATATAAATGCCTTTCATTTTAGTATGCTGTAGAGATCAGAGAAGTTAAAATATTGTACCCTTAATTATTCAGTTTTCTCAAATGAGTAAAATTAATAAAAACAAAAATAAAAATCTTCTACGGTGTTTATATGCTTGTGGAAGAATGAATTAGACTCTGGGCTTCTGCATCCACTATAAATCTCCTGAAAGCCATCTGCAGAAACTAATTGTTTTCTAGCCAACAGAGCAGTAAGGTTCTGAAAAGCTGCTTCATAAAAGTAATAAAAGGAGACATGCAGCTGAGAACTATTGGTCAGTATATGAAAGAATTTCCAGTCACCTGTGACTGCAAAAGGTTTTACTGGATTGCATTAGTAGTCCCTTTTAGGTTTATGCTTCAAATCTGTAAATGTCAGTGATGCTTTTTGAGCCATAAAGTCATCAGTTTGCCTTTTGGTTCCCAGACTGAATGTATGATACCAGGAACTGGACCATCTGTAACAAGCAGTGTATTTAACAAGGAGGTCATTGACAGCAAATCCTATTTTTGACAAATATATTGTTATTGACATTTTTCAGTTATACTAGCATTTAAAAAAGCTCTCTAACACTGTAGAAGATGCTTCATTAAAGGTCTTGACATACAAGTCTTATTTGGAAAGTCCAGGACCACCAAGTTTCCACACTGCTAAAAATTTGAAATGTGCTAAACCAACTCTGATCTTCAGAGGATGTCTAATGAGATATATAGATTCTTTCCATCCACACTTGGGCTTTTCTCTGAATTTTCCAAAACTGATGCCATTTAAAACAGTTCAAGTGAAGGCTCATTCACCAGCCATGATTTGGGCTGTAGGAACTTGTTTTCCATAAAGCCACAGAACTGTCGCTAGATGGCAGTAAGCCTTTGACCACCAACACAGAGTGGAAAGTGTATTATTGAATTCTCCCTGCATTAAGTAGAACCCCTTACAAGTTATTTTGAAAGCACCGTACTCACGACTTAGAATCTTCTTATAATGGCTTCTGGACCTAGACACTTAGGATCTGCTCTAAAGCCCCCCGAAATTGGTGAGAATCTGATAATTTTCATCAGAGGATTTGTATCTGGTCACTGATATAGAAAGCAGTAGATAAAATGTGTGTAAGTACTAGTTCAGAGCGTAATGAGACTGAATCATGTGTTCTCATTTTAGTTTTTTCCTCTGTCTGTATGCTTTTTCTTGTCACTAGTAGAGTTTTGGTAGAAGTGATTTTGCCAAAACCTTCTAAAAAGTAGATTAAAGAAAAATGCATCTTTGCACTACTACAGTTGTAATGATTGAACATACTTTTCTTCTTTCTACACTTATGAGTGATATGAGCCAAACTGAGGTTAAATAGCACAGAAATTTAAAGCAAACAAAACCCCCCCACCAAAAATCACAATTAAAAAAAAATCAGAAGGTAACAATACCACTGGAAGAATCAAACTTCCTTATATGTTAGGAGAGAAATTAATACTCCAACCTTTCTACAAGATTAGAAACTTAATGCTATTGCTTCATACACTACTTGAAATATGTTTAAAAAAAGCCAGGCTACGTTAGTACTTATGACCTTACTGGATATATTATTAGTTCTATATGAACATGCAAATAATAAAGGCAGAACAATACATGAAAATGTGGGCTGTTCAGATGCTTGATAATGCACATATCTTCTTGTCCTGCATGACAAGATCATTAATGTTCTCATTTTTCCAACTGTAGATATTTTGGTCACTTCCTGGATAATATATGCTATTTGAGAAGAGGCCATGTTATGTTATCTTAAAATCTTATCTTAAAATCTTTCTGAAAGTCATGAAAAATGTTTGTCATCAGGATTTCAGTTCTAGAAAAACTGAAAAATGCTTTCTTCAGGGAGATATGCACTCACCCTAACAAGGCATTTAACTTTGGAATAAACAGGATCCTATGCACTTGCTTTAAGAATATTTGTAATTTGTTAAATTATTACAGTTTTTCTGAAGTACTGTTATTTCTGTTAGCTTTAGTGTGAAGACATCGGATATGAATCAGTGCATATTGTGGTTTTGAGTCTGGTTTTAGCAAGAATATTGTGGGTATTAAGTAGAGATACAAGTAGTTTTGATGGTAGTGGTTTTTGTTTTTTCTTTGTATATGTAAAATAATGTGAACAAGATCATACATGGAGGCATACTTCAGTATATCCAAGTTCATAGAATCACTTTGGCTTGGAAGGGACCTTTAAAGGTTATCTAGTTCATCCCTCTGCCATGAGCAGGGACATCAACTAGATCAGGTTGCTCAGAGCCCTGTCCAACCTGACCTTGAATGTTTCCAGGGATTGTGCATCTCCCACCTCTCTGGGCAACCTGTGCCAGTGTTTCACCATCCTCATTGTAAAAAAATTTCTTGCTTATACCTAGTCTAAATCTACCCTCTTTTAGTTTAAAATCATTACGCCTTGTCCTGTTTCAGTAGATCCAGCTAAAAAGTCTGTCCTTGTCTTTCTTACAAACCCCCTTTAAGTACTGAAATGCTGCAAAAAGCTCTCCCTGGAGCCTTCTCCTCTCCATGCTGAACAGCCCCAACTTTCTCAGCATGTCCTCATGGGAGAGGTGCTCCAGCCTTCTGATCATTTTTGTGTCCCTCCTCTGGATCTGCTCAAGCAGTCCTTGTCTTTACTGTGCCGAAGGCCCCAGAGCTGGACACAGTACCCTGGATGGGGTCTCACTAGAGCTGAGTAGAGGGGCAGAATCACCTCCCTCCACCTGCTGGCCACACTTCTGTTGATGCAGCTCAGGTTAAGGTTGCCTTTCTGGGCTGCAAGTGTACATTGCTGGTTCTTGTCCAACTTTTCGTCCACCGGTGCCCCAAGTTTTCCCAGGGGTTGCCCTGATTCAGGTGCAGGACCTTGCACTTGGCCTTGTTGAGCCTCATGAGGTTCACATAGACCCACTTCTTGAGCTTGTCCAGGTCCCTCTGGATGACATCCCATCCCTCAGGTGTGTCAACCACACCACTCAGCTTGGAGTCATCTGCAAACTTGCTGAGGGTGCACTTGATCCTGCTATCTGTGTAATTGTTGAAGATATTAAATATTACTGGTCCCAAGTTAATAAAATGTTATTTATATTTTTTATCTAATTTTTGTCTAGACAATAAAGAATTTTTGTTCTGCTTCTTAAGAAGATTGGGTTTGTATTTCTTGGAAACACTGAAAAAATTCTTTAATGTCCACATCCTTTTTCCCACCCATGATACTTTAAAAGTTAAGAAGATTTTATATTTGAGATCATCTAACCTAGCTATGGATACAGCAGGTAGAATAAGGGTTACAGAATTGTAGTTTTTATATTGGAAATATAAGGAACTGGAGTTAAAGTAAGAATTTAAGTTTTAATGTGACTTTCGGGTAAGATCCAGGGAGGGAGAAGATTCTGTATTCTCATGCGTTGCCAGTAGGAATGTTGACAGCTCTGCCTATGAAAAATGTGGGATTTTCAAAGTGTCTGCGTTAAAAAGGCTGTGTTTTTCTTGTGACTGATGTATTTTAATGCATCTTTCTTACTACAGTTGTGAACAGGTGACTTAAAATATAAAAGCCATCTTCATTTGCCAGTCTCTTGTATTATTTTTGTACAAAAGCCAAAGTGGGTTTTTTTTGTTAGGGAGTTGCTTAATTTGACTCAATATTTTCACATACAAGGATTGCAATTCCACCATTTTATTGCTTTTAAAAGTTATTGTGTTTGTTACGTCATTTACGTTCTTTTGGTTGTTTACTTATGGATTGTAATCATTCTGATAATTAGAAGATTAGATGAATTAGGTTATTAAAACTCAAAATGGTTGACACAGTATAACACTTTTTCCCGGCAGGTTGATAACTGAGTTAAGAACTAAAGTAATAATTTCTTTGTTTGCTTGTAGAATTGTTCAGTTTCTGGAAACTGTCAAGCCAGCCTTAATGTTTATTATGCGATCTATTGTTTTTTTCCAGAGCTGCAATGAATAACATTCAGCAATTGATTATGATTTTAAACTCAGCAACTGATAAACCATCAGATACTCTCATCATATATTTTAATGTAAGTGGCTGGAAGGAAGCTTTTTGAAAGGTTGTGATAGTTTCGCTCAAGTGAAATGTACACCTAGAGATCTGACGCACATGGTTTGGGAACTCCTTTATGAACAACCATTTTTGAAGAAGTACATTTTAATTGGGACACTTTAATGAATCATTTCAGAAAACACTTCTATCTAACTGATGTGTACTGGAACCTTATATAACTTCTTAAATCTTTGTTACTACACTAAATATGAAATATTAATGTTAAATATTAAGGTTTATTTATGCATGTATAAGATGGAAAAAATAGAGATATAAAAGGGATAGAGATATAAAAGACATAAAAAGGGAGATAAAAAAGGAAGACAAAAGAAGAGAAGGAGGATATATGCACAGAGGATCTCCTGTGTCCACACTGAGCAACTTAATGTCTTTAAAGTTAGAAATATGATTAACATTGATGGTGCTATTTGCATATTAGTTGGGTTAGTTGCAGCTAGTTGCATGTGAGACATGAAGTTCTAGTTAGTGGAAATTGTTGAACATATACAACGGTTCTGTATTTAAATACTCCATTTCTGTTTATGCTAATGAGCTGATTGAGAGATGTTTCGAAGTGAAGCAGGGTTACTGTGTTTAAATCATTAAAATGTTTTTGAAGTAAAATGTACTTTCCTTCTCTTGCCCTCCTTTCTGTATTTTATTAGAATTGCACAGTGAACCCTAAGAATAGTATCCTGAAAAGAGTGGAAAGTCTTGGTCACATCTTCAAAAATAAATTTGCGGAAGCAGTTGGACAGGGATGTGCTGAAATTGGCTCACAGGTAACTAACATTTTGGTTGAGTATTACTTATTTGAACTCTGTTGGTACTAACTAACATGAGACTTGACATTGACTGTCCTTCAGTGCAGATCAGTAATGGTAAAGAGTAACAATATTTTCAGTGTGAGGAATGGACATGTATTTTTTTTGTAAAGCTCTATAAAGATAGAATTGAACAAATTATTCATAATATATAAGGAGCAATAGGAACTTGGTGGAAATATGCTGGAAATACTTTCACAAAGAATAGGAAAATTGCTGGGCAAAATACATTTAGTGAAACATAAATTTGCATTCATTAAGGCAACTGCCTAAAATGGCACAAGGTGACTCACTTCCTTATAAAATCAGTAGGCCAGCTGTGCTTTCTACAAGGATTTTGGAAAGCAAATCTAACCAAGTTTGTACTCAACAGTCTTCTGTCTGTCAACAGTCTTCTGGTTTTTTATCCTGTTAGCTGTGAATGAACATAAACTTGATTAATCAGTCTTCATGTGGTTGCAGTAGGCACAAACCATAGTAGCTTTTGAGGCCTCTCCAGTACTGTTGGCAAATGGAGCTGGGGACAATGATGACTTTACTGTGGCTTTTCCAAAAACCAGAATGTCCTGAATCATTAAAACATGAGAGTCTGCCTGTTGTAATCTGTTAAAACTTGTAATATTTTGAATTTATTTTTTTGACAGAGATATAAGCTTGGAGTACGGCTATATTACAGAGTAATGGAATCCATGTTGAAGTCGGTAAGTTTAGTACTGGTAGCTTAGTACTGGCATTGCATTTATAAATACTAAGAACATTCACAAATTTGTTTTTGATTTATACATTTCAGGAGGAAGAGCGCCTCTCTGTGCAGAATTTCAGGTATGTGCCCCTAACTTGTTATTAAAGTCTGCTAATTTAGTGTTGGGACAAGTATTAATAACTTTCTTCTTCCTTAGCAAACTTCTGAATGATAACATCTTCCACACATCTCTTCTGGCATGTGCTGTTGAGGTTGTCATGGCTACATATGGCAGTAAGTTGAATCTAAAGTGCTGAATAGCATTGTTATTTATTGGTAATTATTGTCATTTGTTCTAATACACAAAATATAGTAAATAGGAAAAAAAAAAAAAGCGCTGTCACAGAAACTTCTGAACAAGCAGTAGTTCAATAAATATAAAAAGGAGAAAATGTAGAATTGCAAGGATGTAGTACTCTTGATAATAATTTAGTCCATCTTCCCTGCAGGAAATGCTTCACAAAGTGATGGTACCAGTGCTGAAACAGACTTGTCTTTCCCATGGATTCTCAATGTCTTTGATTTAAAAGCTTTTGACTTCTACAAGGTGATTGAAAGCTTTATTAAAGCAGAGCCAAGCCTAACAAGGGAAATGATAAAGCATCTAGAACGCTGTGAGCATCGAATTATGGAGTCTCTTGCTTGGCAATCTGTAAGTAATGCTTTAAGGTAGTATTTGTCCGTGTATAATGTGCATATCTAAAAAAGGGAAATCACACCCAACTCTGTAAAGTATGTTGTGGTCTTGCTGAGATTTATTTCTAGAAAAATAAATTACAAGAGCAAAACAAGATTAGTTTTGGCATGTCTTCAGGCTTTGAAAAAAAAAAGAGGCATATAAGAAGTTGTTGACAGAGCTCTGCTGGGTTACGTGATTGAAAGCCAACATAATTTTACTAGTCTGGTGTGAATCATAAGGGTAATACCCTTAAACGGTATTTTGGTGCCAAAGACAAGGCAATAAATTCTATGTTTTTGTTTGTAAGTTAATTTTTATCCAGTTGCTATTCCCACTTGGCAATAGGGCCTTAGTTCTGTGCATCTGATATATTTGTCAATAGTACTTAAAATGTTGATTCACATTATCCTTTGTGCTTCACTCATTTTGGTATTTTCAAATGCCATTAAAATAAAATGCTGGGAGATTGGGTTGTTTTTCTAGGCTGGATTTCAGTTAATTAAACATTTTCTTGTGTGTTACTTTTAAACCAAAAATATGCTATTAATGCCACAAAACAGGACACTAATATAGACTGGTAATTTTGACCAGACACACATATACCAAGTGTTTAAGAACCCATCCCATATCTTACAGTTATGGGATGTTTAAAAAATATGATATGCCTTAGCTAATGGGATAGTTTAATCATGAGGTAGGTTTTCTCTTCAGAGTAATCTGCATTTGGTTTGTGTATGAGTTCAGAGTGAAAAGTTAACAGTCCTCTCATACAGGTGATACTTTACCAGGCTATGGGGATACACTGCTGGATTCAGGAAACATTGTTGTGCCTGAGCAGTGAGAGTCCCATCTGTGTTCAGGTTTTTCTAGCTCAGGAGGAGCATGCTGGCCTCAGGGTTGTATGGAAGCAAGTGCTATGCTTCAAGCTGAATCCAGTGGAACACCTTGTACCAACCAGCCCTTGCCTTGATTTTCCTTGCTGGCAGTCAGTGGACATATATAGCTCCCTGAATATGTGCTGTTATGAAGGTGATCTTTACCCTGGGGAGCCAAGACCTGTGTATTCAGCTCCATGCTCATCACCACAATACTATGTGCTGCAGGATTTCTGGTGCAGTGCTATAGCTGCTGTACCAGAGTGTAAGTTTTTCCCTCTGTAATGCTTTTGTGTATATGTTTGGTGTCCTGGGAAATGCACGTGGTCTCTCTGTTGCTGTATGAATTTCTTTGTGATTTTGCCGTTCTTTGAATAAGACTGCCTGAAAGCACTTGAGGCTGAGCCTTTTACCAGAGCCTACAGAAACAGGGAAAATGAGGTGGTATTTCAAGAGGCAGGCAGTATTTTAAGAAGCTTATAGGCATATAGAAAGTGCTTGTTTGAGAATTGTAACATTCAGAGGACAAAAGACAGAGGTGTGGATACCCAAGTTTGATTCTACAAGCAAGAAGTGGCTCCTGCTACCTTCTGCAAACTGGTTTAAAGTCAGTTTACTGATCAGCATTAAGACATCTGTCTACTAGTGTTCTACCCAGTAGTTCAAGCACCACATGCAGATAATCTGATTTGGACTTGACCCTTCAGACTGGGAAATGCAAAGCAATGTGTTTTCAAAAATCATGGGTGTAGTTGAAGGCTTTTGTGAAACAAATTATAATGTCAACAATAAGCACAGGATTATTTCAAGTTTTCTGAGTGTTCTGCTCGAATGTATTTTTAATGTATTGAATCTATCTTCTTGACTTGCTGGAGGTATATGTTTGGTACTGGTTTGGGGTGGCTTATGTAGCTGATTTGAGTGTTAATAGAATAGTTGAGTTGGAAGGGACCTAGAAATGATAATATAGTGCCAGTAAGATATGTGGAGTGGAACACAGTGGAGGGGCTAAAAAGAAATGTGCAGTGCATGTATCCAAGGGCCCTTCTGCTTCATTGGCCTGCGTGTCACATCTCACCTGGATATCCTCAAGTGCAGAACAGTGTGCAGTCTCCTGTTGTCGCTCACAACACTTCGAAAGTCAAAGGAAGCTGTGGCAGCCAGCTACAGGCAGTTGGAGCCTGTGTGCAGGCATCCTGTGATTCTGTACTGGCCTCCATTGCCTCCTCCAGCTGCCCATAAGGGAAAGGCTGTGAGTTGTATACAGTGGACTGCACAGTGATGGCTCAAGAGATTGAGAAGTAGTGAAATATTATCTATGCTGAAATGTCTTGCTGAGTCTCTGGGTCACTGCAGTGGACCTGAAGCCTTTACATTGTAAGGCTGCACATAGAAATGTAAAGTCATGAGTTCTCTAGTGCAAAAAATCCACCCATGTCTCACATCTAAATAATGGCTGATTTAGTCTCAAAAGTATAACTTATTAGCAACAGGAGAAAATACTTCTGTGGCTGACTTGCAAGGCTGTTGAAGTCATGTGTCCCCGAAAGGCTCAGCTGGTGAATAAAGGAGGGATTTACCATATTCTTCTGCAGTTCATTATGTGGATACTGTCTCCATGCTATGGTGTACAATGTTTACAAAGTGTCTCCTTAATTAGTAATTCCCTCAAGAAGGGGTAGGCAGTTAGAAAAGTGTAGTTCATACTAGTAAACATCTCTTACCTCCAAGCACTTGATAAAGGAGGAGAGAAAAGCCAGAAGACTTTGGCTTAGTCATAAAGAATATATCACTATAAGTGATTGCTTTGGGTTAATTGTAAACAAATTACCTGATAATCAAAAAAAAGATGGAATCTCAGGAAGGTTCAAGTTTCTTAATATGTTTCTAAGTATATGTTAAAGTGAAGAAAAATTAAGAAAATCATGGAATGAGTAAAACTTATGCAAAGAAATCCTAGCTTGGTAAATAAGAATAGAAACATTTGAAAAATATTAATTTAGAAACATGAGTAATGCAAGTCTAATTTTCCCCAATTATTTGCCGTGTATTTTTTTGTTCTTACCTTTCACCACAGGTAGTACATTTCATTACAAGGCTTGTCTGCTCTTTGGAAAGTCAGGTCTGTGTTTATGCAGTCTTTCCTCATTCTGACTGCTTTAGGAAGGCGGACTTCAATATGAGTTTTAAAGGGGCTGAGCAATTGAATACAGAATAGCTTGAATTTATTGTGACAAGTAAAACTACAGAGCTTTTGTAAGGAAAAACGCCTTGCATAATTTCTCCGAAGAAAAAATCTTAAGTGAATCTGACCTTTAGCTGACTTTGGAAGCTGTATCAAATTAATGTGAAGGATTCTGTTTCTTACTGGTATCTGAAGATAATATATCACTTCTTTGCTAGTCATTGTGAGTATGTTTATTGTTTTTGCATAGCTAGCTGATTTAGTCATATGTACTTTAGGAAGGAGATTAAACTTTTCTAGGTCATCCTTTCTTTTAATAAAAAAAGCATAGCCAGACAAAATAAAGGGTGGAAAAAAGTTGAAGGATCTTTTCAGTAATTTGTAGTTTTGAAAAGGGGCAAGTGTCCATACTGACTAAATAATGTGGAAAGTACCTCCTTTTCTTAAATCTTTATTGAGCCTGGAAGGGAGAAGCCTCATTTATCCACTCAAGTATGATTTATCAGTGAGATTATGATGCTTCCAGATGCAATTATGTCGAGATCAGTTTAGAATATGTTAATAATGCTGCATAATTTTTATTGGCAAAATAGAAATATACTGTACAGTATTATTTCTTTATGGTAGTACATGTGTGCTTCGTTTCACTACAGTATTTCGGGCACTATTTTAATTTTGTAACTTTAAATCAAGGGAACTGAAATTACTTTAGACTTTAAAATAAAGGTGCCTGTAGCCTTTGCTTCATTTTTATCATATTTCTAGAAATATAATTTAAACCCTGGCATAGTTAAAATCCCTTTCCTATGAAGGGGATAGCTTGTTACCTGCCAGCCAGGGAGTTCATGCTCAGCGTTTTCCATAATGCTGTCAAACTGATCTCTCCTGTGGCCAGCCAAAAAAGTAATTGTTTTGAATATCTTATATTAAGGTTGTGTGAACAAATTCCAGAATCTTTGATTTTCCCTTAGAGAAAGCTCTGTCAACTGCCTTGTCACATATTTGACTAAAGTGTTCTGCTTGCTGCAGTGCGTTAGGAAGAAACAAGGAAGAGCAGTTTTTCAGTGCAAGCAAATGAAGTACAAATTTTGTCAATTTTCAATCTATCTTAAGTGTGAAATATGTGTGATATCTGCAATGCATTTGTTTCTAGGAACAGGGTTATTTTGGTTTGGGGCTTTTTTTACTGTGTCTTTCAAGAAGTAAACACCTATGGAGTATCCATCTTTGTTATCTGTATCTGCAAAACAATCCAGTTGTATTTCCCTGCCTCTCAGCTTGTACTCTGCTTATAAACTGTGAGTGGGGAGAAACAAGCAAGGTGTTAGATGTTTGTCATACCACTGCTTAGAGAATGTGCTTCCTTCAAATGCCTTTTCACGTGTACAGTAAGTGAAGAGTGTGGAGTGTACACATGTTCCAAAGTGTCCCATTTGGCATACTTAAAATAGTTTTGACCATGCTACAAAATACTTTTTCTGCAAGCCAGTCTTTGGTGGGCCTGAAATGAGATGCATGAAGGCCTTCTGTTCTGTCAAGCTTCAGCTGCCCACTACTGGGGTAGTGAAAGGGTCTTGTTCTTCTGCACTGGAGTTGCAGACTAACCACAACCTTGTGCCAGCCCAGTAAGGCAAGTTAGAGATGGAAGCAGAGCCACGCTTTCTTGGTTAGCTCTACAGACATGAGAATGTTCTGTTGTTAATTCATCCACATGAGTACTAGCAGTCCAAGGGGTATTCCTTGTAGGACTGCAGTTTTAAAAGGTGATGTGGTAGCTTTTGATATTAACAGGATGAGAGGCAGCCGTGTCTCTTTCTACAATCCCACAACAGCCCAGAACAGAATGGGAAGGTGCACTGTGGCAGGCTAAAGGGAGTTCATTTGCAGTCTGATTTGGTCTGCTAGCTTCAACAGTGGTGTTGGTGTTTGTGTGTGGGATGAACAGAAGTTGAAGCAAAGCAGTGCATGGCATTACAGCTGTTGACACTGTAGCCTTTGACTGTATTGCTCTTAAACACTAATTAGGACAGTAAGTGTTAGTAGTTTTCAAAAGAAGGAACACCACTATGGATATGTGTTGCAATTTAGAGTTGTGTTGTGGTTTGGAGTTTTAATGACTGATGCAAGATAAAGATGGCTCTACAAGCTTACTTCTCATAAAATATCACCAGAAGTAGGGAAGTGTGCTTTGCTTTATATATAACTTCTTCCATGTAGCATCACCTGAACTGTGCTCCATAATACTTCTCCTTTATCAGCTCCTTCTCTTGGTTTCTATTGTCAATTTAACATTTGCAATGAAGTCTACAGTACTGTTTTATCACATATTGTTGATTTAACCTAACTCAATGTTTGCAATAAGTATTTGACAACTAACTAGTTAATGTTTATACTTGGATACCTCATCCCATACCAAAGACTTCTGTTAGTTTTAAATTATGCAGCTCACTGTGCCAGAAATGCCTTCTTGAGCAACACCATGTATTCCCAAAGAATATATATTATTGCATTAAAATGACAAACTCACTGAGCTGGAATAACAGCAAACTTACTTTGATTGTTCAGTAACGAGAAAAATATTAAGTAGGTATGTGTAAGATTTTCTTAAAAAGTGCTAGACAAATCCAGGTCAGGGTAAAGCTGTAGGAAATTACCTGTAAGCAGGTACTCCACAGCACTTTGGTATAGTACAAGCTTAACTGTACACTTTCCTCGTCTTTGATTGTCCAAGGACACAGTTACTGTGGTGCTCACCATACTTGAGCGTTTAGTGCCTGTTTCCTTGGATACAGTGTACAATTTCAAATTAGGTTTCTGTGCTCCTTGTAAGGAACAATTGAGCCATCTAAGAATGGGAGTTAGTATATTTTCTTGTAGTATGTATCCTTCTCAGTAGTGTTTTATATTTTATTTATATTTATGTCTGAAGTCCTACACCTCTTTGGAGGTAGGTGTCTCCAAGCAGCAAGAAGTCCTCTCTTTGATTTTGACATCTTAAATCATTCCTTTTAAAACTGGAATAAGTAGGAATGGTCATACTGTCAACATTTTATACAGTAGGTTACTGGATAAATCGTTTACTGTTATATTAGAAAAATGCCTTTCAAACCTTGTTGATAGGCAGCCAAGTTAAGGTCAGGCAGCCAGGACCAGGTATTGGGGCTGTGTCTGTGCTACTGGCCTCAAAGAGACAATAGTTTGGGTTTGAGTATCACCCCACAGTCATCAGTGGTGTTTCATTGGCAACATGTTCCCTGCCATGTTTTCTCATTTTTCAGCACTCCTCTGGACAATGCCTAGGCAAGATTTGGGCCATAATGCAGCTCAGGGGCTATTTTCAACTGCTGGTATGGATTAGAAGTGGAGAAAGTTTAGCTGTGTGGGCGCAAGCTGTGCTTTGCCACTTGCCCTCAAGGCCTTAGGACAGGCCATGGCTTGTTGTGTTGCCTACTACAGACACAGTCGTGGGCTCAACCACACGAGTGACTTCAGCACTGGCAAATGAATCACATGTTCTCTTACTCTCTCCTCTAGGCTCCAGGAGTCGTACGTGTTTCTGCACAGCAGCCGGTTTCTCTTAGAAAAGCTAGCATATCTCAGACATACTGCTTTCATGCCTACTATATTTTGCATTTCCTTAGATACAGGAATGCCTAATTTGTGAATGAGGGACAGCCTTAGGCACAGAAAAAATCCTTGGCTTAACCAGAATGATATTTGCAAGTACGCTCACTGGAAGGATATGAACCACCTAGGGCACTGATGTAAAGACAGGCACCTCAGGAACTGCAGGCATCAGATTGCTCTTGCAGACATCACCCATCTCCTGTGATCATCTGGATTTTAGGCACCTAGTATCCTGTCTCAGTGTGGAGGTTGTTGTGGACAGTGATTTAAAATGTGGAATTTTTATAGGGTTTTTCTTAGGGGAAAAAGTGTGCTAAGGGTCACCAAATTATGACATTTCCCGTGCTTGGCATGCTCCTTTCAAAAAAAGTTATGTTAGGGTGCTGCTTTAACCTTAAAAAAGGAACTGAAAATTGATTTGAGGTTTTCTGTCTGTACGTACTAAATATATTTCTGCTTGCATCATGAGTGTGTTCTAGAAGCATGTGCAATGAGAGAGAGGTCACTGCCACCACTGCTGCTTGGCATGATAGTGCTAAAGGATCATACTGGTTCTGCTGTATATGCTTTTTTTTTTTTTTTTTTTTTTTTTTTTTCCTTAGAGGTAATGAATTAGCTCTGACACTTCAGTTGTCACAGCTGTGGCTGGAAAGCCTTCTATGATTTTGCTTTTATCATACAAGTTACATTCTTAGAAATCTGTAGGATGGTTACTTTTTGGGCATTTGTAAATATATAATATCATACAAATATATATATATATGTTTATATGCTTTTTTTAGTTTGATCACATATATACACATACTTTTTAATAAATACATAAATAAAATATGTAAGAGTGTTTCTCCCAATGCCTTTCTAGTACTTCTGAAGAGTTTCCTTTTATAGAAATGGTGCTGTGCTTTTTGAGACTTGAAACATTTATCTGCCTGAGCAGCTGAAGGCAAATTGAAAAACAAGGAAGAATACCAAATGATAGTCTTCACTGTCTGCACCATCACTTTGAAAATCTTCCCTGCCACTCCTATTTATCGTGAAGATGACTCAAGCTGTTATTCATGCTTGGGTGTTAACCATCCGAGCAAATCCTCCAGGCTACTGGAAGAGAAACCAGAACACATAAGTCAAGGTCCTGTGTTTCCTGCTTTTGTCTGTGTTGGCAATGTGTTCACTTCTTGGTAGGCGCTCACCAAGTGTGCAAAACGCCCACTAGGGTTGTAAGATATTGGTTACATTAGCACAGTATTAATGGATTTATCTGTTGCAGGTATACCAAGTCAGCCCAACCTTTAAGATGCTGTTTTGATTCAAGTACAAACATGACTAAAGGGATTACCTAAGAGACGGCAACTATGTGGAGTTTTCATTCTGTGAAACATCGATGCCATGCTTGATTAAGGATTTACGTTTTTCTCCTTCATCTACTGGTTCAAAGTATAGAGTTTCTCTTATTAGAGGGATATGAGTCCTACATTGTTAAGACTTCTATAACTTAGGTATTTAGGCTCCCTCTATATTTGTGACAGAGCTGCCATTCCAGAAAGAAATTCATTCTATTTGGCTTAAATGGGTATTTTATAATGGGATTATTCACTTTCTGAAGGTACTTCTTTCCACTGACTGTAGAGAGAATCTGTCTCAATGACAAACCTAAATTAGATGTATAATGTTGGTCTGTTAAGGTTAGAAGAAGTGAATCTTAATGCTTAATATTAGTTTTCATAACTGCATTTGCCCCTTCCTTTCAGCATTATGGGGACATTAGCATGAGGTAATTTCTTAATTATGCCTAGTTTTGCTTTAGGTGGCTACTTGTGCTATATATCTCACCTATATATAGTCACAATTACAGTTTCTGTTCATGTGGAGGTCATCTGCTGTTACTGGTATGGCTGCAGAAGCAGAGGGTATGTCATAATCTCTCCGGCTGTAGATTTACAGCTGTGATAGGGTTTTGTAGCCTGTGCTTAGTGGAGCTTGCAGCTCTGTTGGTGAAGTGTAAATGTGTTTTTCCTGTGTTTATGCTGGTTCCAAGTATAGTTAGCCACAAAAGTAACACTTGGTTAACATGATACACAATTTTTTAGTTTTTTTTTTTTTTCCTTAAGGTTGACCTAATTATTAGTAACATTTTAATAAATAATAGTGAAATAGTTTTCTGGGAATCCTTGCTTTTCAAGGTTGTTTTTTTTTATATTGTCCAATTTTTTTGGTGATCATACCATGGCTGTGGGACTTTTCATTTGGGTCCTACTTTGTTGTTTGAACTTCAACTTTTCATCCTGCAGCCTTGCAGTATCTGTATTTGCAGTACTTTGTAGGAACTTGTAATCTGCATTGCAAGTACTTTGTAGGAACGTTTAAAGGTTGCCCATGAGAGAGAAATATATTAGAATTCAGAGGGATATTCTTGCAGTTCTTTAATTTTGTAAACTCTTTCTGAGTTGGAGCAAATTTGATGTGGCTGTCTCCTTAAATATAAAAGTAGATAATGCTTGGGATAATTTTGAGGCCATATCCCTGCTGCTACTTACTTGGATGAGATTATGCTCTCTAACTTTGTAGCTTTCCAAATCTTTGTAGTGAAACAAAACTGGTGAAATGGGTAGAGTGAAGTTTTGTTTTGGGGCTTTTTTGTGGTTTTGGTCTTGCTTATTTTTATCTGAGCCATAGTCCCAAATAACTGTCACAAGATTTTATTATGCTTTCTAGCCTTATTGCTGTGTTATTTGAGCCATTCCATAGCTAATTTTTCTACAGAAGATAGAATTAGCTTCTGTTAGGAAGCAAAATTGGTGCCAAACAAACATTCTAACATGGAGGTTCTTCTCAGCTATATGCTCAGTTTTCAAGCTCTTAAGGAGATAACAGTATCTTGTCAAACTCATACTATCAAATTACATGTCATCGGTTGCAGGTTTTTGTCTCTGCTTGCGACGTTTTAAGTTACTGCATGCTTAAATGTATGGGGGGAGTTGTTGTGTTGTTTGTTGTTTTGGGTTTGTTGGGGTTTTTTTTAGGCCAAATAAGTGCTTTTGTGCCTGCTTTTATACTGTATAAAGGTATGATATTTCAGTTATACATTTGGGTCACTGAGAGTATGCCTTACTTTCCAGTAATAAAAAGTCTATGTCAGGGATGAGGATACCCCTGTTTACAACTGTTGAGTAGGCATAGTGTTCACTGTTGTCCAGAAAGGTAATCCCTCTAGGTTTTGTTCAAGCTTTTCATTTGGGTTGGGTTTGCTTGACAGAATGGGTTAGGTGCGGGCTGGTGCGTGCCTACGGTACAACTGAGTGCTGTGCCACTAACGTCTGGACCTGTGTGCATGATGTTCTCCTGAACCCCTGAACAGAGACTTCAGGCTTGCCCAGTTAGACTGTACCTAGTCTGAATTTGGCTTGGGCAAGCACCTGAACCGTCATCAGACTGTCCTTCCCATTCAGGAGTTAGCCTGCCCAGAACAGAGCTTGTGCTTGGCATGTTCTGTCTGTGCCTCTTGCCCCTTCCAGCAGCTCGAGGAACTTGCAGATCTTACCTGGACAGAAATAGCTGTTGGTTGGGGTTTTTTTTTTTGCGATTACCTGCCCACAGGAACATATGAAACACAATGTGAGTATGCAGTACATATAGTAAAGTTTCTTTCACGTGTTAAAAAATGTTAAATAACTTAAACAAGGAGACCAAGAGTTTTCAGATTTGGTTTCATTAATGAAAGATATTTTTGTTAGGACTGAAAAGGCACATGTTTTGGTACTTGCTTCACCAACGGTATTGTCTGGGTTTTTTGTGTTGTTCTGCTATATACTTAACAAATATCTCCATTAAGAAATATTTGCAATGCTGTGGGTCCTTCTTTCATTACTTCATAAAAACATCAAAGTTTTATTATAGATGCCTCCAACTTTAATCAAGTTCTTGATGCTGTGATGAATAGTACATTTTTTGTAATCCGGTATCACTCCTTAGTGACCAGGAGTGTTATCAGGATTTTTACATTAATAATTGCTTTTAGAAAGTGCTTACCAGGACAAACTTCCAAAAATTAATAGATCCAATGTTGCATAATTCTACAGAAGGTTGAAGGCTTGCAACTACTGTGTACAATTTACCCTTTCATAAAGCATCAATTTTTGCAGAATTCATCTGAAAAAACAGAAGTGTTAACATAGCAACAGTTGTTTTCATGTGAGATAGGTTTAATATTATTCCCAAGATAATGACATTAATTTTGGGTGCCCTCTGTTATTAGCATTGCTATTTAAGAATTTTTTACTTTAAGGCAGCAACTCACTGTTTAAAAAGATGGAGATAGAGCAAATCTTAAAGCTCTGTGTGTGTAAAAATATTCTTTTATCTCTTCATAAAGAAGTGGGAACTTCTTGTTAGAGACTTGCCTTTATAATTGCTTATGGTTTGGTTCTCATGTTTAAACTGTAGAAAATTTACTTCTTTTTTAGTGCAGGACAGCATTTATTTTTGAATAACTAGAGTGAACAGACTGTTAAATAGTAAAAATAATTTTAAATCTAAATTGTCAGTTCTGGAATCTTTAGTTTTCAACAAAATAGCAAGTTTTGTAGAAGATAAAATTATGTGTACAGGGTTCTTTTTGCTTGTTTTAATTTTGTGGTAAATTCAGTTTCCTTACAGGGAAAAATTAGACTTGCTTTATAAGCAATTGTGTAACAGGAACTGGATGGAGGGAGGTGATAAATACAAAAGGCTTCAGTGTCAAAGCAGAGGCTTAGAACAAACTACTTCATCCAACTTCTTGCAGAAGTATTAGGCTCTGCAGGTGTGGCTTTCTGAATTTGCATTCATCTTTAATGAGCTCTATTGAGTAGTTTCTGAAAATGTGCTAATTCAGTGATTGTCAGTTGTATTTATAGAATTTTTTCAGCACTGTAATTGGATAATAGATGCAGTCCAGGTATTTACAGCTTCTAGATTTAGAATCATCCTGACTTACATTTTGCCTTAGCTTTTGAAATGTATCCTACTTCATTTTGTCAGTGATGCTCAAATGCCAGTAACCCTGAGGTATAAACGATAATAGTCTAGCAAAAATGGGATCTTGTCAGGATTTACAGGTCTGCCCAGGTGCAGGCACCTTATAATACTACATTTACTTCTGGAAAACTATGAGCAAATCACTCTTCATGGATAAAAATCCTAGAAAATAACTTGTAAGAATAAATAATGCTAGAGGATGCTATGCTCAAGTGGGGTTTTCAAAATCAACAGTCTCAAAGTGAACCTTGCTGTAATTTTATCTGAGTTCTTCTGAAAATCTCATCTTTGGCAATGATGCTGGTTGAAATTAAAAATGAAAATCACTTTCTCATTTGCAAGAGATTATGGAAGACTGTATAATCAGGAGTGATATGGAAAGGCTGAATGGCAATCAAATGCTCCTTGCCTCTTGCAGAAGAAATGAGGAGGCAGTAATGAAACAAATGAATTTGAAACAGAAGGTTTGGTTCTTTTAGTTTTGTCACACACACAGACACACACACAATATGAACTTTTTACTGCAGAATGCTGTGAATGTTAAAAAGTTTACATGAGTTCAGAGGGAAACAGGACAAGCTCACAAAAGATAAATTTTTAGTGTTCCTGAACACACAAACACAATCTGACAAGGAAAGTCCCGAGATGTAACTGGTGAAGTGGGACAGCACCTGGATGGGAGAAAGCCTTGTGTTATGCTTCTCCTACTGTTATCTTCTTTCCCAGGTATCCAGTCTCTGCCACTGTTGGAGACAGGATTGTAGATTAGCTGAGTGTTTGGGGTCTGATCCAGTATAGCCATTCATATCTTCTACCTGATCTCGTGAGCTTTTTTTCAGTCTTTGCATTTCTGTGACTGAGGTTACTTTTTTAGAAATAGAAGTTTGGAGGTTGATTTCTTACTTGACTGAGGTATCGTCTATGGCTTTTTAAATATTTTTCATCTAAAAGTGCTTAAAAAGATGTATTTGTCTTGGTATTTCTTTAAATGTCAAAGACATATATACTGAGTGAAACAAACTTTGACTTGCATTCTGTTCCTGAGGAAGGCAGAAATTTAAATTTCCAGATGAATATAGAAAGTGTGAAATGGGAAATATTTTGCAAGTAATGACATGCTGAGGTAAATCAGAGGTGTCGATAGAAAGTTTGTTTCTTTTTCCTTGTCTTTTGAAACTGCTGGTTAATTATCTAGTTACCAGCGGCTGCCTGCCTTGGTTTATATCAAAAAATGCTTGGAATCAACTGAATTTTCACTGCTTTTATTTTTATGGTAAGTGTGCAATACCTGCACTCTGTAGATGAAGAAACCAGACTACAAAGAACAAATTTGTAAGTTTTGATCCTGAAACTGAACTCGTACCCGCCCCTGCATAGGCATACAAGTAAAGGAAGTATGCAGATGCAGCACTTTTAGGAAGTACCGGATGCAGCACATTCAGATGCTCAAGAGCTCTGACAATATAAGCTTTTTTTAATTTGAGATGCCTAGGCATGATTTGGAGTGTAACTCCTCATGTAGATTAAAATTTTGGCATAAACTCTTACCTGAGAGACAGAAGAGTTGGTATCAGAGGGAGGAGCGGAGGGATGGAGTGCAGCTGTTCAGGAATGTACGTTGCTTCATCCACAGCTGTCCAGGATAATCTTGTTGCAGAACTGGAAAAGGTGGAGAAAAACTCATCCAGTCCTGAATAGCTGGTAGCTTGGCTTTATATCAGCTTGTTGTGGGAGGTACAGGTTCACTCCCCCTGAATCAGATCAGGAATTTCTCAAGTAATGGTCAGATTCTTTAAGTTACAGATGCTGCTTTTTTTGGCTGGGTTGTTTTTTTTTTTTGCTTGTTTGTTTCTTCCCCGTGGAAAGAGCGAACTATGTTTAATAATAAAAAATACTAAGCTTCCTCAAACAGTTTCAAGATATCAAGCTATTGTACTGTGTTGCATTATGCTGTAGCAAAAAGGAGAAGCTGCTGCCCTGGAGAGTGAGTGCAAGGCATAAAGAGCTACTCTTCATGCTTCCCCAGGCTCTTTGAGCTAATACACCAAGGAAAATCTGGTTTGAAGGGGACTACCCATACATGTGACTTGATTTGTTTGTTCTGCTTTTAAGTCAGTGATTTTAAAATTTTTTTTCCCTGCAGTTTTGTAATCTCAGAAAGAGCAGCAGCTCTTTACTAGGGTGAGGCTCCAGGGTGCTCGCTGCTGTAATGCAGAGAGGCCTTGCTGAACAAGTCAGTCAACCAGCTAACAGCTTTGCCAGGCTCAGGGAGACTAGTAGCCTAGAAACATAGCCCAGCAGTGACATTAAGGGCTTTAGTCCCAAAGCCTTTGGAGGGAGCCTAGTATTAAATGGGCTCTTTAGAGAGAGATGCATTGAGATCTGAGTGTGTATCTGGCTTTTGAACTTTGGATTTGTCAGTGGCATATGGAAAATGTACAGAATTTTCTAGTCTAAATCTAAAGTGCAAACTCATTTTAACTCACTTCTTATTCTTGACTTCATTTTTGGGGGGGAGGAAAAACCGACACTTAATACTTGCTGTTACCTTTAAAATATTTATTTAATTTTACAGCAATGTTAAATTATTTTTGAGGAAAATATATACAGTGTTCTAATAGCTGGGAAACATACATAGCAGGATGTTTTAAAGCACTTTAGTCTATATATTCCTGTTTGTAACAGTTATATACATAGATTTCTCCTTTTTGACTTCTCAAAGTATCTCAGTTAATTTTGCCAGCATGTAGACTCAGGTAATTTATTTTTATACTTTATAAAGTTTGCAAGAAAATATAATTTGAAATTTTAAATGCTCATGATAAAATATTTCTAGGCCACAAAGATTGAACGGAAGTTTCACTCTAAAAATTACTGCGTCTTGAATTTCTTTATGGGACACCAGATAGTTTCCTAGAAGAAATATTTGTGTTGATGCACATGCTCATTTCTAGTTAACAGAGCTCCTGCTTTTCTAAGAAACTACTACTTTGAGATTGAATTACCTTATTTAGAGGATGTTATGCTGAGTTGAAGAACTTCTCACAAAATAGTTTAATAAAGTGGTACTACTGTACCTAAAACACAACTTCAGTCAAGAGAGGTTATTTTGTTATAGTTACACAGACATCTGAGACAGAGGTGAGAAGAAAAACCAGTTTATCTGAGTTGTTTCCAGATGCCCTAAACTACCAGAGGATTTAATTGCTTTATGGGGGCCAGGCTTGTGGAGAGAGCATATGTTTTATCAGATAAACTTGGGAGAAACTAAGTCGTTGGAGCCCATTGTTTGAAGCCTCCTGTGAATGTAATGGTCCTTAAGAAGGAAGGCGTTGGGAGAAAGACAGGAGGGAGGAGTAAGGTAGAGAAGAGGAAACTCCAGAGCACGAACAGTAGCTGAAGTGATATGATCAGTATGGTGCTGTTTTCCTCAACAAGTGGATCCTGCAGTGTAAACCAGGTAGTTTCATCCCTGTTCTCAGTAACTTGGAAACAGGTATCATTATTAAAAATGAGCAATTACTTCAACTTCAGAAAAAAAACCCACTTACTTTTGTTTGTGTTTGACTTGACAGGCAAGTCTTTGGACTTTGGTTAACCTAATCCAAAACCGAAAGTTCATTTCTAACATACAACCTGTCAGAACAGACATTTGACATAAATTCTTAAAATATTTTTTCTGTGTACTATTATGCTTAACACTTCTACAGTCTTATAAACTTTTCTGATGTGAAGGAAGCGTAATATTTACATATCAGAATATATTTCCACAGCTGAAGAAATGTGCAGGCTTCTAATTCCAGTTTAGTCCCAGTAGTCTTTTAATACAGTTTATATTGTAGAGTCACTGTCAAATATTTTCATTTTTATAGTCTGAAGGCTGTGTTGAATGAAGTTTTCTGAAACTGGCCTTTCAGAGAATCTGATGTCCTGTGGTCTAGGGGACCTGTTCTTTTTTATTGAATTTTGAATTGTATCTGATGTAAAGTAATAGACTATAGGGTCAAAACAGCAGTTTGAAACGGCAATGCACAGAGTGACGGGGTACATAGTCCTGACTGCAGTTACCACTGAACAGTTAATCCAGGTCTGTGTTCTCATAAGGGAGTAAAGTATTAAGGTAACATTATAAGGCACAAAGCAGAAGCAGAATATCACCAAATGGACAAAAATCATTTTGAGTACCTTTTTCTTGCTTAATTTATTCCGACTTAACGTAAGCGGTTTATTCAAAGTCCGTAAGACCATAGTAGAGCAGGTCACGTTCAAGATGAGTGGAATAAAAAACCCAACTATTTCAATGAAGATAACAATCCGGGATAGGTAGGTCTTCCATGTGTCCTCTGAAAAGTTTTCAAAACATGTTCTTTGTTCAGTATTATTACGGCGGTTTGTAGACTGAAAAAAGCTTGCTGGTGTGCTGCCCGCTAACACAGTTATCCACACTGCAGTGCAGACAATTTTTGCATTCCTTTTGGTTCGGAGAGTCTTAGATCGGAAGGGGTGTACTATAGCTAAAAATCGATCTACGCTTATGCAAGTCAGAAATAAAATGCTCCCATACATATTTGTATAAAAGAGGGTGACAGAAATCTTGCAGAGAATGTCTCCAAATGGCCAGTTTCTTGCTACAAAGTAATAAATCCTGAAGGGTAATGTAAACACAAAAAGCAGATCTGATATTGCTAAATTAAGCATGTAAGTTGTAGTCTCGTTTTGTACTTTTAGTGTACAAGTAAAAATGTAGATAGCAACACAGTTTGCTATGAGGCCAAGAACAAACACCATACTAAAGATACACCCATATAAAGTATATTTAAAGGAGTCCTCAGTGGAACAATTAGAGCTTACCATTATAATGGTATATTTAAAAGTCCTGTGATTTGGAGGTTTCTCTGGTATTTTTATTGCAACTTTTTTTTTCTGAATTCCAGAAGAACTGTGTGCTTTGCTAAGTTTGTTGCACTGTAAACCTTCAGAGAAGAAACACAAGCTCCGTAGCAGGGGTGTACATATCCAGCAGTATTCACCAGGAGGTCACTTCTCTTCCAAGTGCTATTTGTAATCACATAGCCGGTCTTCGAAAGTCAAAAACCGTTTCATTTGTGGCAGATGAGGTCATCCCAAAGCTTGCTTAGTTCCATTTTCCCCCTCGATTTGATGAAGCCGTTGTAGAACTTTCTGCCTTGTTCTTGGGTGCGGGTCGTGGTGGCGAAGTCTCGTCCATCCAAATGTGCGGGGACCATATGCTCTCGAAAACGATTTCCTGAGCGCAGTGAAGTGTCGGCACTTGCGTTTCTCGCTCAGCCTTCTTTCTGTAAAACGAGCTTTCCGGCTCCTCGGAGCGAGCACTGGCTCGCTGGCTGGCCCCACGGGGCGGGAAGCAAGCTGAAGCTGCTTGCGAGGGCAGAAAATGAAATTCCAGAGCGTGTTTGTGCCTGCAGAGCACAGCCCTGGCGTCCTGCGCCCCAGCAGCCTCTCGCCAGCCCGGCTCCTTCTGGAGAGAAGAGGAGAGAAAAGAGCTCAGGCAATTTGTAACGTGACATCACAGGAAGAAGAGGTCGGACTCTCTGAAGAATGGTTTCAATTCAGTTTGTTTGCTTTCCTCTAATCTGATAATGGTTCTGCTAGGACAGTACCTTGCAGGCTGCAAATGGTCACCGGCAGAGTGCTGCTGCTGCAGCTGCAGCCTCCTGTTAACTCTTTCCGCACTCCCTGAAAGGTCCTTTGTCAATGTGGCTGGAGTCTGAAAGCTTCATTGCAAAATCTTTTTTTTTTTCACTTATGAGAAGGCTTTTCAGTGTCTGAATAACTTTCGCATAACTTTAAAATTCCTGGCGATTTTTTTGAGATCATAGTAATTGTAGGATTTTGTATTTTATGTAGGACTGAATTAACGTTACATTTTTTTGATAGGTATCTTTGCTTGTGATAGCTAACATGTTAATTACAAGAAATCAACTGAACAGTTTTGTCTTGATTCCGTCAGTACACCATTACAAACCGCAGGAGGGACAAATAACATTGATAGGTAATTCAGTAATTTCAACAAATAATTACTGAGAGCATTAAATATTATGAACCTCTGGGTTGCTTTAGAATGTTCCTAGGACTGAGATATGTTGCAATGGGAGGAGAAGTTTTTAATATGTTCCATATTAAAAAGCATATCCCAAACTATTTCTAGTCAGAAAGGTGATTTGTTTAAAAAAAAAAAAAAAAAAAAAATTTTTTAAAATTCTGTGGTACAGAAAGCATTTTTTTCAATATGTAATCACAGAATTAATATACTAAAATAAATCCTGTGCTACGCAATAATTTCTGAAAATTTAAAGGGGGCCAGTTACCACATATGCACAAAATACTCCCATTAGTCACTGATTAATGAAATGAAAACATGTTGTAACTAATTAAATTGTTAAGTAAATATTAAAAAAAGCAACTCTTATTGCCTTTAGGGGCAGATATGAGATAAATCTCAGTTTAGACAGACTCATTTATTTAACAACAGCTTGGATAGACTCACTTCTGGCATCAAAACCAGTCTATTTCTAAGTCTTAGAATAACAAATCTCTTAATATCTGGCTGGGTGGCATGGTTCTTTTGAACTAGATTTTAATCAGCTGTACTTGAGCAAGGCTCTGGGCAAAACCTTTCTAGTCTTGCTGTAAAGAGGAGTAAATAATAGCACTTCACAGGGGTTTTGGCATAGTTTCTTAATGTAAGGTATGTCAGACAAATTCAGGAACATGCAAAAATGGGTTTTGCTTAGTTTATTTCAAGTTTTTTTGGTAAGTTTTGTCTGTGAAATGCTTTCACCTTGATTTTTAAGGTGAAATCAAGCAGTTTCACTTCAGTAGGCTGTAACCACAAGAAAACTTTTTGACTACTTTTGAAGTTCATTCTTAACTATAAAGTATAGTGCATTTTCCACTACTAAGCGAGAAATGAAAATGTGAGCTTGGCAGAGTCTCTTGTATGTCCAACTTAGCTTGTACCTTAGCATAAAGTTGCCTTACCTGACTTTCCTCACAAAAGCAGTTGTCACATGTGGTTAAGTTTTGTTTCTATTCTCAGCAGCCTTGCACAGTGAAAGGGAACTTCTGCAAGAGCACTGGGCTGTGGGAACTCTGAGCTCAGTTTTCCTGCTCCACCTTTTGCACAGGAAAACTGTGTGGGGCAGGCTCAGTTACTGGAATGAAAACCCCTGAAGTACAGAAATTTGACGTCACATGTCAAAACCTCAAGCGATAATTCTCATTTAGAGAGAGAAACTAATGGAAATGCATATGTGTCTCTTGCTAGTACTTGATTTTCCGTTTGGACAAAGGTGTGTGTGCACAGACAGGGTGGGGATGGCTTGACCTGGTGCATTGTCCATTTTGCCATGGTAAATGTGCTTCAGAGCAATAGTGAAGGTGCATCCTCAGCCTTCAGTTCATCTGTCTGAGCCGCTGTCATGCTGTGGCCCACGTCGTTGCTCCTGTTATGAACGTGGGCACTACTGAGCTGTATTTTAAGGGCTTGGGTATATGCTTCTGTTGTCTTTGGGACTTTCTCTTGCCCCTGCACCTTTTTGGTGCAAAACAGTATATGTACTTTGCACTAACTGAAGAGCTAACTGACATTTGTATACTTCCAGAAATAGCATTCAGCTACAGGGAAATAGCATCTCCACCTGTGGAAGAAAATTTGAAAACCCTGAATTAACAGGTTTTTACTTCATACCATGTTTTGGTGAGGAGGTATGATTGAGCTGGCAGTCTGAGTGATTTTGGTGTAAAAGCGTGAATGGCAAAGGTGAATTGCATACCCATTTTCTTGATTTAGATGTGGCTGATTGTTACCAAGCAGCGTTTTAATTTGTGTGAGCTTCTCCAATCGGATGAACCCGCATTAGCGCATCAGGAGCCGTGGGAGTCAAGAGCAGCCTCCCTTCTGGCGGGGCTCCAGAGCAAGCAGGGAGGAAACTTCATCGCACGCATCACACGTGTTGTGTGTTCCTCTGGTGTTACCCTGCTATTCAGTGCTGGTATCAAGCAGAAGTTATAGATAAAGGTGAAATGCATTTTGAACTTGTCTTGTGTACTGCGTATAGCCTGGCACTGATGCTACTAAAGCTCTTACTTTAGCGGAAAAGTTGGATCATGCTTCAAGATGTTGGGCTCTGTGCTGTTAGATTCGGAAAAGCCTTCAGTAAGCCCCAATGCTTTCAAAAATAAAAAAAGTGTTTATCAGTTGTTATGGAGGAAGAATTGATGTGGTAATGACCTTGCTTAAGCTCCTTCACCATGGACATATTTTCCTTTGGGATGGGGAGGAGGGTTAGGCAGGAGGAAGCAGCTGCAGGGTGGGCCCTGGATGCTGAGGGGTTCTTTTCTCCAAAGGAAACAATGCTGCCACTGCGGGGAGATGCATATGTAAGTGCTGTCTGCCTTTCTGCATCAGAGATGGGAATGAGTTAGGACCTGTCATTTATTGCTAGTGCTAGTTGAGCAAAGACGGCATTTCCACCACAGGCTTCCTGGGGCTCTTGAAGAGGCATTGACGGCAGGGTGAGCATTGGGCTCCTTAAAGCTAAGTGCTGATGAGATGCTTGAAATCATCTCTCACTTCAGCAGTGAACAGATTTCGTACACTTTGTTAGTCAGTTTACCACTTAACTCTGCTTATATGAGTTTTGATACTGGTTTAGATATTTAGGACTCTTTACACCCTTGAACAATTTTTGATTTGTGTGGCAAATTAAAATTTGTGTGTAACGCTATTCCAGCGTTAAACTGAGGGTCATAACCCTAGCAGTGTGCTAGTAGAGCAGCTGTAGGATACTCTGCCACCAACAACTGCTGCCTTCTCCCACCCCTAGATGCCACAGAGTTGGATACGGGCTCTCATTTAGGACACAGACAGGATTCCTTAAGAGGTCCAAGTTGAGTGGTAGAGAAATATTTCACTGAAGTAAAATATTGGAAGGCTTCCCAGGCCTTTGGAGTTGTTTTGACCAGTGTTGTGCGTTCCTCTGGTGTTACTCTACTCTTCAGTTCTGGATTCAAACAGAAGTTATAGTCAAAGGTGAAATGCATTTTGAACTTGTCTTGTGTACTGCATTTGGCCTGGCACTGATGCTACTACTGAAAGCTCACTCTTACTTTAGTAGAAAACCCCAATTTCAACATTAATAATGTTGTAATAAATTCTTACAGAGCTCCCAAAGCCAGAGTATGCATTGCTATTTGAAGGTTGTCAGACACACAAAACGCTGTATGTAACTCCATTATTCTGTAACTAATGTTACTGGTTTTAGAGGCATGACTGTGCCACAGTACGGGTATTTGTTCTCACTTTGGTTAAGCAAGCTTATGCAAAAGAACTCGAGCTATCTGTTGCAGTGAAGACAAACCCTGGCAAGACGTTATTTTCTTTGCCCTAAGTGTTATTACTTATCCAATCATTTTAATGGGTTTTAGCATTTTTAGTCTATTTACTGAAGTTTCTCTCTGAGTGTGTGTGTGTGTGTGTGTGTGTGTGTACAGGAAGGAATTTATTATGGTTGAGACATAGGGCTGGGAGCCAGGACATCTGTTTCAGGCTGTGCCACAGATTTTCTGTTCCAGTCCTGGCAAAGTTTTTTACGACTTCGTGCTTTAGCTTCCCTCTGTGTAAGAGCTTGCTCACTTCCTCACTGGGATGTGAGACCATCTTAATGGTTAAATATAGTTTTAAGACCTTGGATGGAGAACACTTTATTAAATATGATACTGAGATAATTACAGTGGCTAGTGCATGTTATACATATGTAGGAAGATTAAAATGTTGTGTTTTTAGATTAGATTCCTGCCAAGCAAAAGGATCTATTAAGAGACTTCACTTGACTCAACTCTTAAGTCTATGGGGAAGTAGGTGCAGAGAAAACAGGGCTGGGAACTTCGATCTTCTGAGCTACCTTTCAGAAACTGCCCGCTCAGACACTCATAAATCACTGTAAGACTGCTTCTGGTAAGTGGTTTACTGCCACCTTAAAATGCAGTGATGGTGTCTACCCATGGAGACAGTGTGAAGTAGTTAGTGCACTGAAAATTCCCTTTTTCCCCCCATTACAAATTTTCCAGTGTAATAGGTAAGTCTTTAAATGAGTATTATAAGACTTATGGTGAACAGACTATTTTTATTTAGCCAGACTAATCCTGGGTGACTATTGCATAGCCAGTCAAAGGCTCTTCCATATCAGGAAACTTGTTAGCTTAATGCAAATGAAACTACACAGTTAAATTACAAGTAAGAGGTAAAAGAAAACTGTAAATATTTTCTGCTGTAAGTCTGATCTTCTAGAACCAGTCTTCCTGATAAGTTTTTCTTTTACTAGCTATATTCACATACATAGCTGCCAAAAATTTTTCAAATACTAAAAAAAGGCAAGAGAAGCTAAAGTATTTGGGTTGTGACTCTATTATGTTCTCTAATTTAAAATAATTTCTCTGTATGTGTAATTGCTTAACAAGGGAAAGGGAAGCTCACAATAAGATGAGAGTTATTAATTTCTGTGCATTTGAAACAATTCTAAAGAGAAAATAGAAAGTATTTCAGTTTCCTTTATAGGAAACACAACTGCTCCTCTCCTGCTTACAGAAAGAGGAAACAATTTCTCCTGTCTAAATTTAGGCTGCTAGAATCTGTTTTTTTTGTCTTGGATTCAAGGAGAGAAGGGCTTTTATACCCAGATAGGTGTATAGTAAAAATATTTTGTTGTTGCAGTCTCTCTAAATAACTTGAGAACAAATGATTGCTTTAGTTCTTTGTTCTTCAAAATACATGCAAAGACTATGACAATCATGCTTTAAGAAATGCAGGTTTTAGTCAGATCATAGCTCTGAAGCAACTTCACGATATTTGTTGTATGTCCATGGGTGAGTAAGCAGGTTTTTTGAACCACATCAGTTAGCTATATGAAGTCTCTTCCTTGCTGCTTCCTATACTAACATTATAAAGAGAAGAGGACTACAGAGAACATGTTTTTTGCTTAAGGAATACTATGTAAAAGCTAGGCAGAAAGGAAAACCAACATGTTGATTAATAATTTGTAAGTAACTAAAAAGTAAATAATTATATTCTGCTGCTTTCCTAGCTGGAACCCTCTCCTTTGAAATGGAATTTCAGATCTGAAATGCTGCTGTTGGGACTGTGTTCAGCTGTCACAGTATCCCTTAGCCTAATATAAATCTTCAGAATACCTACAAGTCTACTTGAGGCTTTCTAAATACTCTAACTTATGGGGAACTTCTTAAGAGAATGGGAAAATGGGAACATCTTTAGAAATACCACTAACTTGATACTCTCTTTCTTGTTTTGCTTGATTTTGCTGAAAGCTTTCTGGAACAGGGTTTTGGGAAAAGCTTTCCATGCACAGTGATGGAGAAAAGTGCAGAACTCTGTACTGGAATTTGTCATACAAGTTCTGAAGATGTTTTTAGAATATTTCATTTCAGAAAACATGATATCAGGCCCAGTCAGCATGGTTTTATGAAAGGCAGGTCCTGCTTGACAAACCTGATCATCTTCTACAACAGGGCGACCTGCTTATTGGATGAGGGAAAGCCTATGGATGTTGTCTACCTTGAATTTAGTAAGGCCTTTGACACCATTTCCCACAGAATTCTCCTGCTGAAACTGGCTGTTCATGGCTTGGATGGGAACACGCTGTGCTGGGTAAAAAAATGAATGGCTGGGCCCAAAGAAATGTGGTGAACGGAGTTAAATCCAGTTGGCGGCCGGTTATGAGTGGTGTCCCCCAGGGCTCGGTGTTGGGGCCACTCCTGTTTAACATCTTTATTGATGATCTAGACGAGGGGATCGAGTGCACCCTCAGTCAGTTTGCAGATGACCCCAAGTTGGGTGGGAGTGTTGATCTGCTCGAGGACAGGGAGGCTCTGCAGAGAGACCTGGACAGGCTGGAGCCATGGGCTGAGGCCAACTGCAGGAGTTTCCATAAGGCCAAATGCCGGGGCTGCCTTGGGCCACAACAACCCCCAGCAGCGCTACAGGCTTGGGGAGGAGTGGCTGGAGAGCTGCCAGTCAGAGAGGGACCTGGGGGTGTTGATTGACAGCCGGCTGAACAGGAGCCAGCAGTGTGCCCAGATGGCCAAGAAGGCCAATGGCATCCTGGCTTGTGTCAGCAATAGCGTGGCCAGCAGGGACAGGGAAGGGATCTGACCCCTGTCCTTGGCACTGGTGAGGGTGCCCCTCGATTCCTGTGTTCAGTTTTGGGCCCCTCACTACAAAAAGGACATTGAAGGACTCGAGTGTGTCCAGAGAAGGGCAGCGAAGCTGGTGCAGGGTCTGGAGCACAGGTCATACGGGGAGCGGCTGAGGGAACTGGGGGTGTTTAGTCTGGAGAAGAGGAGGCTGAGGGGAGACCTCATCACCCTCTACAGCTCCCTGAAAGGAGGTTTCAGAGAGCTGGGGATGAGTCTCTTTAACCAAGTAATAAGCGATAGGACAAGAGGGAATGGCCTCAAGTTGCGCCAGGGAAGATTTAGACTGGATATTAGGAAGCATTTCTTTACAGAACGGGTTGTTGGGCGTTGGAATGTGCTGCCCAGGGAGGTGGTGGAGTCCCCATCCCTGGAGGTGTTTACGTGTCAGGTTGACATAGCGCTTGAGGGATCTGGTGTAGTTGGGAACTGTCAGTGTGATGTTAATGGTTGGACTGGATAATCTTCAAGGTCTTTTCCAACCTAGATGATTCTGTGTTATATACCCTCTGCTTACATTTTAGAGCTGCTTCTTGGCAGTATTCAATTTGTTGACCGCAATAGTTGAGACAGAGATTGAAAATACGGGATTAGTTTTTTAAAGCACAATATTGCAAGTTTGAAAGTAATTTTTGTCATAGCACTAATAGAAGTGTGCGGTGTCAAACAGTGAAAGAAGCTTTATTATCTCAGAGGTCCAGTTAATGGTAATGAGCATGTTAGGCTTACCTGGAATTATGTAAATGGTGTCATGGAATATGCAGTTTGTTTTTTTGTATTGTAAATACATGTGAGCAGTTACAGGCCACTAACAGATGACTGATAGATCCTTGCATGAAGGTTCTTGAGTTGCATTTTTTATGTAACTCATGGGAAGTCCCAGCAGCAAGTTTTGATTACATTCTCAAAAGTTTTGATGTGCAAAATAAGTTTTTCTGAGAACACAATTATAAAGATATCCAGAGTGAGCAAGAAGTAATTGGATGTTATGAATAGGTCCATTTGTTATCTGATACATTTAAAATAGTGGCCCCCACCTCCCTCTAATATTATGCAGCAAGAGTGGGTAAGAAATGCCACACCTGCTTACCCCTCCCTGCAGCTTCAACTTTAGATTCTTCATTTTGTCTAGTTATGAACAATGTGCATGTATATGTGTTGGGCGTTGCTGATTTAAGCCTCTGACCCTTTATATAATGTCACTGTAAGGAAGAAATTACTTTGCACAAAGAAAATCACCATTTCCATTGCATCTTCGGAGTAGTTTAATGAGCCCACTTGACAAGATAGGAAATTCTTGAAAGATAACTGAAAATGGTTCTGCTACTGTGTAGTACAGTATTTTTCAGGGACCCTACAGTGTGTGTAGTAGGCATTGTACAGTTGTTTAAGGACAGTGACATGGAGAGTTGTCAGTTTATAACAGATATATCCTGAGGTGGTGTTTGGAGTTACAGATTAATTCAGGAAAACTTAATGTATACTGCAGTGTATTCCCTGGAGAAGAGGCAGCATGGCATCATGTATTAGGAGTGTATGTTAGACATCAGGTAATTATGACATATAAGTAAGTCTAGTTGATCTTACAGTAGGTGAGTAGAGGTTAGATAACATGAAATCTTTTCGTGCTTTAGTCTATGGATTGAGTGGTTTAAAAGGGATAGGCTGAAAAGAGTAGAGAATTGTAAAGACGAAAAGCTTGAAAAATGGATGTTGATGTTCAGAGGGAAGGAAAATGGAAAAAGGATTAGTAAACAATCTTAGGAACATGATTTTCTATGGATAGGAATAAGGTGAAAGGAATTTCTATAATGTCAGGTAGGAAGAGAAGATGCCTTAATTAGAATGAAATAATAGAGTTACTGAGCTTGCTGCTTTTTTTAACTTTAAAAAAGTGTTTACTCAGTCTGTAAACATGATTGAAATAATGTCAGTATTTGAAATTTCTCTCCACCTTATACACAGGAAATAAGTCAAACGGCTTTCCCTAACACTGTGGCAAGTTCTGTCCCTACTTAAGCTTATACTTTCTAAATCTTAGATATTCAAAGTTTAATTAAAGTTGGCAGAAATTTGCCAAATGTTCCATGACTAAAAATTCTTATTCAGAATACTTAGCAAGTGCAAAACATTTTTTATTTAAAAAAAAAATAAATCGGCTGCTTTAACAAGCAAATATGAGGAACAATAGGAAGGAAATGAAAGAAGTTTCATGAATTATTTTGGAAACTGTGCCAGACATACAGGATGAAATGGGTCACGGGAACAGAACTTGTAGAAAGAAATTTGTCATTTGTTTAATTCTAAGGCAATTACTTTCTATTTTTCAGATCTTTAGTTTAAGTTTTTGCCCAACATGTATTCCCTGGCCAGGACTGAGGTAGGCTGGTTCCATATCAGGATTACGGATGTTTATCCACATAGTTCTTGAGGATGTATATTACTCCCATGCCAAATTACTTGCAATCACCTCATCAAGTGCTTGCAGCCTCCTGCAGTTTTGACTGAATGGAGGCATCTGACTTTGTATGAGAGGATTTTAACTTCTACTTGTCAGAGATAGCCCAAAGCCTACAGTCACATTCCTATTCTCTTTTTTATAAAGGATAACATTATGAAGCTATTGAAAGAATTTACCATAGTCATTCAATAAGATTTATGTGAATTCATATAGTTTAAAAAAAAATACCTCTGGTATTAACTTGGTTTCCTTCACAAAACTGGAATGTTAAGAAGTAAGGAAAAAAAAAAAAGTTCCATAAGAGTTGTTCAAGCTGGTAAGCTAATTAGTGTAGATAAATACTGACATGAAAATGCTTGTCAGGGGAGAAGTGCTGCCAAAAGCAGAACTTGGACTTGATTAATGTGAAGAACTATAACTTGCGAAATGTTTAAGTCAGCAAATAACCTCTTTAAATTCTGCATCATAAGATCGCTTAAATGATCATTTAGCATATCATTAGTACTGGTAAACAGCAATTACAAGTAATTCAGCTGACTTCCCCCAACTGCTCTTTTCTTCCAGCCCATATCCTGAAGTTTTATGAAACAAATGCAGTACTTCATGAACTTTTTTATTACATTGTTGACCACATTTAGCAGTTTTATTTACAGGGTGGCAATCAACTAATACCTAGAAGGTAAGAAAGGAAATGTCAAAACTTTGTAGGAGGGACAAAGAACATGTTTCTGGCATGATATTTTAAATTTTTCTGCTGGAATATTGCAAGGAGTGGAGTGAGGCTCTCAAATGGAAAAGACAGAGTACATGAGAAGAGGCAGAGCCATTTTTTCATCAGCTGAGCTTCTACAGAAGTCTGAAGGTTGTTTGAGAGAACATTTGTCACAAATGCACCATTTTCACTTGGATCTGTATTAATAATCTTCCTGGAAGGGGCAAAGCGTTTGTCTGGGAGACATTGGTTTGACCTTGGCAGGAGAGGGGAGGCTGGAACCCTTGTCTCATATTCTGAGCAAGTGCTCTTGTTAGACACTTGTCTTGTGCTCTTATTTCTCATCCTTTGCTGTAAGAGAGCGAGTCCTCTGAAACAAGGTTGTTTAGCCTCAGAAAAAGGCACTACATTGAGAATAGAATCTTTTCCCGGCAGTTCTCAGTGAGCTGTCCATGCAGTAGGGTTTGGCTCCTCCAGGTACTTCCATTGGTGGTGTTAGAATGAGATCTAACAAGATCTGCTAAGCATATACTGTCCTGCACACCCCTTACTCAAGTTTCTGGGGTTTGTCTAACTTTCTCAGCTGTTGTCTGTGGTGGTTTAGTGGTTCAGTGGTATAGATGGGAAAAAATTAACTTTTGGATGCCCAAGTCCTCCTAATCTGAGGTAAAAGCAGTAGTACTGAAAATCATTCGTTCTAAGTTTCAGTAGTTACATCATGTTTGAAAGAAGAAAAGAAAGATTGGTTGATATTGGGGCAGGGGCTAAGATTAAGTGGATTAGGTACCTATTATTTAGGAAAGACCTCAAATGTCCTACTTTTGCTTACAAATATTACCTTAACTCTCTCTGTACTTCAATTCATTGTTCTGATACGGTTTTTATGACTGACTTAAAAGTTTAAATGCAGGCTGTTGTCCAAAGTAGTCCCACTGCCATCCCTTCAGGCTTCTCTCTCTGCTTCTTCCCTTGTGCTGCGTGTATATGCATACTCAGCTCAATGAGGAGAAATATTTGGTTTTAAACTAATCCTAACAAATACATAATTTCCATAGTTGTAACTGTGCTAAAGCAGGGGATGAAGCAGAAAGTGCAGATGTGTAACTTGGAGAAGCACCAGTGCACTTGAACTGGTTTAAACCAATTGTGAAACTGCTGTAAGTGTTGTGGTAGAATGTTCAACTTTGAGGCTTTCAAATTACTGTTTTGACTCTTGGCCAGACATTAACTTAGTGTTGGCTGTGTGATCCTCTGCTAAGCTTAAGAGTGAGATCTGTGCTTCTGGTCTACTACCCTATAATTTATTTTCATGTAAAAGGTTTGAAATAATATTTGCAATATAATAAAAAAGAGCCATGTATGCCCGATTAAAGTTTTCACAAAGGAGGATAAAAATGAGCAGTAATACAGACATACTGTGCCTAGTCCTGCTTTCCTGTTTGAGATGAGTAGGGGTGATAAAGGATGACAGCTTTGTAAGACAAATATCCCATCAGGATTCCATTGAAGATGCTGTAAGTTTTCTTACTGACTTCAGTGTGGTTGGTGCTTTGGGCCAGCTGTCTTCGGTACTGGTACTGGTTTCCATTTTCTTGTCACATTGCAGTCCAAAAGCTCATGTCAACCAATGTAGAGAGTTAGACAAATATGCTACAGGTACCTCATGTCACCTGCAGTTAGAATAGACCGCCAGGCAGCAGAAAGATAAATTCAGGTTCTTTGAGATTGTCACTTATGGGTCTAACTTCAGAAGTACCTTAATTTGCAGCCTCTTCTTTCATTGACAGTGAATAGTAAAACATGTCTTGGTTTTGCTGTGGCTTAGACATTGATTTATGTGCTTCAGAACAGCTATAGAAAATGCCCACTGAATGACATATGAGGAACTTGTTAGATACCTAAGTTAAAAAAAAGACAAACAACAGAGAACTCTCCATAATAGAACTCCTACTGATTGATTGTTGCATCTGAGTTGAGGTGCCTTGTACGAGCTTTTGTTAAACAGGGATGTTTATATGCAAGGCTTCTGTCTGCTGTTTTGCTGTATTTGTGGGTACGCACTGGACTGCAATACTGCTTTGGTTTCTATGCAGGTTTTACCTCAGTATATTTGTAGTGAAGTCTGTGGAGCTGCCCATAACAGATACCACACTAGCCAAAAGCAGAAACGGGCATTTTCTCTACAGTGAAAATGAAAACAGCAGAGTAAAATTGCATCCTTTAAACTTGACAGCTATTACCATACATTCTTTGTTTGTCTTCCTCTGAAGTAGCAAAACACTGGAATGTGTAGATGCACAGAATAATTTATATGTATATACCTAAATCAGTGTGAAAATGGTTTGTTACCAGAAGCAATGTGTTGACATTTCAAGGTCAACTTATGTTTTTAAGTCCTCTTTTTATTCTCGAAATTTTCTGAGGCAGACAGATTTCCATTATTAAAGTAGAACAGACTTTTTAATTTCATGGAAATTTTACTACTTTTAAGATAATCCTTTCAGACCTCATCTCTATGGTAGAGTTCATAAAATTGATTTTTTTTTTTTTTTTTTAAATTTTTTTTTTTTAGTGAACCCTTTGTTTCTGCCCCTTAGTCTTTCTCCCTTCTCTGGTGGGAGTGAGAAAGGTGTTTGGAGATCTGTATAACTGGGATTGGGAACTTTGTTTAATCTATCTGACCATGTTTTGCATCTGCACATTCTTCCTGCACAGGCCTGTCAATCAAATGCACTTTTAGTTGCTTTTGTCATAGCTGTGCTCAAGGCGGTTCGTTGGTGTAGCTGAAGTCTTCATGCTTGCAAGAGGCATGTTTTACTCCAGGTCTTTACAGTTCAAGCATGCTAAGCTTCAGTATTGCACTGTGTGCTGATGGCAGGAAATGATCAAAGTAGAAAGTATGTGAAAGGTAAGTTTAGGAGAAATGGCTCAGCTGCAATTCAGGTTTGTTTTTCTAGAGCAAATAACAGGAGAAGCTGTTAAATTTCAACAGACTTCAAACTGCATCTTTAGCTACATAATGTGCAACCTTTACACCCTAGAGTTTGAGAACTAAAGAGAAACATTTTGCAGGGCTTCTATAAGCCTGTCAGTTTAAAATCCCTTGGAGGGAGGGGAAGGCTTCCCAGTCATCCCAACCTTTCTGCATTTGCTTGACCCCTAGAAAGTTCGACATGGTTGTATGCAACATCAGTCAAACAGAATTAAATCACGCACAATGCTAGTTCACAGCATGATCAAGTTTTAAAATTAGTATGATGTCTTTTAAAACACTGATCAGTGAGCTGCTATATTGAAATTGATAAAAGAGATACCACAACTTGAATGTAGGACTAGCAGAAAGAGCTTGAAATGCTTTTTGTTGGAAAACATACTGACAAAATGTAAAGTTTCTGTGGGAATATATTTCAGTGAAATTTCTTCCAAAAAGACCAACTGAATTTAAAAAAAAAAGAAAATCTTTAGAAGCTAATTTAATTTGCCTTAAGTTTCAGGAAATAAAACTAGGAGCAAAAGACTTTGATTTTCTCAAAATAGGATGCAAAACATAGTGGATTAATCAGAAACACTGAAACTTTGTTTTTTCTCTGGTAATAAGTGACTGAGAGTTTCTCACAACAAAAATTTAGAGAGCTTGAATAGAAAAGCACTTTGTTACTGAAAGATTTCACAATTTTCTTGTGGAAACAGCAGGATACTTGTAATTTAATGAGATCAAGGGAAACACAGGTTTTGATCATTTGGTAATTTAATGTACCTTGTCAGCTAAGTCAGTTTTACTGCTTTGGTGATAGGTGCTCTTCATGTATTGTCTAATGTCACTGATTTATTACTTCAGGGAGTCATGTACATTCTTTTCTGTACGTGTTGCAGTTTTTAATTATATGCCAATAGAAATACAACTGAAAGATAAGTGGTCAAGGAGCAAGTGTTGCACAGAGGAAGCAGACAGCAGAGGACATGCAAATTTCTTGATTTTCATAAACACATCTCCCTACACTCAGAAATAACTGAACACCAAAAAGAAGAAGCATCAAAATGTTCTCAAAATTTTGACATTCTTTTAGGATATGTTACTTTTTAAATGTTGTCAGTTTAAAAGGAGGGTTGATTTCCTCATTATCTTTATGAAGACCCAAAACCTACATGCTTGTGTCTTAGCTGGGCAACCTTGTTTTTAAGTCCCCAGTTGGGTGCATGCTTTCTTGGCCAGCATGGCTTTTGTAAGGCCCTTCTTCTGAGGCAGCTGGTTACCATCATGGGTCTTGCAAGGAGCCTTCAAACCCAATTCTGGCTTCATGGGTGGTGAAGGGGCTGCATATGGGAAGACTGGACATTGAGTATGTGTCCTTCACTGTATAGATGTGTAGCACAAGGCCTTCCCATGGGGTGTGAAGTTCTTGATCAGTGATATTAACCCTGTGATATTTGTCTTTTTATAACTGCTGATTTTAAAACTTGAAGATTAACGCTGCTTTCCTAGATCCCTCAGGAGCCATCCAAATAGAAGTGCGCTGAATTTTAAATGCAAATTTGTGTCATTTCCCTGTGCATCAGCAGGATCTAACTTGCTAGTGTACTTCAGCACTCAGGCAGTTTTGTCCAAAACCCCATTTTCTCTCAACTCACTTACCTTTACTCTCTACTCTGGTAGTTTATGTAGTTCAGATAGCTGAGGTAAAAAACCTCACCTTGGTCCAATTTTTAACAAGCTTGAAATGAGAAGGTTGAGTTGGCAACAAAAATTTTATGGTACCGTCACCTGGCTATGTTACAACTTACTACATATCTGTTATTTGTTAGTCAAATACTTCAGAATGACAGTGTGCTCTTATTTCCATGCATTCATTCTGCTGGCCCGCAAACTGGCAAGGCTAATTGAAGTAGCTCATTTTACATGAAGTAGTGACCAGCAATTGTCCTCTATGACACCTAGTAATCAGACATAGTGTATGGGGCTGTTGTATTTACATAGAAAAGTATTTAGGTTTGACCTTATGGTGTAAACTGGAAACAAAGTGTGTTAAAGCACTGTAAATCAGCAATTTCCTGCATCATGTTGCTCTAAATATCTTAAGGGGGAAATGTTATGCCTTCCAGCATGTTTTTGCAGAGCCTGAGCTAGTCTTCACTGATCAGCCTTCAAAAAACATTTTTGGGTGTGGCCATGAGGAAAGGCACCGAATATAACGTCTTACATTATTTTCTGAAAAATAATACTGGCCTGATTGGGGGAAATGTTAGCTCAAGCTTCTTGCAGATGGTTGCTGAGGTCCAAGTGATCATAGCTGTAGCTATAAGTTATCACACAGACATGCTTACTTAGATCTTACATAAGTTGTTTAGATTTTTTCGCCCCTTTTTAGTGTTTTTGCCCCTCTTTGCTAGCTCAGCTACATCTTTTGGTGATAGAAGAAAATTAAAGCAGATATATTGCATTGTATTAAGGTTTCCTTAGTCTTTTTGAGGATCCTAGAGTATATCCATGGATACTCCACATGTTTTAGTGTAAGAAATTTCTGATTCCCTCATTTACTAGACACCAGTGTCTTCCAAGCTTTTTTCAGATCTGTTTAGACAAGACATTGGAAAGTGATTTTGATACTGTTCTGTATCACACTGTCAAAATTCAATTATTTATTTTCAGATTGGGAAGAATGTTTTTTTTAATGAAAACTTAAATAATAGCCAAAGAGATTTTTTTAAATCTTACCTTGTTAATCTGATTTCCAGTGCACTACTCTGTACTTCTGTTATCCTGTATTTTGTCTGATTGTTAAATAACTGTAAGGCAGAAATGTTTAATCGGAGACATCTTGTTAAATTCTGTCAGCTGAGTGCTCAGAAGCTCTGTATATCCTCCCGCGTTGAAAGCTAAGCACAACACGGTAACTGCCAGGTTTTGTCTGCCTTGAGCAAATACTAGGTATAAACTGAGGTAACTGATCTTGAGATATTCTGTAATGGTAGTCACAGAAGTATTGACTCAAATTGAGATCAAAACTCTTCGTAAGGGTATGGGTTTATGTCCAAAATGTTATTATGCTGATAGTTTTGTTACTTTCTGTAACAAAATTTCCATTTTTTTCTGTCTTCTCTTTGTCAAGTGTAATTTTCTTCAGATTGAAATATTTTCTAAAAGTGGTTGATAAATCCATTGCATAAAACAGTTTTCATGCTTGTGTTCCCTTATTTTGTAATGAAACATGGCATATTGTTTTTGGAACACAAATTACTTTGTCCTCTTTTTCTCTTTTAGATTATACAAAGCCCATTACAAGGTATTTATAGTCCTTTTTACTTTTCAACATCATAGAGCAGTCCACTCTTAATGGTTTCAGGACATGTACCACCCCCTAGCTAATATTACTTGTTCTAGAGAATTGGTCTTTCTGTACATACTCATGCACATCCACTGGACATTATCTGTTTATCCTTTTTTGTTCAGTTCATAATTCGTTGACTCTTTGGTTACGTTGGTAAAAGATAATGTCCTGCTTTTTGAAAAACTGCTGTCTGAGAAGTTTCCTGCCACACTTACCAGTTCTAGCTGGATTAAGAGAGTTGGTGGTGGTACATTGTACCTAAATTTGTCTAGCTAATGAGAAACTGGAAAGAACACGAGACTTGAAACTGAATTACTGGCTTTAACTGAAAGTCTCAGAGGCACTTCGTTGTCATGTCTCCACTTGTACTTGGAAAAATAATTCCTGGAACTGCTCTTAATTGTTGTTCTGGGAACCGGAACTGTGTAAGTCAATTAGAAATGAAACTGCTAGAAAGTGTGATGTGGTACTGTGGCAATCTGTTTGATTGTTGCAATAGTAATGACATAAATTCTCTTCACTGAGATAGGCATTTTGTGGCTCAGAAGTTCTTCAATTAAGTACTCGATTGCTGTTTTGCTCCTGAGTGTACTAATTTTTCATATATGGAAGTAACTATAGAAGTGTTGTTCTTAAATACTGAGAGATTTCAGCTAATGTAATGGTCCTTTAAAGCATCTCTTCTCTGCTTCCTGTACTGAAAGAGTCTTAACACTCTGTAGTGCTTTTATAGTTTAAGGTTGTTGAGAATTATCATGCAGTCATTGAAAGTCATGACATCTTTTTGCTGTGAGCTTGTTTTTCCTAAAACGGAATAATTTTGTGCTTCTAGCAACCTTCTCTTCTGTGCTTCTGCCACACTTCTCTGCCATTTGTGAATGTTAAATAGCAGCAGTCCCAGCAGAGAGCATGAGACTTCACTGATAACCTCTCTCCACTGTGAAAATTGACCATTTATTCATACTTTCAATCTCTCTCATTTAGCCAGTTAACTGTATTCCCATCTGCCCTATGGCAGCACATTTTTTAAAGAGCCTTACTTGAAGGAGCCTGTCAGAGCCTCTGATCTGAAGATCTTCTACAGGATCACCCCATTCAAAGACATGTTGACTGCTTTAGAGGAGAAACCTGGGAATTTGTGAGGCATAACTTCCCTTTCTTTGCCCTGGCACTTCCACTGAAAGATCATTTCTTATGTCATCCTCCAGTTGCTCGTTTCTGTCTTGTCATTTGATAAAATGCAAACACTTGCATTGCCATAAGGTGAACCGGATAGGGCAGCTGCTCTGAATGTAAAACTAAGGCCTCCCCTGCCAAATGTGTTTACATAAACCAACAAGAAAATCTCCAGATAAATAAAACCAACAATAAAACCTCAGTTCCCTGGACCAGATCTCGAACTCTGCTGACACAAGAGGGATTGGGGGTGGTGTGGAGGAGTGAGAGAGGGCACAGGTAGATGGAGAAGTTTGAGACTGTGTCTTTTGGTGAAATACTGGCTTGTACTGATTATGTGTAGTTAAGGCTCTAGTGTGATGAATATTAACTCCTTAGATACTCAGCGAGCCTTTTTCTTTATAAAAAGCACTGTAAGTTGTGTGAGTCTTGAGCAGAAAAACTTCTGGAGGAAGTGATGCAAGAGCCTACTGCGAGCTGTATAGTAGCAGTCTTCCAGGGTCATCCTGAGTAGTTTAAACAAAATAGTTGAATAAAAATGTAGTTCTGTTTGTAGACTGTCTTTCAAAACTCCTTTCAAAGCAATTTTTAAAGTTAGTCTCACAGGCTTGGTAAATAGAAGCAGTCCTGATGATCATGGTTCATTTTTTTTCTTCAATATTCAACTGCTGATTGGTTTGCAGTGCTACAAAGGAACAACTGTGTCAGTATTTGCAGTATTATCATCAGTCTGTGTAATATTTTTGCAGTATTATCATCAGTCTAATATTTTTGAACATACCATATTTTGAACATACATACCACTATCTTAACACAGAAGGTCTGTCATCTTTATGGTTAAAATTCAAAAACTGGAGAAAAAAAAGTAAGTTGCTGTCCCTGGGTCATCTCTAAATTTGTTTCACTTTTTAATATAGCTTCACTTTGCTGTTTTCCAAAACAGTTATCACCCCAAATATTTCATGGTGGCTGTTAACTGTCTTGCTGTGATACACTTCTTGTGGGTTTTTTCATCTGTCCCCACACTTTCCTGTCATTTTTGGGGAAAACACATGTGTGATGGGCCTCTCAGAAGTTTGATGGCTGTTTTCACATGCATGCTTCTCCATTGCTAGGAAGTGTATCTTGATACTCTTGTATCCTGCGGTGGGGTAGTCCCATGGACCTTTGCTGAGAGACCCTGTAAAACATAGTTGGTTAACATAAAATCATCTGGTGAAGAGCAATTTTTAGGAGTGGAGGGACTGAAAATTGTGGTATTGAATATTCTGAAATGATGTCCGAGTTCTACTAAGATTTGTCAGCTTTCTCTGGAGGTGTTTGAGGAAGACTAGGTTACTGAAAATCTGCAAAGAGAATGGATTTGCAGCATCATTTAAATCAACACAAGTTTAAGAGGCATACACAAGCAGTGATTCACTAGAGGCTGCCTAAATTGGTTCCACATTTCCACAACGAGTCCTACTGCCAGACCAGAAGCAGTTATTCTTTTTCTGGTGCAGCAACTAATTTTCTCTTTTAATTTTCTAAGAAAATGGAACATGAGACAACTGAAAGTGAAAATTCCAAACAAGTTTGAGGATAGGGCATCCACTCTCAGGTCAGCTGCTCGTGTGCTTTGCATCAGGGACATCAAATAATCAAAGTTTTCATGCATGTGTATCAGTGTGTGTTTATCACTTCCTCTTTTGTGTATGACTTACTAAGCCTCTTGTGTGAGGAGGAAAAGCCCATCAAAATACTGCTTTCAAATGACCAGAACTAATTAACAGTCACTGTTTCTTTTCTGCTTTTTTTTTTTTTCTTCCTCTGTATACTACACATTTAGTTAAAAGGAGATCTTCACAAAGCTTGATGACAGTATTACTTGATCTTAAATGCTGGTGATGAGTAAGGTAGGAGTAGGGCTTGTATTAAACATACGTTTGTTCTAAGGAGTTAAAAGCAGATCTGTCAGTATTCTTATATGAATTAAACTATTAACACTGTAGTTGTTAATGGTTTTCTGTATAAATTTTGTAAGAACAAGCTCTAATAGGAATATAATTTATATAACACAAATGTATGAAATTAAAACGCGGTCCTTAATCTTACTATTTCTTTGTGGTAAGTATTATTTAAATTTACACTGTGAAGTACATTTTGTTTTGGCAGGCCTAAATTATTTCAGAATTCTGAATACGAATTGGCGTGGAATTTCTGAAAATACGATCGCAAGCAAAAGTCAACTTTCTGGGTGTGCGATTCCGTCATGGGAAGGAGGGGTGGAAGTAGTTCACGCTGATCCAGTCTTTGCACTTGCATTCCAAGGCTGTCAATTCTAAATTGGCTTTGTTTTGCCTTGCAAAATCACAGCCAACTTTTAGCGTATTATGAAGAACTACATTTCTTAATATTATGTGTTATATTGACTGATTGAATAATTTGAGGTGTTGCTTATATAAGTGAAAAAACAAGCCCAAGGGAGCTTGGCATTGAGATGTACACAGTTTGGTGATAAACACTGCTTTAAAATTTATTGTGGACAAATAACTAAAGCCTGAAAATCTATTAGGAAATTATTATAAATAATAAAACCATAAAGCAATAGAAAACAAAAGACAAAAGCTGTTTTTTAAAAATACTGCAAAAATTAGCACTGCTGAGAATAAAACTGCTCAAGGACTTCCTCTGTAGTCAGTGGACGACACCCAAACCCCATGGTAGTTGTTCCCCGTATTTAAGGATTTAGGTCTTTTGTTTAATCTTTTCATGGAAACCAAAGTCCAGTTAAACATGTTGTTGGGACAGAGCTGATGTAAAGAGTGGGAAGCTGGGAAGCACCTGTGTATCCTGTAGTTTAATCATAGCCAAATAAAGATTAGCCAACAGGATATTCTGCCTGTTTTATCCATAAAAGGAGCTCTCAGATTGGGAAAATCACTGCAGATACTTGCAATGCAGGTGTTGCTGCAGGAAGACGTTCTGCAGAGGCTCACTTAACGAAATCTCACTTAACTAATGGAGTTTAGCATTGCAGAGTTATACTTAGCCTTGGGTAGTGTGAGAGGGGACCGAGTCAAATTTCAGTCTTAGTCTTCATTCTGATACCAGTGGTTATTTGACCCTGAGAAATTTTAGGTCTTAACTGCTTTTTCCCTTTTCACAATAATAAAATGGGGCTTCTCTAGCCATTGCAGGGAAGTCTCAAATGCAAAGTAGCATTCTGCTTAATTAGTAAAATTTATTCTGTGTCTGCATGTAGTAACATTAATCACTTACCATTAAATTAAAGTAAAACCTGCAAAACTCCTTTCAAGTGAAAGGAATGCATTGGCTGTGACCTGTTCACCTGGAATGCTGCTTAAAAGCTTCACAAAGCAATATAAAATTTGTAAGATAGCATGAATAATGTTTCTTTAGAAACAGCTTACTAATAAACATTCCTGTTCAATAAAGCTGGACACAGGGGCTAAAGTCCTTTTGTGACTATTACTTAGAGGACTGGTAATTGTCCCGTTAATTATATTTGGCTTATTCGAGTGAGAGGTAGATTGCTGAGTACCAAATAGTGGGACTAAAGCTGACCAGAGTTTGCCCTGATAAACTTGAAAACTCCCTGTAAGCTCTAGAATGCACTTTAGAGTCACTAAGTAGAAGCCTTTTTCACATTTAAATATAGAGAAAGGAGGCAAGGTTGTAATTAACCCATCGATTTTGCAGTGTGGTGTGTAGATGGATTTGAGAGAATTAATCTCTGCGTATTTCTACGTTAGTGCATGCATTAGTATTTTTTGTGAGGCAGCAGTCTCATCAGTGTAGAACCTACTTCTCTTTTCCAACTACGTGGCTGTGCATTTGGAAAGCTACCAGTAAGAATGGTAGGGGTCCCTGGGGAAGAGCTCAGAGGGCTTTGTCTAAAATCCTCTTAGATGTAAGGTGGAAATTGTGATAGGCATAACACCCACCTTAAATTTCACCAGGTCTGAAAACTAACCTTTTCCTGTATTGTGCAACCATAGCGCTATCAAAGTTTCTGCAGTCAGGTTAGGCACCCCAACCATGGTTTGCCCAAGCGCACGTGTTGTGTCGGTGCTTTCTCCCATCCCACCACTGCTGATGCTGGCTGCTCTGTGCTGCTGGGGGCCAGCTGGGTGACAACACCCCATTTGTTTTGCCACATTTTTTAACCAGTGTCAATTAGTATTTGTGGGAGACAGGAAAGATGTAATTGCTCCATTGGAGCAAGGAAAGATGCTACTTGGTCTCTATATAGCTGTTTCTACACAAAAAATATCCTCTTGTTAACTATAGTTCGTCTGACTGATGGAAAGCAGTGGTAGGTTTCATAAATTCCTGACAACCAGCTGATTGAACAGGTTGTTGTCAGTGAAAGCGGGACATCTCACACTCCCAGTTTTCTGCTTCCCTGCTTTGCTCCCAACCTCCGTGGTGTTGCTGCCCTGTCTTAATGCTTCTGGCTCTGTGACTCTCTGCAGAGCTGGCTTAAATCCGGTTGTGCTTTCTCTGTTTAACTTTCTGCTGGTTTAGTGCATCACAGTGACTTATGTGGAGACTGACTGATTGTCAGTGCTGGCAAGTAGAAGAGGAGGAGTGGAAATGATGTAAAAATAGGCAGATCCCTTCCATAGGTAGCAATCTGCTGTGTACCCTTGTCTTATCTAATGAAATAACACTGTGTAGTGAAAATAGAAGCAGGGTTGAGAGAGGATCTGGAACTGCTCTTCTCAAGTGCTAACTTAAAAAATAGTGACTTTTGCTTCTGTTTCTTGATCTCTCATTCCCCTTTATCAACCTCTTTTGCAGTCATTAAGAGCTAAAATGTGAAATGAATGAAGTGGGATTCACTTTTAGTCAAGGAATCAAGAGATGTTTCAGCAATGAATTAGTGATTGCTCTGGGAAAGAAACTTGGATTCTTCAGAGCACAGTGAAACACGGATGGGAATAATAAAAAGGAAGAGGCCAAGTGGCCAGAAGAACGAGAAATAGAGAAGGTCATGTCTCTGAATTTCCAGCAAGGGCAGCACTGAAAGAAACAAGTGAGAAGTGCATGCACTCCTCAGTACACAGAAAGATGACGCAAACCAGCCCAAGACCTGGTCTGTTTGAGAAATAACTATGTGATTATGAGTCAGTAACTGATGTTTTTCTGTTATGGATGGAACAGCTCCAGTATTGTCAAAATCATAATTTAAAAGTTACACAATGTGAAAAATTGTAAATCTCAAGTCACTCTCACCTTGTTGCTCTGAAATTTTAGTTGATGCATTTCAGAAGTGTCATCTTAGAAATAAGGCTAAATGAGGAAAGTCTTAATGCTAGATTTAATCTTTGTAAATCTAGTTTAGCTCTACTAGGCCTTTTCTTAATTGCCTTATGTGGTGCAGCTTGCTTAACATGCGACTGTGCTCTTGTTTGTTCTGGTAGCTACAGATTTGTCGTTGTGCCATCATATTTTAATATTAGTAACATGAATTTGTAGGATCAAATAGACCTTGGACAATTGAACGATGCATTATGTACAAAGTGTTGAGCCGATTGGTTTTACTGCTATCCTTTGGTAGATGATTTGGAGGAAAATGTTGAATGTCTGGTTTTCCCCACTTCATTCCCAGTCTTATGGACATTGCTTTCCCCCCAAGAAGGCAGATAGTTGCTAATCAGAAGTTGTTCTGTTGCTTCTGGAGTTTGGATGCTGCACTGTCGGAAAGCAACATTGTGCTCAAGGATGAGTCTCCTGTTTAAAGAAAATAAAAAATGGAAGCCAGCAACTCTGTGTTTTCAGAGTTAGTTATAAATACGGTGACAGATTATTTTCCCTTGCAATCTTGCTGTCTCAGCATAATTCTATTCTGTACATGACACACAAGCAGCAAAAGCCTGAGGTTTTGTTTCTGCAGACGGGTGTTTATTACTAACGTCGGCAGTAGTACTACTGTTGCTTCAGCCAGAAGCTTCTCCATTCTGCTTACATCCTCTTTGCTTCGCCTCCTACCTCAGGCTCTTAGTAGGTTCAGACGTATTCCAGCTGCCTTACCTAAAGTACTGATAACTGACCTAAAATCAAAATCATGTTTGTTTTTGGGCATGAGGGCAGAAACTTAATGTATCTACAGTGACTACAACTCTTACCAGAGGTACACTCTGGAACATGACACTGCAGAGAGATTGAAATAGTTCCCAGTGCACATAGATGAGTTACGACCATGGTTTGTATAGTATTGTATGTAAAATATTGTGTAGCTGTTTTAGCAGAAATGGATTGACAGCAGTAACTTTCAGTCACCAATGGGGTGGGGTGTTTGTTTTGTTTATTTTATTTTTTTGAAATGTGATCTTTTATATATTCTCTTGTACTGTTTGCTCTTCTCAGGAATGGCTATTTAAGAGGAAGTAGTAAGAGATTCTAGAATACAGCTATGCCTCGACTCTGTAGTTACCCTATATCTAATGGACTGCTGTTGAAGCAGAAGAGGTGTTTAGTGTATTTAATAGTTAAAATTTGTCAGTTAAAATTTATCTGGCAAAGTATCAATGTTCTGAGGTATTTCAAAATGTGAATGTTCTGCTTAGGATCGTATTTCAGACGTTGGAGAAGAAGGAACAAAATCCATCCAGTGTGGTTGTCTATTCTCTGCATAACGTACCGTGACTGTCATTTTTCTAGGGGTCACCTCTGTTCGATCTTATCAAGCAGTCAAAAGAACGAGAAGGCCAAACTGATCAGCCTGAGCCAACTTCCACTCTCAATCTGCCTCTCCAGCATAATCACACTGCCGCAGACCTGTAAGTGACACACTTGCTTGAGGTCTAGTAAAATGTGGCATTAAAATTGCCTTTAATGTTTAAATCCACTTCTATTCTGTTTTCCTACTTGTTAGGCTTGGTACTTAGGTTATGCTGAGCGGTTGTATTTTCTGTTGCTTAATATACAAGAAAATTCAGCTAAATCAAATTCCAAAATAATTTTTTCCAAGCCCTATCAAACTTGTAATTGCAATCTGTTGCCTTACTTACCTAGGTATAGATAAGTCCCTTTATCAGGTATTTAATCAATAACTTGAATTTTTAATTCCGATACGGGAAAAACAGGTTACGGTAGCAATTAATTTCTTCTAAAGTGGGAAGAGGGAAGAGTTCCTTCAAGTATTATACATACAAAATTTTTCCTTTATCCTGTGATGTTAAGTGCTTAATAAATGTTCAATCTCCAGCTATCTTTCTCCTGTGAGATCTCCTAAGAAGAAAGCATCTGGACCTTCTCTAAGTGGTACTTCCACTCCAGATGCTCAGCCAGGTGCGACCCCCCAGACACAAAAACCACAGAAGTCTACCTCCCTCTCTCTGTTCTACAAAAAAGGTTTGTTGCTTCTGTACGTGCTGAAATGGCAGTTATCTTTTGTTACTTATCTTTTTCAGGTTCTGGAACTTAAAAGATTATAATAGAATCAGTAGTAAACACCATGCAAACCCTCAGCTGCCTCTGGAAGAAACAGTAGAACAGTGCCAGCAGGTTAATGCATGTACTGCCCACACTGCAATTTTAAACTGAAAACCTATCTGCTGATTGTGAGAACGGCCATATGGGCCCGGATGGAGGGTTCTTCTGTCATAGCATCCTTCTTCCAGCAGTGATCATAAATAGATGTCATGGGAAACTTAAGAACTGTGCAAGCGTATATACGGTGCTTCCTCTGAATGTTTTCCCAAGCTTTGACTTTCTCAAGCTCAGGGGTTTTCCTGAGTCTTTTGTGATGTGTCTGCTTAGTACCTCTCAGTAGATTCATGTTCCAAATGCTTATTCAGACTCTTCTTGAATCGACGTAGACACACATGCGTGGCATTGTTTGGTGTGGACTTCCATGTGTCCACTGCCTGTTGTATGAAGAATCTTCTCCATTTATTTTGAACCTGGCTTCTTCTACCTTCATTTGATGGCTTGTAGTTTTTGTAGTGGGAGCTGGTGAATGTTCAGTTGCTCTCCATCCTCCATCGTGTTCCTCTTATTTTGTATATCCCTATTATTGCAATTTCAATATATTTTTCTTCTCATTTCTGAAGTGTATCTACTGGCCTATCTTCGACTACATACCTTGTTCTTTCGGCTTCTCTCTGAACATCCCGACCTGGAACCCTTGATCTGGACCCTCTTTCAGCACACACTGCAAAATGAGTATGAACTTATGAGAGACAGGCACTTGGACCAGGTAACATTAACAAAAAAGCTTTAAAAACTTTAAAAAGAATCCTGAATGAAATGTTCGTTATATGTTCCTTAGCCATTAGAAATTGTAATCAGAGTTTCTACTTCTGTACTGATCACTTAAAGGAGAAATTAAGTTAGAGTGAAGTCTATAATCTCAGGTTTTTTTAAGTACTAGCAGTTACTTACTATGTGATCTTCAAATACCATTTACAGCTATTTTCAAAATAATGAGACACACCACATTTTCTGATAATTTGCATAAGAAAATAACTGATTTTCTTTGGGAAGACAGTGTGTGTGGCTGATAAGCATTTTGTTACTCTACCCTAAAATTACAGCGTGTGAAATGAGTTTGAGAAGATGTTACCAGCTCAGATTAATTGACTGTCATACAGAAATGGAGGGGATGGTAGTTGACCTATATTCTGGAAGTTCTTATGAAGTTGAGTTCCATGCTAGTTTCCAGAGCACAATCAGTAATAGAAAGCTCATCAGTTGATTTCTTAACTTGAAATGAAGAAGCTGAACTAATTCTCACATTTCCAGTTGTCTTTTCTTGTTTCTTCAATAGATCATGATGTGTTCCATGTATGGCATATGCAAAGTCAAGAATGTAGATCTTAGATTTAAAATAATAGTTTCGGCATACAAGGAGCTTCCCAACACAAATCAAGAGGTATGGAAAGTCTTTAATGTTATCCCTCCATAAAAATGTTATATGTTAATTGCTTCTCTCTGTCTAAAACAAAAAAAAAAAAACCCAAACCACCAACAAACTGCACTTGAACATACAAAAGAAAACTTCTGCTTCACTGCATCTCCATTTTGTGGAGGAGAAAACTGGCTCTAGTACTAAATGTCTCTTTAAACATCTTGTTCAAATAGTTTGGTTACTCTCCTCAGAAAGCAAACTTCATTCCACTCTTTTACTTAAAGATACTAAGTAATGGGCAATGATTCTATTTGGAGTTTATGAAAGGTTCAGATGTATTGCTCAAAGGATTTTCTGAAACAGCCCAAGTTTTTTTAAAAGTTACCTAACTTCCATTGGGCATTAAATGCAGACAAGCAGATAACTTTCTTGAGCAGCTTTTATAGAAATATGGTTAGATATCAGAGTTGTATGGTTATATATCAAACAGGTATGTATGTATTAAAGTTGCAGGCTTAACTCTAATAGAGTTCTTTCAATTTTTGCATAAAATAATAATTAAATCAATAGAAAATAAAACAAACAGCCAAAGAATTAATTGACCTGTAGGCATCCTTTTATTAGGAGAATTTCTCATAGTGTGTTTGTGAGTCTTGGCTAAACTTCAGACATTTGTCTCCAAGCCTAAAGAACTATTTTATCTTCATCAGCTCAATAATGATTTTTTTTAGCCTGGCAAGGCATGCCCAGTAACAAAGCCATTTTTTTGACAGTTGCATGTGTTAAAGTAAATGGAGCTTAAATTTGGAAAACTTTATCATACTGATGAACTGCGTTTGCATTAGAGGGCTGTGCCAGTTAATTAAATAGGTGCCCCTACCGATGTTCATACACATTGGGGAAAAAAACCCACAATTTATAACAGTTCTAAATAGTAGTTACAATGGCTTGTATACAATATTCATTCCATCTTAGCTCTTACACCACCTTAGTTCTTATCTAACACAGGTTTTTTTGAATGGGTTTATGAGTTTGTCACATGTAAAATTGTCTCTTTTTTTTTTTATTTACAACTGTGTATGATTTTCTCACTCTTACGTAGACTTTCAAGCGTGTTCTTATCAGGGAAGAACAGTATGACTCCATTATAGTCTTCTACAACTTGGTGTTTATGCAGAAGCTGAAAACAAATATTTTGCAGTATGCCTCCAACAGGGTAAGCTGTTAGTTGTGTTCAGTATTAATTATTTAATAGAATGGGGATATATAGACAATAAACCCTTATGATTATTTTATTATTTTTATAGCCTCCCACTCTGTCACCCATCCCACACATTCCTCGCAGCCCTTACCAGTTTTCCAACTCTCCTCGGCGTGTACCTGCTGGCAATAACATCTACATCTCACCCTTGAAGAGCCCATACAAATTCTCTGATGGGTTTCAGTCACCCACAAAGATGACTCCAAGGTCTAGGTGGGTTATTGACAAGCATTTCTTTGACTAAATTTAAAGGTATTTTGGGGATTTTAGGGGATTTTAGTGGAAGCAAATTAGAAAATCACAGTCTAGTTTATCAGTAGTCTGTGGTTATTGTACCTTTACTGATTAAAAGTTTGTGTCCTGTATTTGGAATCTTTATTCATCTTTGAGTGCTTTTCTGTTTCAGTTAAGTCAGTGTGCTCAAGGAGTTTGGTTTTTTTTTTTCCTTTTCTTTAGAATGGTCACAGCCAAGAGGGGTTTTCTGACCTAGTTGATTAAATTTTGTTGGCTTTGACTTTGGATCACACTCCTGACAGACATAGATGAGCTTTGTACACTTCTTTAAAAACAAAATACTTTTTGGGAACAAAATAGTTCAGGGTGTTTACTTGACTGAGCAGAACATTTCAAACTGTTGATCACTAATTCTTACCGATGAAGATGACAGCAAATGTGCAAGTGTCCAGGGGATTTTTCAAACTAGGATCAAGTGAGTCACACTGCACCTGGCCCACTCTGTGTACAAAAGTTAAAATATTGTATATTTGAGGTTGAAGTTCTGCATGGCTTCAATTAGCAAACACCTAAAGGTGATGATGAAAGGATGATTATCTGGGTACCCAGCACTGAAGTATCTTCCTGCTAAGGGACAGGCTGAGGGGGGATTCTTTCAAGCCACAGTATCTTTTCTATCTGTATGGTATGGTTGATTTGGTGATTCAGAATTCACTGGCCTGAATAGAAAATGAACAGTCTCAACACAGTAAAGTGTAGTATAGGTTTGCACTGTTAATGTAGAGAGAAAGGAAGAGACTTTGTTAATGTTTTATGCTAAGCTGTGCAAATTAGTGGATGTTTCTATCATTGTTAAATGTAGCTTAATCTTAAATGCTTCTTTTCTTCATTTGGCAGAATTTTGGTGTCAATTGGTGAATCTTTTGGGGTGAGTTTTAACATTTTTAATGTCTGGTTTTGAATGCATGTAACTTTTGGAGGAATGGGATAGCCTGCTGGCACCCATAGAATTGACCAGTGAGTGTCTCTTAATTTAACATAGTGTTTTATGCAATCTGTAAGCACAAAGGTTACAGGGGTGTTCTGTTAACTCCTTTCAAATATCCAGACTTCACTTTTAAAATGTTTTGCATTGTTTTAAAATGTTTTGGGTTGGGTTTTTTTTTTTTGTTGCTTTGACAGAAGGTAAACTGCAGTTTTAGAACTCCTAAGTTTTTTAGTGGATAATCTGGGAAGTTTGAGTAGTTTCAGAATGTATTGACAATTCTTTCCCCATTGTCGTCATTTCAGACTTCTGAAAAATTTCAAAAAATAAACCAGATGGTGTGCAACAGTGACTGCCAGCTAAAACGCAGTGCGGAAGTAAGCACTGCTCCTAAGCCACTGAAGAGGCTGCGCTTTGATATAGAAGGGCAAGACGAAGCAGATGGAAGGTAAAAGATTGTTCTTGGCTTTTCAGTAATCTTACATGTATTTGGTTCTCAGGGCCTTCCATGCTAACTTCTTCCTGACATCCTAACTTCTGTTCATTTGTGAACTCTAGTAAATACATTAGAGAGACAGTAGCATAATACTTTTCGATTAGATGCTTTGAGGTCAGAAGCAAAGATTTATTCAGTGCCTGTACATCCAGCATCACAGTTTTTCCTGCTGAGTGCTAAACCACGCTGTTGTCTTTAGTCAGTCTTTTAAAAAACAAACCTCAATTTTTTTAGACATACAAGAAATCAAGCAACTCTTGAATTTAGTGTGGATGAAAAATGACTTTGCATCTCTGTAAGAGAAGGCGATAGCACTGAGAAGAACTAACCTTGATTTAAAGTTAGATTATATGAGGATAAATAGTTATTTGTTCTAACTTCTGCTTAATCATATGTTTTCTGTCTGCAGCAAACACCTACCCCAGGAGTCCAAGTTCCAACAAAAGCTTGCAGAAATGAGTGAGTGTTTGGGTTTTTTTCCATTAACTGCACAGCAATGAGTGCCTTGGATAAAACAGTTTGTGCCCACTCCCATAAAAAATGTTCAGCACAGATGTCATTTCAGTAACTTGCTTGTTTTTTTGTACTTGCTCCATTTGATCTTGAAAATGCAGATCATATAATGAAAATCCTCAGCCTTTGAGGATATTAAATGGCACGGCAGCATAGGAGATGCTATATTACATGTGAATAAGAAAATGAGCATGACACATTTTTCCTAAACAATGGAATTAAATGCATGCCAAGGCTTTTCCATTTGTCCTGGTTACAGACCCTTAGCTGAGAGCTTGCAGGTAGAAATAAGTAGTAATTGCAGCAACATTTAGTTGACTGGAACACCTTTTTGTGCAATTACAATATAATAAAGGAGAATTATACACAAGAAAATTGTATGTAATTTCTCTTTTGCTTTGCTATCTTTTATACTAAAATGCCTGAGATTGCTGACTCTTCTACTGTGGATCAGCGTTTCTTTTGGATCTTATGGGATCACTTTTCTGTCTTTGAAATGAAACTCAAATCTTAGCTCATGAAAAGCAAAACAGCCCCATCCCCACATCTGAGTTGTATTTTCTGCTCCTGAGAAGGAACACACTTGGTCTGACCAGGCATTCTCACTCTGGTGGAATCTGAGCTCTGTAGCTGAGCGGATTTGCCCATTAAAACATTTTTATCTAGCAAGTGTTTGCTCATCAAGATAGGTATAAGTATGGAGCCAGGCACCTCTGTTTATTTTAGAGGATGGCAGAGGTTAAGAAAGGGAAAAGGGGGGAAAATGCATTTCCTGGGCAGCTTGGCTCTGGGATGTGGGGGCTGCTCAGCCCACAGCATCTGCCTAGCAGTGAGATGAGATCCCTACATTATGCACTTCATCTGCCTGCCTTGAGGGTGAAAACAAAGTGAGGGTACAGAAACAATGAAAACTTGAGTGAACAGGTGGAATGAACTTCTTAAGATATGTGAGACTGAGCTGTTTCAGCAATTCTTGCTCAGAATTACGTGTTTAAAACGAGAGATTTGTTTTATTTAAAGAGTGTACTTCTATTCCTTGTCTCATTACAAATTTTTACAATACAATACATGTTCAAAGTAATTCTGAAGAAATTAATTAATTTCATTCTTCTTTTGTTTTGTTTGTGTTGTGGTCTTTTTTAGCATCTACTCGAACAAGAATGCAAAAACAGAAACTGAATGATGGAAATGATACCTCAGCCAGTGAAGAAAAGTGAGATTCTACTCAGGACCAGGGGCTGCACTGCAGGCCCTCTTAGATTGTTTTCATTTTACAGCCTTCATTAATTGAGTTGCTTTTTTAGTTGCTTATTATTCCAAACTGCTAGCTGAAAGCATTTGGAGTTTTTAATAAATTTTTTACATGTTTTTCATGATACTTTGCCTTATGATGTAGCATATATACAATGTAAGCCACTGAATTTAATTTATATATTTTTTTGAGGATTTTAAAAACAGACTTGGAAGGTGTCTTAGTTTCCTATTGCAACATTACTGATTTAAGCCAATTCAGTCTACTTGGATTGAGGTTTTCTGTCTGAAGACAAAATGTTAGCTAGAATGATTTGAAATGCACTAATTTTGTTTCTTAGATTTCATTTTTAGATTTTCATTACTTGCAAATTTTGAAAATGAGGGGCCAAATACTGCAAAGATTACTGTCTCTGTATATAATTAGCACATCAAATTCCCATTAACTTAAACTGCACTGCAGTCATAGATCTCGCAGTCAGGGCCTCACATTAGAATTGCAACCTGAATTCAAACTGAACTCATTATGTAGCTGTACTACTGAACCCAGTAGTTAGTGTTTTGTAGTTCTCCTTCCCCAGCTCTTGCCCCAGTGTAATTTCAGAGGGCAGTTACACTGTCCCTCAGTTTGAATTTCATGGAATGTGACTCCCACAGAGATTCCTCCCAGAATCCAACAGAGAATCTTCCCAGAAACTGAAGCTTCTTCCTATCTGCAGAGTACTTGAGGTGCACTTTCTAATCTTGGAAAATCTCAATTATTTAAAAAAAAAAAAAAGGAAAAGAAAAAGCACCCCAAACCTAAATCCTGCTCGGTACACCTAAGATCTTAAAATTCTAACAATGTAGAATTTTTGTGATTTCTTTAAATTTTCACCTAACTGTAGCCAAACCAAATAGCTCGAGAAACAGGCATCAAACAACCTCTTCCCTATAGCTGGAAGCTGAGTGTCTCCAGCTGGGTTCCAGGTAAGAGTAGACTGGTGTCTAAAAGCACAGGGAATCTCCTGTTGGCCTTACTGTAGCATCTGCAAAAAAGCAAAACTTAATGAGCCAATGCCAGGAAAACCAGTCTGCCTTATTTTACTGAAAAGGCAGAGTTTAGTAGGCAACTTATGAACTGTTGCAACTAGCAAAAAAAAAAAAAAATCAACCCACAACTTTTTTTGTCTTACATCTTTGTAAGTTACTGATGCAGATACTGGACTTTCTTGCAATGACATAGCATTTGCAAAATAGCCAGTTAGGGAAAGCATGTTTTACTTCCAATGGATTAAGTAAATAAATGAAGTCTTACTTTAAAATTACCCATTTTTATGAAATTAGCTTTTGTAGCTACTTAAATTAAAACAGTTATAGTAGAAAAGCATGCTATTCATTACACAAACATTTTAAAACCACATGTTCTCCAGGTAGCTTATGTAGAAATTGTTTGGCTGATCCTAGAATACTTACAGTAGTACATTTTTAAAGATCAGTTCTTGTGTTGAACAGAAGCTAATCCTGGAACTACTAAAAATTCTACAAGCAGCGCACTGATTTGTCCATGAATTTTAAAATAAAATTGAGGGCTTTTTTTAGTCTCAATATAGCTTCAACTTTCTTCCTGAAAAATGTGCAGAAGCCTTAAGAGTACCTTATGTTTATTTTCTCAGTTTTTGCAGTTTTACAGACAAAGTATATGTTAACATTGTGGCACGCTGATCGTAAGTTGGCTAGAAGGGTGATATTACAGAGTCCAGTACTTAACAGATTCATTATTTCTTTACTGTGACAGTCTATTTTTTTTTTGTTCAAACAGACTGAAGGCTTTACATTAAATGTATGATAATATTTTATACAACTAATCAGTTTCTCTCCTTTCAAGATAAATAAAATAGCTTTTAAAATATTTATAGTTGGTAATTTTCTTTTATTGGATGGGAAGGTGACTTCATATGGTAATGATGTCTTTCTGTATCTGACTTCCACCATGATTCTGCAGCTGGTACAAGCGGACATCACTCCATCTCCAGTGATTCCCTCTTGGTGCAGAAGCCCAAGTAGTTGTGCCATTGGGCTTAAAGTTACCTTCAGAAGTTTTCATAGGATGTTCTGGATATGTTGTTCTCACCAGGCCTTCTATTCAGGGTCACCATTGGTAATGCTTCTGGCAGACACAGGCCCACTTGCAGGAGTGCTTGAGGCAGTCCTTCAAAGGAGCTGGTGTCCACATTTAGAAGCATTCCCATCATTTCACTACCCTATTTTTCATAATCGATTCATTTGCTTTCAGAGCTGCTGAAAACAACCCAGGATTGTCAAAACTCCAGTGTAAGCCGCTGTGGCTTTCTGGGCTGGGTGTCAGGCTGTAGGCGCAGCAGCCTCACAGGCTCCTTGTCATTGTTTATTAGAGTTCATAGGTGCCCGTGACTCAGGACGCCACTGAACTTGCAGTGCTATTTATAGCATCAGTGTTCATGACAATGCTTAGAGCACAAAGTGCACTGGCTGACTTGCCTGTCCTTTACCCCTCTGAAAACACATTTTTAGCGTCTTGAGCAGATAGATGTGTATTGAAACCAACGTTGTTTTATCAGACTTGGAAATCTTACTGTGTTTGAGGTACTTCTCTTATACTGTGTTCAAAGTGAGTTAGAATATTGAAACTGCTTCAGGAAAAAAGAAAATCAGAATTCAGAGCAGAAGAGTTGGACAGAGAATCGGATGGGTATCCCAGATGCCTAATGGTAAGAATTGCACCACTGATCTAATCAGAGTGGAGAAAACTTGTGTCTACCTACGATGTATATGTAAAATAAGGTCTGGTGAATGGCATCTCAGAGAGGCTTATTTCTCTCCTTTGGCACTAAGGGGAATTTAGTCTCTTGGCTTGCCTGTGTTGCCATCTCGAGATGGATGAGCTGACTCCCAGCCTCTTTCTTTGCAGTTTTATACCTTAATCTCTTGGTGCTGTCCCACTTCCAAATGTTCTTAGGTGTCACAGAATGTGTAAACTACATGTTTTCAGGTATAGGAGTGGCTGCAGGAAGATACCTGTATCAAATGTGAAAGAGCTGGAGAAGATTATTATGGCTGTGTGATACTCGTGTGAAGCACAAGTTTGAAATATTTCAAAATATAACAAGTAAGCTGGTCATTTGCTTCAGAAACAGTTAACTGTTTTTTGGTTTTGAAGACAATTTCATTAATCATTAAGTCACTAGGGCATTAATTTCTTGGAAATGTGGAAATACGCAAATTCTCCAGCTTTTTTTTTTTTTTTTTTCAGATTCAGTTTTCATTGTGCTTACAAATACTTTATCTGGTGGCAGTTACTTCCTGAAGAACACAAACAGTCTTTAAAGTATGTCTCTGAAATAATACCTCTGTTTTCTTCTTTTTCCCCACACTACTAACTACATAGTCCACTCAGTTTATGAATGTCAGACTTTCTTTGCTGTACTGAAAAGAAAGGAAAAAAGTCCCACTCATACTTTTTAAATATTATGACATTTTTATTAATGGTCTATTGAAACCAGGCAAGTTTATAAAGAAACATGAAATCAAAACATAGTTTTATGTTCAGACTGTAAACTTTCTATGTTAGGTGGTAGCCAGTGAGTCCCGTCTCTGGGGTAAATAAATGCTTTGTTTTACAGGTAAAAGCCCATGGAAATTGTTCAGATTATAAAAAACAGCCGTTTACATAGTTATTGGGCATTGTAACAAAACTCTAGAGGTGGGTGCTAGATAATGCAATGCTGGCTCTTACCTTCATTAACTTAAGAGAACCTTTAAATGACCCTATCCCGGTCATTTCTTTTTCTTTAAAATTCCATTTGATTCAGAAAGTTACCTACCTGGTTCCCTTTCTGCAAAGTGGAACATCCCTCTTTATTTGAAGCCCAAATACAGTTTATGCTAGACCTTATTTTCACCTTTTAACAAATACCTTCTTGCCTGTGATGTCCTGAAACACAACAATACAGTATTTAAGTATGTATTTAACCTGCAAGATCCACAAACGTAAGTTGCAGACCATCTCTCACAATGGTAAAATGCATCCCTAATGTCTTTCAAAGTGTCCCAGGATTGGGTTTCAGACACATATTTGCATCCACATTGACCTAAGCCAGTACGGTTTTTTTAAACATTGTCCTTTAAGTGCCAAGGAAAGTGCATGCAATGAAAGTTTAAAAAAAAAAAAAAAGTGTCTATGAACGTAATACTACCACATCCAGGTCAGATGATACATACTGCATGAATAAAAGCCAGCACTGACACACTGGATCTTTAGAATCACTCTCAGTGAGGCCGGAGATGCTGCATCTCAAAATCACAGGCTTTGTCAATTACTCTGAAATTGCAACTAGGCTTTAATGTTTACAGTAGGTTGGAAATTATGAGCAGGAAGGAAATAAATTGGAAAAAAAATGGCACTATTGGTTATATTAAGCCAAAAAAAGCCTTGCTAAGAAAGTGTGCCATTGTGACTGCAGTATTTGTTGAACTGCTGTGTTACAACCTTGAAGCAGTTTAGGAGCATGGGATCATGCTCCAGTGCTATCGCTGTGTGGAGCAGTGTCTGCAGGGAGCCACGCTCTTCACAGAGCAGAGAAGAATTTTGATCAGATGTTGAGTTAAAAACAGTAATTTCACATTTATGGTTTTGGTCTGGTTAAGTAAAGCAACAGAAACTTTTGGAGACATGTTTTATAGTATGTTTCTTGGGAGGGCCTGAGTAACTGAAAAACTGAAAGGTGCCCACCTGGTTCCATTTCCTAGGGAGGCTGTGAGCCAGCACAGGGCCCTGCGTGGGGCAGGATCCCCTACAAGCTGCTATCCTAAGGTTGGGCCATGGGGGTGCAACCTCTTTGTGCTGCTACAGCTAAGAAAATGCTGGCAGGTGAATCTGGCAATTTTTAAGCCCAGGACGGAAAGGGGCAGAGACTTCAGCCATCCCTGGCTTAACCAAAACATGTGGAATTCCCCAGCCTTGGCTTATGTAGAATTGCCGTGTGTCTATGCTTTGGCATTATTAGTGCTGGGCTATATCATATAAAGTTTGCAGAAAAGTTTTGCCCTACTGTGATACTGTTTTACTGTCAGCATTATCCTCTATCTGTGTGCCTGAGTCAAGTGCTATTCAACACAAACCTACCAAAACTGATCTCAGCCCCCAAGGAAGTTGTGGTTTTGGTGAAACTGCATTATATACTGGCAAGTTTTTGACCAGTTCCATTTGAATACAAAATACTGACGCAGCCGCTGAAGTATAGACTTATGCTGCTGGAGGAAGTTGTACTAGTCACTGAGGGGGTGGCAGAACATGTTTATTAGCAGTAGATGATCCAATATCTTTCTAGTGAGCATCTGAGGCAAATGGCTCACACATTTTTTTTTACCACAGCATTTTCCAAAATAATTTGTTTATGGTCTTCTTCCTAAGTGAATTCTACTGTCTGCATGCCTCACCCTTCCACTCACACCTGCCAGGACTGATGTGAAGAGAAGCACTACTCACCACTACTCATCTTCTCTGAAGAAGTGCTTCTCCTTTTACTCCTCAGGGAACAGGATTGTTTGAGGAATGATCCTCCAATATAATAAAGAACAGTTATTTCTACTTCAGAAATGAGGAAATGAGGCTGCGATCATTTAAGGGAATTAGGTTCTTAAAAACCACATTTGAGGATTAGAAAAAGTCATTGAAGGATTCTGCGGCACAGCAAGGATCTAAAGGAAGGTTGCATGACTAATTATATTAGTGTACTGAGCCTAGTCACCTGGCTTCTTGCCTTCTCCATTTATAAAATACTACAAAAGGCACTTAAAGCCACTGCACCTAGTCAAATTCTAAGAAAAATAATTTCCCAGGGTTAATTCACAGTTGCCTGTTTGAAAATTCAAGTAAATGCTTCACGAGCTCAGCATCTTCTGTAATGGGGCAAACCTCCCTCTGCGCAACACTCTGCAGGGTTTCATCTTAACTCACTTCAGTCAGTTAGAAATTAAGCATCTACTCTACCTTAGCCATGTGGTGCCCTTGATGGTCCACGATGAGAGAGAGGCATGTCCAGAGGGCAACTCTCACCTAAACCGGGCATGTAAGGTAAGGGGTATGGTCACCTCACAGCACTGACCAAAGGAGAACCTGAAACAATGTATTTGGACAAGGTGTCCTTATTGCCACATGGAAAATAATGGGAGTTTTGCTCATGATTTAACTGTAAGACCCTTTTTTATCCCTTCAAAACTTTTTCTCTGTTTTTCTTAAGATAATTTATCTGGGGATAGACAGTGAAACAGGAATAAACAAACCTCAAGTGGAATTTCCCCTTCCTTGAGATTTTGTTTGGGTTTATTTTTCTTGGTAACAAGCAACCAGACAGTTTTCTGAGTACCAAAACACACAGCACAATACACATCCAGACAAATACTGTGAATGCTTCCTGGCCCATTGGGGTGTCGGAGAAGGTTCTTGGTGTAATGGAAAGGAAGATTTTTTTTTCATTCTGTCTAGAACAATGGACACAAGTGCCAGGAACTCAAAACTGTAATATCCAGCTGAAGCTCTTCAGGGCTTATGTATTTATACTCCAAATAAACATCATCAAGTGAGACATCTCCTACCAATCAGAAAGCCTCTCATCCTAAAGAATTTATTACTTTATCATATATTCAGAAAAAACAAGTCTGTATTTTCATCAGATGTTAAACCAGGCACAAAGAAGTCCACTATGGCATATTAACTTAGTTTGGTGATAAAAGTATACTATGAAAGTTTTAGCAGCAAACAGGTCACTGTCCCCTTAAACCCAAATGTTTAAAAAAAAAAAGGAACTGAAACCAGACAGACAAGATAACGATAGCTTAGTTTGCTTGACTTTTAAGTGGGAAAGGGTAGTTACTGCATTAGATTTTTGTTGTTAAATTCTGACTGTTGGCAATGAACTCTCACCATCCACCTATGCTGTAGCCATCTTTATAAAACCTCTATGTTAACAGACTTTTATACATTTCCTAAGCTGATGGACAGAGTCAGTGTTTCCAAACTTTTGCTCATTCTGACCGTGGATAAGTTCTCCAAAGCAGAAGTATTTCCAGGAGGGAAGAGGACATGCTCTTCAGCTTGGTGGTAGTCAGACCTCAGTTTCGGAATGCTCCCACTCTACTTGCTTTGCTAATGAAGTTTTTCAGGAGATCGTGGTCCATTTCTGCAAAGCCTTGAGTTTGTGTAACAACAGTTAAATGATTTATGCAAAATCTGAAGCAAAATTCTTCCAAGTCCTAGGAACAAAGTAAGATAATTTGTAATATGAATGACAGAAAAATTATCATTATTGTTTTTCTGCTTCAAATCTGCCACTTAATTAGCAGAGAATCTACCAGATGGGTCACATTACCAATCCCTTTTCTGATCATTTTGATTAGATCACAAGTGATAGAGTGAATTTTGTTCATACAAACTATTCAATAAACCCCCTTCCGAGAAAACAGGAGTAGCCATCTAAATGAATTGTAGAACTCCATCACATTTACGGAGCTCATGAGAAAAGTTATTAATAAGTGAAACCATCAAACTTGCCCACATACTAGAGCATTCATAACTTTTTTATTTTCCTTCCTGCACTAAGTAGTGGTCCTGTGAAAAACAGAAGATATGTTGTAATATTTGTTGTTACATTTGATGCAAAATATAATGTATCATTTGATAATGCTCACAGAGCATATACTGGGTGCTAGGATACATGTGTCTTTCATGGTGAACCTAGGAATTGTGACCCCCCTACCTAGGAACTGGAACTCCTAGATAGCAAAAGTGGTTGTTTCGTTCGGGTCTTGCTGTAAGAGGTTGCTCAGATACTCAGCACAGGATAGGTACAAGCCGTTAAGCCATACAACCATGATTTCACACAGCAAATTTTGCCCACTCAAATGCTTCACAACAGTGGCAATCCTCTCCATGCACTGGGTCAATCCCCTTCAGCTGGTTCCTATGCAACAACTTGCTGGTGAAAGAAAATTATTTACCTTCTGCAGCAAGCAGAGCTGGAGCCAGCAGCAAGGTAAGTCTAAATTGACAGTATGAGCCGTGATCTATAAACTCTTCAAGGGTTACAGCAAAAAGAGGTCTCTTAATCCATGTCAGTTTAATTCTGTTAACTGTACAAACATTGCAGCCAGGGATTAATTAGTAAAAAGAAATTTAGCAGAATACTTGTGCATTTCCTTTTGAAACCTTTTCCTTAGATTTCATATTTGAAGTCTATTGCCCCTGTCAAGGTGTAACTAGAGTTTTAACAGAGGCCAAACATCACAAAATATCCTTTAAAAAGAAATAAGGTAGCAACAATGCACAGAAGTAAATTGTATCTCTCATCAAAAAGTACTGTAAAAGCAATAAAATGAATGAGAATAGAAGAAGAAATAAAAAATGGAGAAGACCAAAGACAATGACAGCTTAAGTTTCAGCAGTCCTCTGAACTGCTACTGCCAGAACACGAGTTGCTTTACAGTCAGTGTGTGAATTTTTACACTAAATAAAACCAACAGCTGCCTTTTCTGGTACTGATCCATGAAGAGGTCCATAGATATCATAGACTCCTGGTCACTAATTTTGCAGTTTCAAGAAATACTGGCTTTTAATTCTGTTACATAGAAGATGATTAATCTAACATTTGCTAGTGTATATCAGAAATATGCTTTAAAAAGCAACACTTTATATTTTCTCAGGATAGGACAAAATATTTTCAAACATTTTTAATCGTAACAGATGCATACAGTAGCCAAGTCAGTCTTCAATTAATTTGATATGTTAATGGCAGATGACAACACTATAAACTTTCACTTGTAGTGTTCACATTTAATGACAAAAAAATGTAATTAATTCTATATTTTGAAACTTCAAAAAGATCAGGCCTCTTTCATAATCCTTCTTTGGACAGTTTTCTACTGAAGTCCTGATACACTGCACATGGTTCTCAAACCAATTTTTAACTATATTAACAAAGTACACTAAATGATCCTGTCTTACTTCATGATTCCTTAGACAGAGACTGTCCCACTTCTTTGTTAAAGAAGTCCTTGCTGTGCTCCTCTGAAGCAGTTCTACTATAGCCCTTTCTGAGCTGTGGATGTAGGGAGAAGGGCAACAGTGTACTCCTGAGTTTGGCACATGCTGCACCTGGGGCAGGTGAACCAATGCATCACCTGATGACCATGTTAAAGTATTACTTGTTTTGAAAGAATACTAGGTATACTGAAGCACAGAAGGAAGAGGAAGATAACATATATTTAGTCACCTAGCCCATCCCTTTTATTGTGTTTCAGCCATTATAAACTCTAGTACTTTGTCCAGGCCAGTTTTAGTACTTCACAATACACCTAGATGTATCTTTAACTATTCTTTAATTACTTCACCTGACACAGGTCAACTAAAGGTACTTCTGCTTTGAAGATGTTCAAAACTGTTGAAAAGCTTGTAAGAGGAGAAACTCCAGAGTAAACTTCTAATGAAAACTTCTACTGTTAGGAGAATCAAATTATGGGATCTTCCCTTCCTGTCCAGTCTTCCCTGATATGCTGGGCTTCTACCACCACAACACATGAAAAATACAGTTCCTCTTTGCCTCAGCTGTTCATGCCTTCCATTACCGATACACCTTGGTTACAACAGCCTTGCAACCAGCAGCTGATAATCTTCTTATCTACTAATCTGATGTTATCCCCTCTTTCAATTTACAAACCTCACTGACTTCTTTCCAGCCTACATATTATGGCTCTTCTAGTAGGTAATCTTCTGTTTGTCTATATTCATTTTATTCTTGTAAAGCAGAAGAACCCTTGAACGGAAAGATGACTCCTCAGCTAAGATGCTCAGTTATAACAACGGCTACTAAGTCTAAAATACATATGCAGACGTCTTGAATAATAAAACCCACCACATCATAATTTCCACAATCAGCATAGCACTAAGAAGCTGAGAAAAGGAAAACATCTTTGAAAGCATTTGTCTGTTTACAAAAAAAGCGCTTCCAGTATTGTTGATAACAGGCTGAGTGCTAGTGAAACATTCCAGAGCCAAGGGCAGACCAGATGACAGGATATGGGGAGAGGAATAACAATAGGTAATTAGTTGCATGTCAGCATGATTCATTGTAAACAACATGTCAAAAGTGGATTTTTTTATATAAGCACAAGTGTAAACATGGAGGGACTTTGCTTGTAAATTCTGCCACTGCCTGTAAAAGGCAGTACCAGAATGACTGTACCAGACACTGGCAGGAAAAATGATCAGGTGGAGAACTCGGGAAGTGAACAAGCAATGCAAAATCCAAAGGTGAAGAGGTAAATTGCAGTGAGAAATTTGCATGCCATGCCTTGCTAGATGACAAGGCAGGAAGCAGATTAAGAATCCTGACTCACAGGTGCAAGCCAAACAGCCAGGAAGAAAACACTAGTAGCTGCTTTTTTTTTTTTTTTTTTTTTTTTTTTTCAAACATCTGGGAAGACAGAAAAGGGAACTGTCCTAATCATGCCCCATCAGTTAAATGAAGTTATGCTTAATATAAACAGTTTCATTTCTCAGAAAACAACTGTTTGCCTGGCAAGTTCTTACCTGAGCTTCGTATTTGACAGCGGCGGAAAGAAGAGCAATGGCATTCTCTTCACAAATGCCTTGTTTGATAGTTTGCTGGCAAAGCTTCTTCAATCTGTTTTCTCTATACAGAGTCGCCAAATCTAGCAGTCCTGTGAAAATTCATAGAGCTTTAACTACCCTGGTGCACAACATATTAATTTGTTTTCAAATTAATCAACTACCCTATTGATTTAGGCTGAATTAATCAATTTTTCCCTATGAATGAATTAATCTGTTTTTTCCCTAGATGATGTGTATGTTTTTGAAGGTCCTCAAAAGATGTATCAAGGAGGGACCCTTTTATTACTTTTCAAGTGTTCTGTCTTCTTGTTCCCTGTATTGTATCTCATTCTAGGTATCAATTAGGGATTTATATCCTCGTAAATGCACATGGGGAACAGCTCCTTTTTCATTCATGATCAAATCACCACAGCTACTCAAACAGAAAAGTTTTAGGATGGCATTAGTGCCTTTTTAAGGAAAAAAGTTCTTAATATGAGAAACAATGAGTTCTTTTTGAACATTTTGCATCTTTCATCTTACTGCATTCCCACCACTCATTCTCCTTGAGCATGTTTCCTGCTACTGCATCCCTTCTTCCTGACACCTGCCAGAAAGTGCTAATAAAACTAAAATAAGCAAGCTCTGCTTTCTTCACCGTTATGACACACAAATTGAACTTTTCAGAAACAGTAACCTACAGTTATTTCCATTTATGGCAAATACCTATTGCATCTTCAGGAGGGAGCCTAATGTTGTCTGTGTACAGGTATTCCAGGAAGGCTCGGTAAACAGGATAAGAAAATTCGCTCATTTCTATAATTTCATCATCGTTATTCAGTATGGAACGAAAATGTTCACACCTACAAAACATGGACAAAGGCTATATACTGTAAAGAGTTAAGCTTGAAAGATGAGCTTCAGCAAGAAGTTTGTAAAAATAAACAAAACCCAGCAGTGGTAACAGTCTAAATACACAACCATCAACTCACTACAACATTTCTTGGTTTGAACACCTTTATTTCTTTAAGCCTTATATATATAATTCAGAATTTTCCTTCTACTTACAATATCTTTAAGGATGGTCCATGTGGTTTTGATGTTATTTTCTTGAATACGTTATACATTAACTATAAATTTTATTACCTGGCTTATAAAAGATAAAGTTTACAATTAAGTTAGACAATTCTCACATTTCAACCTGCTTTCTCCAGCATGATCTAGGGAGGAGGGAATTCATTAATATCTTAGATAACACTTATTTCAGTGTCAGAGTCCATACACAGTTTAGCACTGGATGTAATCATTATTCTCAAGGATTAAAATATTTAAAGGGAAGACACTCTCACCCGGATCTTTCATCACCTTTTTCTTACAAGTCTGAATACATTTGTGACTGACAATATACAAACAAGGAAAAATCACTGGCTTTGATAGCTGTACTCTACAACTTAAGAGTTCACTGTAACTTACAACTCACTGTAACTTACTGCTCCCTAAAAAGCATCCTGTAACATTTTAATTATTTTCAAAATTTTGCTGATGGAAATTAACATCACCACCTCAGATGATAGCCACAACTTAATTTGACTCTTTTATGCTACAGTATTTACTGTCTAACTCTCCCACATCAGCATTTGCTTTTCTTTTACTAAAACTTCTATGTAAAATGTAGTTTGGTTTCCTTTTAATGATGCTGGGACAAGTCTACATCATAAAGACAGCATAATTTCAATACAAATATAATTATTTATCACTTAATTTACCTTTTCCACATTTTATTTTACTGCTTATTTAAAAAATTTTTATTCTTAGTATTTTTTAAAATAAAATAAATAAACATCAAGTCAAATTCATAAAGAATTAAGTCAGTATCTAGCTTCTGCCACCCCTTGTACCACATTCTTGCATTGGAAGAGCCAGACCAAACCCTTTTGCTTTGTCTCCCAGAGCCTCATGTTAAGTGGTGGCAACCACGTTATCCATCCAGCTATGGAACAGACCTTGGGAATGGTCTGTTGCCCCAGTGGCACCACACGAAAGTAAAAAGTCACAGTGAAGGTGGTGCACATTGCTCCCTTAAAAATAAATAAGTAAATAAATAAGAATCAGTTGATACTCATCCTTCAATCTCCAAAGTACCTTGGAGTGACTTATCCTTTGGAGTGCCTCTCTCTGTCTCTTTCTCTCTCTCAGTAGAGAGACCAGACACCTAATTTTGGCTAAACGCAGAGCTGATGAATCCCACCCACAGACTCATACGTATCTCTTTCTGCAGGCAGTATGTTCCTCAGCGAGCCCCACCCAGCTGGGCATTGCCCAGCCATGTCACCACCATTGTAAGCTAATGACCACCAATGGTACAATCTAGTTCAACAGTAGGCACAGAACAAGATGGAAAAAAGTCTTCAGAAGAAGTAAAGAAATGACTGGATAATGAAAAAAAAAACTTTTACCAGCACTGCATTTATGACAACGCTCTGGAACAAGCTGAATGCTGCAAAACATCATGTTAAATAGATCCTACTCTGGTCCAGCTGCATCATGAGACTATAAGGCTTAAAGAACATATTAATTCTACAGGTTGTGCCTGATGCTTTATTATTCCTGCATATTATTTTGATAACGTCATACATTTAAATCCATTTTAGAATTAGGCACATATCCTTCCCAAAATACCATATAATCTGAGAAAAGTAGAGCAAGAAAAAAGAAATAAGGCAAAGATACATGTAGTTTGATTATCAGGAAAAAGACCCTCAGAAACATTTTGGGGATACACAAGATTTGAAGCAGTATCTGATGAAGGGCATGTGGCATTCTAAACAAAGGGTGGACTATAGGCATGGGTGTAATGCACAAGCAGTGGAACCAGCAAAGGGAAGAAAATAGTAATATGGGTAATTGGAGTAGTAAGAGGAGAACAGAAAAGGCCAAAAAAAAGGGCAGGCAAGAATTAACAAGGAATTTTAATTTTATGCAGTAATATACAAGAAATCACTAACAGGAATAAATGTAGGAAGATGAAAGTGGTGATAAGCAGTATGAGATAGCCAATCATTTTGAGAAAGAAAAAGCAAAGAGAATAAAAATATTGGAACAATAAGGAGGATGAAGCAGTTAGCAAGACAGAAGAGATGTGTAAGCAGTGCCTCTATAATATCCTAGTAGAAACTGTGTGAGCAAGAACAAACTAATCACTGCATGTTAATAACAATGTGATTACTCTGTAGAACTGTGTATGTCAAATCTCACTGTAAAGTGGTGTTATCTAAACAGTTTGTGCCTTACCTAATTTTGAGAAGAACTTTATGCACATGAATGTATTTTCCATCCACTAGAAACTTCAGGTCTGCAGTTTCAGGGTTGTCAAATTCCTTCTTTAGTGACTGAGCTACTGTTAGATGGTCATCAGGCTCTAGAATAAAAAGGGGAATAGTAAGCAGTAATACAAGTATCTCTCATGATAACATCCTGGGTATCTGTCAGCAATTAACACTCAATAAATACATCTTTTGAAGGCTAGTAGAAAACCCCAGCAGACTATGTGTTCAGTATGAACCCTCAAGAAAAACAAATAAAGAGCAGCTTTTTTCAGTCCTTACTAGTTTCCTACTTCAAACAAATATCCCTATTAAAAAAAAAAAAAAGTCCCACTCCTCTAACTCATCTATATAAGGCCAGAAAAAAAACCTTAAGTCTCAGAAGTTTAATGCTGCATGTGATAGTAAATATTATCAGTTATTACTGAGTAAATTATTCCTAGTGAAAAATATTAGTTATAAGATACTTAAGAGGTCAATAAAAAAAAAAATCACAATAAGACTTTCTCAAATGCTCCCATGAGGAGACATCTTACAGCAGAAATAAAGCTATTACATAACCAAGATACTGTTTGCAGTGAAACTGCCCAGTACAATGTCTCTAAAGGTAAATACCAACAGCTAGAAGTCTATTCAAAAGTGTTTTCCCTAGACTTATGGTGTTAGAAGCACTCTGTGTGAATGTCTGCATATTCCTGCTTGTGTCATATGTATGTATATCTCATCATGCACTGGATTACAGGCAAGAGGATAGAGGGAGGGGGAGAAACCCAATGTAATGATAGCAAAAAACCCTTCTGAAGTAACGATACTGCAAAATACGTTGTTGATTCTTATTTTGTACAATGTGACTTATTTATTCAGACCTCTGCTATCCAAATAAGTGGATATCCAATGCAAAGCTGAATCTCTTCTTCAAAGTTAACTGGCAATTCAGTTTTCTACCAATACATATCTCCAGAAGACTTCCACAGCCAGCAGACGTAAACTGAATATAGTGGGGTTCAGTTACAAAATTCTTAAGAGGGAAAATAGGTGCTTTTATTTGTTACAGCAGTCAAGGGGGAACCAGAGAAAGAAATGAAGAGGCAGTTCATACTGACAAAGCACAAAGACAAGAAAACTCTTCAGCAGTTAGTGCTAAGAACTGTAATAGAAATGTTAGAACTGCCACAAATGGGGAATGAATGGGAATGCCTGGGTATGGAAGCACCAGGATACAACAGACAGAGCTGTAAGCATGGCAGATGCCCATGGCACCTAGTTCAGCAGATTTTAAGATTCTAGGACGCAGCTGCCTGATGATTCTCACCACACATAGATCAGAAGCTGAACAACAGTGAGTCAGTACTGACAACTCATCAAGGTGGGACATCTTGAAGAGACTAGTCACTCTCAGTGTGCAAAAAGGCACATCCAAAATCAGCAGTCACCAAACTAAAAGGAATAGAGGAGACATGACAGCCAGCATCCTTTATCCTGTGTCATCACAAGGAACTCTGCTCAGACCACCTGAATACACACATTTTAGTGCCAGGATGCTGGACAGGCCGCTTGGCGCATATGAGAATATGGGTTTGAAAGTGTATCTGAAATTATTATAGTTTTGTTTTAAAATGAAATAACCTTTTACTCCTCTAAGTTTTCACCTTGTGCTTTGGTACAATGTTGCTACACTCTTGCAACATTATTACCAAAAGGACAAAGAAGTCAAGGTCAAAAACCAAAAGTAGCTGCTACAGTCCAAAATTACTCCCTAACTGTGAAGCAGTGCAAGGAGGTGGGGTGTATTGATCACGGTGACAATGAAGGTGAGGATATTAAAAGATGTGTTGGGAAATAGTTCTGAATGTAGTCCTAACCACGCTCTCTCAAAGACAGTGAATATCTGTGAGTATTAATGAGCAATGTGCTTATTAATAAATGGGTTACTTGGAAGTCTTCAGCATAAAGGTGATAATTACATGAATGATCATATATAATCCCACTCAGGACTCTTTCAGCTGACCTAAACAGCATTTCTGACCTAAACCAGCACTTGTAAAAGAAGATAAGGAAAGGTGAATTTGCAGAAAAGGAGCACTGAAAAAATGTAAGACAGTTTTGGTCTCACTCAAGCAGTCGTCTTCTCTGTGAGGAACAAATTAAGTAAAGAAGCAGTTTTTGCTTCTTGCCTTCCTCCATGCTCCTTTGAAAAATTCCTCAATACTCTGCACTAAACTGAGAAGAAAATGCATGAGAAGTGGAGGGGAAATTCTGACAGCATGAAGTAATATTTTAATGGGGCAAGAAGAAATGGAAGCTGAATAGCCCTAGATCCCTGCTAAAGTATGTAAGAAGATACACGTAATTGAATTTAGGATTAAGCTACATATCCTAATAATGTCCCATTTCCTTCATAAAATAACCAGTTCTTATGGAAGAAAAATCTGAACATGCTACAGATACTTTTATGTAGGACTTAGAGCTGACAAACACGTATTTATATGGAATGAACTTGTCCATTGCCTGGGATTTTAGTGCAGTTACACAATTTACATCTAATTAGAAGTAGGCAAATATTAGGAACATTAAGAATTTCCATAGTAATTAAGCATATATTTTACAGTTCTGAGCAAGATGCCCTAGAAAACACAACTGCCTCAACTTAGAGAAAATGGGGGTATTTGGACTGTGCCTTAAAACATGAATTTTGTCAAAGAAGTTTCCTGAGAACAGGATTCTCCATTTAATTCTCTAGCCCATCAAAGCCGAAATATGAGTACTATTAACAGATTTCCTTACCTTGGCATGCAGAAGGCACCAAGGGAGCAAAGAGTGTTCTACAATTGTCAGACAAAAAGCATACAGCAACACAAAAGCAATTACAAAGGCAGTACAGAAATGGAATGGAAACATGATGGACTCAGTACAGTTTAAATTACAAATTAACAAGTTGCTGCATTCTAGCCTTTAGCTTAAGCTCCCAGATGACAGCTACAGACAACACCAAGTCTCATCTTTGATTAGGTCAGCAAAGACAGTAACTTTATTAGCAACCAATATGGAACTGAATTTGTAGCTGAAGAATGAGCTCTCTGTTAGACGGTGCTATATACTTAACTCTGGATAGTCAAGGCGAGCAAGACACACTTTAATGTTAATCAAATACCTGACTGCAACTTGTCTCTTCAGAAGCCAAGGTCATGATCACTTGTGATGAGACTCCAAGTGCCTGTGGCCAATTCTGAACATGTGAATTTGGCTCCCTCAATTCTTAATAGTCTACTTAAGGGCATCTAAGAAAGCTTCAGAGTTCCTAAACATTCTGCATGGCTCCCTCAAGTCTCCAAATTCAAACTCAGCTTCACCTCTGGCCATTGTACAGTAACATTCAGTGGTTACACAAAAAAACCACATCCCCAAACCCAAGGCATTTCCCCCCAGAAATAAACTACATCAATAAAACAGACAATCATTTAGCACTGCCACCAGGCCTTAGTAATTTTTACAATTCCATATTACCATTTACATATATATGATGTATGATTATGATTATGCTTCCCAGTATAAATTTTTGCAAGAAACTACATTTAGGCTTCAAATATGTGCAACTGTTTTATGCTCAAATGATTCTCTTTAAAAGATGTAAAACAAAAAAATATTTAAGCTCACCTACTGATAGAAGACGCCACATAACAGCAGGGGTAGCAAAGCAAGCAAACACATCATCAGTGCAGGCAAAGTGAGTGAGGTGGGGAAGGATCACGGACTGCCCACGGCACTGGCCCCACATGTACACCTGGCCACTCTGCGTCTTGGCAGCTGATGTGTGAGCAGAGTGGCAGGCTGCAATCTCTATAACTCTGAATTTACAAGCAAAGAAAGAAAAAAAGCAAGTCACTCTCATAAGAACAAAATGCAGTGAAGCAGCTCACTACCTCCTGTCTTTATCTGGTGCAAAAGATATTTGTAAGCATGCACGTGCTTCCAATTGCAAAAATGTTTTCTGATCATACATAGCAAAATTAAAAGGGTTATCAACGTTTCTTCAAATAGCGTGAAAGCTTCTCATTGAAAAAGCATCTTGAGAGTGAGGAGACACTGTTGCAGCAGAGCAGTATACCTGCTGCAGCACATGCTCTACTGAACCCCTTGGCTCCCTCAAAGAAAGTTATGGTGAGTTTCATGTCTCTGAATGTCCTCAGTGATGCTGAGCAGGTGAGGCAAGTGCTGTAGAGAACAGGCACTTGCAGAAGATGAAGAAGGGAATGAGAAAATGAAGAGGTATTTAAAACAAAAACAAAACCAAAAAAAACCCAACCCACTTGCATTTTGGTTTATAATTGAATGTTAATGAAAATCTTTTTCCTGATTGCTTTTTGGTAAGTTACAAAGCAACAATTCAACCATACTTCTTTTACTTAAATTACTGAACTGTCATTACTCATACAATTATTATTACTTACATTTAATGGACTTTCGTTTTGAAAATTAAAAATTAGAACCAAACAGCACTAAGAGCTGTTTCTATGTGTGTTTTCACTATGTTAGGCTATCTCACTAATCCTAGGATTTCAAAACTCCCACTGCGTACAACATTACACAATCCACTGTTTTTGCAGTCTGAACTGCCACTTGTTTACTTGTTTTCCCAGCTGCCTGGGGAAAATAGCTAGGAAACAACTTGTTTAAAGCCATATGTACAAATCTTGCAGGCTTTAGTGAAGTAATACTGACACCAGAAATTCATATTCTGGCCAAGAAAAGGGAAAGGAAGCATACAACATTAAAACTGGTATGAAAATGTGGTTAAATTTAATCTGCAGCCAAAGCGTCTAGAAAAAAATCAGTTACATTTTAAGCAAAAGCACACACATAAAGACACAGCAACATTCAAAAAAGAGCCATGTCTCATCACCAGAGAGGAGTTGCCTCTTCCTTACAATAATGTACACAGACACAAGTTTAAGACGGACATCTCACTTTTTTATTTTTCACAACAGGAAGCCAAAATCAAGACCTCAGTAGTAAGAAATAGGTTCAAATTTCTGGCCACATATATACATGGCATATACATTAGCAACAGAAATAACTGTCCCATTACCCATCAAGGACTCAGGAAAATATTTAACTTGTAAAAATCCAAGCTTAATTTTCAGGCAACAATACTGAGAAAGGACTCCTCCCTTTCTCTCTCTCTCCAGGGTTATGAGCCAGATTTAATAGCAGAAATAGCATGAATTGCAGATGTCCACTCTTCACTTTTTCTGTGTGTACTTCTTGTCAAAAGTAGCATATTAAAAGACAACATATATTCAGAGACAATAAAGCTTTTACTGTTGACTTCAAACAATGAAACCACACCACTGAAGAGAAACTGCAATTAAGACCTATAAAGTACAGTGTGAGCCGAAGCAGAAAATAGCACATTCAGGCTCAGAACATTCAGTTTCTCTTTCACAAGGATAGTTATGGGGAGGATTCAAGCACTTTCAGTGAAAATCCCATTCACATTTAGCAGAAGAACCACTGCAAAAAATTATAGGCTATTTCTTAAAAAAAGAAGATTTAAAATGCCATAATTTTCTGTAGCTCTTCTGAGGGTATGCCAACTAGTGTCTGACTGCAAGACTGTTAAGTATTACCTGTCCTTATCCACAATAACTGTTGTAGGGTAAGACTGGTTACTTTTATTTCCAGTACCTAACTGGCCATATGAATTGGCTCCCCAGGCATAAATCTGACCTTCATCTGTTAGCACTAATGTATGTGCATAGCCACAGGCAACCTATAAGGAATAATAAAAAGAAAAATCTCATTTTTATGTAACAGTAAGTTAATATAGATAGATACATGTTCTGCTATACATTAATGTTATTGATTCTATACCAGTGTAGAAAGTACAAAAATTACAAATACAGATACATTTATTAAAAAGATGAGGTGACACCGAGGAAAAAAAAATGTATTAGTGACAAACCCTGCCAGATCATCTCAAGAGTACAGAAAAAGAATAGCTAGAAATTGAGAAAAAAAAGGAAAGCTATATGACAAATTTGAACAGTATGCAGAAAAAATGAAAAAAAAGGCAGATCATCTGTCCCACAATGACCTTGCTCTATGGGCAACTGCTCCAACATGAATAGCTTACCACTGTGAAAACAGGCGAGGTCTCCCAGGCTGCTCCTCTCCTCCCTGACTGCCAGCCACACAGAACTGTCCTCTCCCTGTGTCAGCTCTAGTGCTTGAATACCCACTTTACAATCTATATATGCAGCACATGCTGCACATAGAGATACACAGTGACAAAATTAACAGCAAGGGTCTTGCTCTGCATGAGTTAATGTAACCTGTTATAGCTAGACGGCTATCAATAACCCACTGATGTTGTTCAAAACTAGCTCACATATCTTCATATAACCCGCAAAGCGGATATACCATAAGTACATGTAGTCCATTGATATCCATGAAGCATGTGATGTGCTTTAAATTAAATAAATCCTTTAAATCAAATTAAAGCATGTGATGTGCTTTAAATTAAATAAATTAAATAACTGATTGGAGGTTTATAACTTGGTATTAATAGATATCAAGCAAATGAAGTAGTAACTAAATCAATAGTAAATAAGTCAAACTTACTGGAGCACCCACACTCTCTAAACAGGTGAATAAACACAGGGGAAAATAATATTCACTTTATGTTATTCTCCAACAGCAATTGTTACTAGCAAAGCTACTGTCTACATCCCAGAAACTGAATGTAAAACTCTGTAATTAAATTACTTTATTTTAAAATATTTATAAAATCCATAACTTCCCTGAGTAAATGTTATTACATAGGATACAGAATTCAAACCACACTTGTAATTTTCACTAGGTTACAAACCAATGTTTTCTAGCAGAATCTGTCATTTTCTTGACAATATCCTCTATTTTGGATAAACCAATTTAAAACTTTCAGAGCTCTGTGGTTACTTTAAATATTCCCTATCAGTCAAAATAAGTTTTCAGTTTGACAGTTACAATGATGACAGCCCAGCTATTTAGTAAAGTGTAGTAACGACCCAAGATCAACTAGCCATGGAATCATATCAACTGTTGTCCAAAAGCAGTTGGAGACAATTTGTTTAGACTTCAAACACTGGTTAGCCATCGTGGCTGGAGTGCAATTCTAAAAGTGATATTCAGTCTGGCAGAAAGACGAAATGCTAAACTACAGCATTTTCCCAGAAAAGAAGACAGGGGTTAAAGAAGGGGGTAGCCTAAGAAGACTTTCTTATTTACTAAAATAACAGGACTTTTTTTTAAAATTAAGTTTCACAGGAAAAAAAAACCCAAACATTTCTAATGCCCTACTTGTCTTTGAGTAAAATCCTGACCTCACTGAAGTCAATGGCAGAATTCCCACTGAATTCCACAGGCTCACAGTTTCTCCCCTACTGACAAAGGTCCATTTTAAGATACCTGTTTTTATTCTGGTAAATGGCACTTCAAATAAAGAGATAAACGACTGTCCCTTATAAATGTAGAATACACCTTAGGATATTTTCAGTTGTTGATACGGGGTTCGACAGGGAGCGCCGCACACGTACCCGCTGCACACGGATGCCTTGCAGTGCCGCTATTCGGCACGGCGTTGGCTGGTTGCCGCTGCTGCCCAGTCCCAGTTGGCCGTTACCGTTGTAACCCCAGACATAGACCTTAAAAACAGAGACGGGGATTTTAACTCTTTGCTACTAACTACTTCTTTCAAAAGCAGTATGACTACTTCAGAGTTATAATAATAATTTTCTGCAATATTCCCTGTCCCCACACCTTAGGATCTGTACTTGATATGTAGTTACACCTGTATAAACATACATATATACATAAATATATCTATACATACATGTATATGGTTTTCTGTGCCAGAAATTTTGGATGATGCTTCTGTTTAAAATACCAACTGCATGCTCATCTAAAATTCTAAATCTCCATATTCATGTTGTTCTTTAAGACTTAGATTATGTAAGACTACAATATTTTAATATGAAGAGTAGAAAAATAAGTGATTCATATGGCTGTTTCCTGGCACAGAGCAAATTCAGCAAGAATACTTTCCTTTCTTAAAGAGCTAATTTCTCATTCAAAAATCCTCTAACAGAAAAGAAAACACACCAAAACAAGTATAAACTGAAAGCTATGACAAACGGTTTGAGTAGGCTGTTAACAGCTTTGTGCTGAACATAAGAAAAAGAGAAAATACTGAGCTCTGATAATTTCATTGACATATGTTCTACTGCAAACAATAGCTACTTAGGTCTAAACTGAAATGCTTGGAGCAATGGATCTAGAGAGAACGTAAGCTACCCAGAATCTTCAGGTCATATGAACTAAAACAAGAATACTACAACCCCTTTGTATCTTTGCAATGAGGATGAAAAAGTATGAGAGGGATTCAAGGAGTACTGCAACAGAACAAATATATGCAATGTGCTTTATTTTCTCCATTTTCTCTTGAGATAAAGTGTGCATATATGAGCACTGAAAATTAAAATAGCATTCACTGATTATTCTCACATTCTTGATACTTAAGACTCTAGTATAGACAGTATTTATTTTTTTTCTATGAATGCTAAAGAGCAGTGGGATAATGCATTAATTGGCACTTTCATTTTTGCTAGACTATAACACCAGCTCTAAAAATCAGTAAATCAGTTATAAAAACCTGCTATTTTTACATAGAGAAAATGAAGCTAGCATGAAGTGCTAAGTATACATATATAGATTCAATATAATTTAATCCCAAAGTTTGTAAGTCTCCTGACATTCACAATACTATTTTTACTTCAGAACTGTATTTTCAAGTAAATTTGAAATTTGATATCTGAATTCCTTCAATTCAAAGACAACTCCAATAGCTGATACAAAGTAAGAGCTGCTAAATTTTATGAATAATCTCATAAACCAAAAAGCCATAAACCAAATGTTACTGAACAATTTTCCCTGTTTCGCTCTATCTGCTTTCTAAAGAAGAAACCATAATCAGCATGGATAGGAAGATGTGCTTAAGTATGTCAGAATTTGCAGGACAATTTATGACAAATGTTTTTATAAGCAGTATAAACAGGTAGATTTGAGGGACTCTGGAAAGGCATACTTTTCTGAGTAGCAGCTCATTACTGACAAGTTTGAGATTATCTACATCCTGTGATATTACATAAAACAAAATCAGTCAGATAATTCACTTAAAGTTTTTTACCTCTCCATTTTCCACCACAGCCATAGAGCACATCTGTCCACAAGCTATATTCACTACTATTTTATTCTGTAGGCAGCTGGTAACTCTTCGAGGAATTGGTTGATTAGCTGTGGAACCAGAACCAACTTGGCCTGAGTTATTGTAACCCCACGTATACACCTGTTGTAAGAGAATTGTTGTAGAAGAACACTATATAACAAACAGTTCGAAGTACACATTCAAGAGAGAAAAAAGTTACACGCATAAAAAATTACATTTTTCATTCAAATGGATGTATTCTTTTAAAGACCTAGGCAGATACATAGGTTTACAATTTAACTGTTTCCATCAAAAACACAGCACTCATAATATTTATATATTCCATTCTTTTATGTTCCTCCAATCAAAGGTAAGAGCAACATGACAGTTGCATTAATGCTGGATGAATTCATTGCTAGTTTTACAGAACCCAAAGTAAAATGGCTAACTGGACATAAATGGCACCTCAAAGCAAATAACAGAAAACTCCTTGGATGAATGTGATTTATATTAATGCCAGCTTTAACACCATTAAGCATTTACAGTATAGCATAGGAAGGAACTGACTGCCCTCTACAAAGAAATGACAACTTCTTATTACAAGCAGATGTAGCACACAAATCAATCTTCTGCATGCACTTCAAAGCATCTAGACCCTTACAGGTTTTCCATTTTCATCAAACATTTGTGTTGCATCAGCTCTTTGAGGATAGCCAGTAGCAAGGTCTAATGCTCTAGGTGCAGAATGTTTTCTTTTTTCTCACATGCATGAATATCATTAAGAGAAAAGAGAGATTTATTCCAGCTGTTCTCACCTCTCCATCAGATGTTAACACCATAGAATGATGAGAGCCACAGGCAACTTCAATGACTTTTTTGTTCACCAAGTTAGTAGAGACTTGACAGGGAAGGAAACCATGATTTGTTGTACCATTGCCCAACTGACTATAGGCATTATGACCCCATGTATACACTTCTCCTTCTATAATAAAAATGTAAAAGGCTAGTTTAAAATCTCTATTTTTCCAATGAGTACACAACATAAAATTACAAACTGAAAAGTAAAATTCCATAACAATTTACATATTTGAGTGTGTATATATATATATATATATATATATATATACACACACACACATGTGCCCATTGGGACTCTCAAGCCCATGAACATACCAATTCACATAGTGTTGACCACAAATCCAGAAGGATAGTATCACCATAATCTTAGTAAAAGAAATCATTTAGCTGAAACAAAGGAGACAGTGCAATACAGAAGAGAAAAGGATGACAGGACAGTCAGGAGTATACATTTCAATTTCCTTGTTACTGACAATCAATCAAAATATGTCCTGTTTCCCACCTTGGAAAATTCAAATAATAAGCTTTTATTCCTTTAAGACATACATGAAGATGCTTGTAAGAAAAACTCATTATTACTTATTAATAAACATACTATTATTTACTTATTATTTAAACGTACTATTCATGTCCTGTATTTTGAGAAACGTGCTAGTGAAATTAAGAATGCAATAAATGTCTCACTGTCTTAAGACTGATGGTTCACCTAGTGCAAAATTCTGTCCTCCAGCTGGCAACAGAAAGAAGCTACTGTTTAAGAGGAACATGAGCCTGGTCACTTTTTGCAGTTCCCAAGCATTTACAGTCACTAGAGGACAGATATTACCAGGTACCTCTGGTTCTCTTTAATGTATATATATTGGCCCGTTTTCCATGAAGCTAACACCTTTACATATTCATTTTCTTTCATCTGTTTTAAATCAAGTATCCCCTAGTTAGAGCAGTGCAGGACTTGAAGAACAGCTTTCCTACATTCATCTTGTCTGTCATCATCATAATCTTCTAAACCTAAATTACACTGTTACTGCAGGAGAGCTAGGTTTGACATACAACTCCATCAGATTTCTAAAGAGATCACCAAACTCCTTATCCCTAAGAAGGTATCCCTCAGAACTACAAACGCAAAATGTGCTACACTAAACCAGTATTTCTCTACAGTAACACCTTAAATCTGATTACTTTACTCTATCAAAAGTAAACAACCTTTTCTTTGTTTCACCAATATGAGAATAAAAATTCCAGTGAACAGGTGAAACAGCCACATAGAAACATACAACTTAAACTGGAAATTATAGTAATTAACACAAGAATTGTGCAATACATAAGGGCTGTCTGAAAGGCAAGTTAGAAGAGGCTGTGCTGAATGGAAGATATTAATGTGAATGGAGTTAAGACTAAAAATCATCAAGGATCAGTTCTGGACCTGTTCTTTTGCAATACTTCCGTTCTTCATCTGGGTAAGGAGTACGAGCGTGCCAGTAGGATCTGCCAGCGACATGCTCAGAAAAATAGAGATACATACATAAAAAGCACCCAGAATTGTTTACCCTGAAGACTGAAGAAAATGGTGGAATGTAATTGAATATAAACAACAGTCACACATTTACAACACAATTCCCCTCACCTACCTTTAGTCATCTAATCTAGACTACTCAAAAAGATTTATCCTCAATAATGGAGAGAGAGCACGAAATTTTAACATCATCAGTCAGGCTCTAACAGGACCTCACTGGAAACACAATATTAGTCGTTTGTCTTTGATGATAATGTCCCTGATTGCGAACAGAAGGGGCACTCGCATGATGAGGATAATAGTGTGTCAATGAGACAACAGAAAATAAAAGTCTGAGAGGCAATATAACTGGTCTTTAAAGCACATCCAAAACTAGGTACAGGAGGGAAAAGACGTGTTTTAGCTAAAGGGCATTGCTGGCACAAGGATATACAGGCATAATGTAGCCACTAATGCATTTCAAAAGCAATCAGAGGTTCCAAACTTAACTGCAAAGTTTAAAAAAAGCCTTCGAAAGTAGCAACAAGATTAAAGCAGAGCTTGAAAAACTTTTGAAAAGAACTAGCTATAAGCAGAGCTAGCTGATATGTCAGTCACCAATGAAAATATGTTGGACTTGATAGTCCAGAACATCCATCCCAATTCCTCTCTTACATTACCAGCACAGACCTTTCACATCTGCCAGACTAATTAAAGTGGATGTATCTGAAAAGCAATATTCAGATCATACTTTACCTTCTGTAGCAAGAACAACATGAGGGCCACTTCCATAACTCAGACAGGCTATCTTTTTGCCACATAGAGAATCTAACCTCCTTGGTTCAATAGTGCTCTGCATGTCACCTGTTCCCAAACACCCACTGCAGTTCATGCCAAGCACAAAAACCTGTTATAAAAGAATCACAAAATCATAATTTAGGTTGGAATGGAGGATCTCCAAAGGTCAACTAGTCCAACCCCCAGCTCAACAAAGATCTAAATGCATCAGCTGACTCAAGGCCATGTCCCATTGAGTCTTGAACAGCTCCAAGAAAAAGATCTCACAACCCCTCCAGGATTTAAACATTCTCATCGTTAATTTTTTCTCCTAATACTGAATCATAATTTTCCATCTTCCAGCTTGTGTCCATTGCCCCTCAGCCTGTCACTATGCTCCTCCAAGAAATGTCTAACTCCATCTCCCTTTATGCTCTGATTGTGGTAGGAAGCCATTAATTTGAATTAAAAATGCTTTAGCAGCAATCAAAACGATCAGGCATTTTTGCATGCAACTTTTCCTAGGTATACGATCATAGTACTTGCTTTCAGAACAACTTGATATATAAATAACTAAATATGACTACATTGTCGTGGACAATTACCTCATCATTTTCAGTTGCATACAACACTTCATTACCAGCACTGCCAAATACACAGGCTTGACGAATTAACTTGAGCTCTTCTTGGGAACAGAGAGAAAAAATTGGCCATTTCCCAACATCCAGCATCTTCAGGGCTGACAATAAAGTTGCCTCCAATACCTGATGTTATAAAAGATGATATAAAATATCTAGACAGAGAGAAATGCATACCTTTGCATACCAAAAAGTAAAAAAATTAGAGAAACACCATCTCCTTTTTAAACCACAAACCACTATTTTAATTCTAGAACAATACCCTGAGGGAGGTTTGTTCTAGAATTAAAATAAACAAATAAAATACATCATGATCCAGAAAGAAAGGATCTATATGCAAGGAGAAAAGTACTATATAAAAAGTTAAATGGTGAGATTGTATTTTCACTACATTCATACAACATAACTGCTAGCTTATAGAATTCAGTGTACAGGATTCTAATAGAAAGTGTAAACTATACATTCAAAACTTGAAAATAATTTGTGTCTTTTCCTCTGGTGCTAAAAGAAGTTAAAAGAAGAAATAGTACTGTTAAAAGAAGAAACCATTAAAAAATCTGCCCAAGAATATACTTATCTTTGAAAAATATACACATTTGTTTTCATGCATTGAAAATGGAAACTTGAGAAAACGTGAGAAACTTTTTTCTTTCTCCTTTACTTCTGAAATTTACTTCTGTTTCAATAATTGTTGAATCTTTGGGAACTTCCTAAGAATATCTGCATTTCCGTAAGTAGACATACAATAAAAGAAAAAAGATGATTGAACATTTTCCAGCTTATCCAAGGACAAATGACAAGTTTATTTAAAGGAAAAGAAAAAAAGATCTCTCCAGACATTACAACTAGTCAAGCTAATGTCTGAATCTCATGCAATGTTTCTACTACTTTAGTATAGCATAAATCAGAAAAATGTTGCAGTATCAAAATTTTATAGCAAAGTTTGCATGGAGCATGCATCAAATGTTCTTGACTGAAATTAAAACAGGATCTGGATGTGAAAAAAAAGTAGCGTTACTTGTCAGATCAGAACGCAAGTAAAAATAGATTTTGCCTATTACAAGCACTGTGTAGTTCACCACATAACATTGAGAATTGCATCATTAGTTTATTTCTAGCAAGTAGCTGATTTACAAAATGATCTGTTACAGAACGTTATTTTTTCTACCTCTGACTGAAACAAAGATGTGAATAAATTCTAGTCTGAAGTCTGAAGCATATTATGTCAGTCATAAGGATACTGCTTTTTTGATTAAAAAGCTTAGTATGAAAAAAATGTACACATAAACATAGATAATGTTTAAAACTAAAGAAATAATCCCTAAATTAATCCTGAACTAAAATCTTTAAACAAATTGCAGTTAATCACACATTTTTTTATATATAATTCTGAGGAAGGAAAAGGAGGGTTGGCCATCTTCCCTAAAGAAAAGCTGTGGTTTTGATCATACCAGTTCTTTCCCCATCTCCTCACACTAAATAACTAACCAATTTCAGCCATCTTGCAAGTAAAAGGGAAATAAGATTCTGCTGACACAATCTATTTGGCAATAGGCAGCTGGACAATCAGACATGTTTGTTATGAAATAAATCAGCAAGAAAGGTCCGAGCCAGTCCTAGCAAATGCTGTCCTCCATGACACATAACAGGGTTATAAGTGACGAAGGACATGAATCTATATGGAAGCAGGGCTCATTTATCTGCTGTTCACAGAACAATTTGTTTTATGTCAAGAGGTTAGCATTAATTCTACAGAGGATTTTAGGCACTTTAAAAATATGATAATGGATAGTGAAAGCATCACAGAGTAGTCTTCCAATTGCATCAACAAAACTGCATCCTACTTTTGCTCAAGACTGATGAAGACTCAGGTTCAAAAGGACAGTCATGGTGTCCTTGAATTGTACAGATTTCCTTACTGGAATAACATATCAGTTTCTTTAAAATGTGGGCTCTAAATTCCAAATGCATAGTGTGTCAGAACCTATTAATTAATCTTAAATAGGAAAGGTTTTTTCTGTAACATCCTACTACAGAGCACTCATATTCCACCCTCATAATTAACAGGTCAAAAAAACCCCAAACTGTAGCATTTCTTAACACTAAAATACTACACTGAAGGAAAAAAAAACAAAGTACTGTTATAAAAAGCACCCAAGGAAACACTTGTGATCCTGATTTTTTTTTTTAACAAAAGAAATAACAACAAATGTTATCAGATACAAAATATCCATAATCTAAATCCTGTCTCTGGAATTATTATTTACATTCAACTCAGTAAGAGATATTTTCTCACCTTTCAAGATTTTGTCCCCTCCCACATTTCTCCATTATATTTTGTCCCCAAAATATGAAAAACAGCTTGAACTATCAGCCTGTCAATATTTATGTCTCATAAGTGATCAGTTCCCTCATTATATTGCACAGTCATGAAAGAAAGAGCTAAACCAGAATTTGAGATTTCATATGGTCCAGCTACCTGTCCCAAGGGTGTATCAGTTATGCCTCAAGAATTCCTAGAAATTCTACACTTCATTTGACCTCAGCAATCAGTTTGAAAGCTGGTTATTCAGTTTTATTTGTCATGCAGATCACTTTAAAAGGCATCATCATTAAGCTCAAAATCTGAATGATGTTTCATTAAGTTTTACATGCAGAGTGTTCAAAGGAAATAAAAGATTAAAATGGGAGGAAGTTTTTGCTTCAAATTATGATACAAAAGTTAATTCTAACAAGTTTATGTTGTTGAAACATTAGGCTGGAACACGTAACAATACTAAACTAAACCGGCCTTGTAAGCCAAAGGATCAATTCAACCTCATTAAAAAGAATATATTGTTCTTCTAATATTTTGTGGATCACATAAATAGCATTTCTTTTGCTAGTATCATTTTTCTACCTTTACCTTTGGTTTTCTATTTATCTTGAAAGCTATAAGCATGTACTAAACTACTGCTTAATAGAAGCCAACTTCTTCCCTTTGAGTAGAGCAACACTGAGTTCTCAACAGAAATTCACACTCTGACCTTGACACTGACTTCTTGGGAAGGAGGAGGTTCATCCTCCATATGGATTTGTGCTTGTGTCCCCCTGCAGAGAGAGAACTGTGGTTAAAATCATATTGCTGCAACAATACTTCATGGAACTATACACACTTAAGCCAGAACTATTTGCTTCTCTGGGGTGAGAAAACAAGAAACACAAAGCTCAGTCAGTTTTGGTTTTACATTCAACTATACAGTGATCAGTTAGACAGACTCTGCTCTTCTGTGTTCCTATTTAAAATAATAATTCTTGGCCAAAACAATTTAGTTAAAACAAGTAGTAAAATTAATCAGACTGTGATTTGAAAGGAAGAAGTTTTTACTAAACACTATACTCCAATGTCTTTTTATTGCAGTAAAAATAAATTTAAACCTTGCTGACCTAATTTTTCAGGACATTTCTTTCTGCAAAGAAAAAGCACACTGGTCAGAGCTTTCCATTTCTGGCTTAAGCCTTCAAAAAGGCTCTTATTCCAGTTCCATTCCGAAAACCAATCTTAGGAAAATATTTAGGTCTTTTCAGGTTTACTGAGAATTCTTAAAATATCCACTTTGCTTCAGAAAATACTTCCAATCCAGTAAATTACTTGTATTATTTCTATGACATGCATTATCTATAGAAACAGATTTTCAGATCAGATGTTTCTTCCCAAATATGCACAACTCTCCCATCCTTGCATTGTTTTCTAAGACAAAGCCATGCAACTCCATTTTCAGTAAAACTGCGAAAAGTCACAAGCATCTCTGGAGCTGTGCAAGCTTATCTTTTACTCAACAAGTGGGAAAGCTGTACACATAATTTTCTTTGAGGCACGCTGGTTCAGGCAATGCTAAAAATCTGTTTAGTTTTCACTTAAAATTAAATGTTTGTGTCCTGGGTTTGACTACAGGCAGAATAACATCCAACAAACAAGATACCGTTTTACTTAGTTCCTTTTCAGAGGAATACAACACTAAAAGAAGTATGAAATCTAGCTTTTTTTAAGACTACCTAACTTACTACTAAACATGCCTCTTAAGTAAGACTTCATGCCATAAGACCTAGGCCAAGGACACAGAATACATAAAATTCATATGATTTAAATATTATAAATGTTCATGTTTTAACAAATATAATTTAATTTACCGAATAAACAAAAACATTTTTTATCTAAAACCAAACAATTGCTGCAGCTCAACTATACTGAATATGCACACTGTTAAGCTTATGCTTCAACATACACACAGTGTATTTTATACATGTAGTTTGAGATGTTAAATGACAAATACAGCTCACGTGTGAAAGTCCAGCTACTCTCCTGTCCATGTTGACTTTGAGCTTAAGGTTCAAACACAGAACCATACTGAAAGCTAAGTTATATTCCCTTTCAACTAGGAAAGACTAAATGGCTGATTCAGCTGCCCACACATTAGCACCTACTGCTATCTGAGATGATCCTAGGGAGCCCTGGCACCAAACTGTGCTGGCAGATATAATACAGGGCCTATAGGGTATCCATGCTATGCTAGAGCAGCAGCTAAGAACTAAATGGCACTAGACATGCATGTGGAACTGAACAGAGCCCTCAATAAGTACATACAGCCATTCATGCTTTACAACTTAATGGAGATGGGTTAGTTTGTTAAGCTCTCGCTGTTGAGTGATTTGTCATCTTCTTTTCTTCCACATACTTGTTCAAACAACAAGAATGCAACCAGTTTATTTTGTGTACATTATCTCCCTTTAAACTAGAAACAACTAGCCTAATTAAGGCCTTTGGCATGACCACAAAATAAGCAGGACCATACCACTGAACTGCAGCTCTGAAACATTTAATTTCAAGTACATGTGTAGTCCTACTGTGAAACTGATTATCAAGGTTATCCAGTATTTTAGAGCATCAATTTCCGGCACTCCCTAGCAATGATGACATATGTCACCCACTTCTTGGCCATCCTTAGCCTACATTCAGCCCACAGGGCTGACATGTCCTGCAAGAGAATAACTAGTAACTATGAATTTTCTGATTTAAATAGATGTAGAATTATATTTTTCCTTCCTCAAGCCATTTGATACCTAACTGATATCCACGATTCTTCAAGTTCTAATATTTCAATTCTATTGCTTCTGTTTAGGCAAAAGCATAGTCTGACTTTAAAAAGTTGACAATTTATTTGTTAATATAAAGAAAGATATGTTAGGATCTAACCATTTCAGCTACCTAACAAAAGATTCTCCGGCCCACTACTTTTCAGAATCCCACAAACATGCTGACAGTTTAGCTCTAACTTTTCAAGAACTAAGATCACTAACATGTCCTCACAACTCAAATTATAAAATGTTTTATCTCATATACAACTAAGTGAAAATTACCCTGCAACTCCATTCTTCAAGCTGTTCTGCAAACATAGACTCCTGATTTCTGAGCAGCTCTATAGGAGTACGTGGGATGGCTCAAATTACACCAGCTTATTCTTTTATTCAATTTCCGTATACTAATAAAAGTACATATTGATTGCCACATGTCTGCATCTGAAAAAGTGTTCTTTCTAAAAACTTGTAATTGATTTAAGATACATTTAAAGTACCAGTGATGATTCATATTTGCCTACTCGTAGGAATGTTCCCTCCAGAAAAATAACCATTGTATATACAGAGTGAAGAAATTTTGTCATCAGTATTTTCATCAAAAATTTCATCAAAAATTAAAAGATAAAAACCTGTATATCCAAGTACTTCAGGTACAGAAGAAAAACATAACCTAGCTATTTCAGACAAGTTACTGGGGTTGTTCATCTACTAAATTGTATAATACGCACATAATTGCCAGGAAGCCTTACTTTAAAACAGCTAACCACTATGTTAAAAAAAACAAAAAACAAAACAAAACAAAACAAAAAAACTTAATTTAGAAAGTAAAAAGCAAGAAATATTTCTCACATATTAAAACTTTATATACATTTTCCAGAAAAAATTCTGAAATGCAGACCTAAAGGAGAAAACTTCATTGTTGTGAATGTCCATTTCTTGAGGAAGTGAACAGCATTCTAATACAAAAATATTTATATTAAACTTTCACAAATCTCTTAGCTGGAATCCAAGTACAATTAAGAAGCTAGACAGCATACTCTGGCAGTCTGAGTTTAGGTCTTGGAATCTGAAAGTTCTGACCCTAGTTTCAGTCCAACCATGACAGGTCTTTGGGTAAGGCACATACACTTAAGCAGTACAGATAAGATTATGTTAAGGAACACAAATACTAGTTTTCATAGCCAAGTTCTATTAGCAGTCTAAAACCATTTAATTCTAAATATTTAAAGAAGTTCACTGACTCATTCGAATGTAAACATTCTTGTAGATTCTCTCTCTAGGAACTTGGCAAGCAAACAAAAATTTTCAGAACTCCACTTAGTACTTCCTCCCACTTAATTTGAACATTTATAAATCTCATCTGCTGAATCAAAGGTCTGTCTGGAGCTTCTTCCCCAGGGCTTAGAAAAGATTAGGAGAAAAAAGTCACAGAAAAAAGGGACTTGCTGACACCTTCAGGGAAGGAACCCAACCTTCTCTGATATTCTTGATTTCTCAGCAGTTTCCTACCAGAGTAGTCATGAAATGATGCTAACTTCCTCAAGTGATCTTGCAGGAGAGAACAGGCCAGTAATATTGTCAACAGTTATTCCTACTGAACAGGTCACATTCCCTTTCTAGGAAGACCATTTTCAAAATTATCTTCCTCCTGCACGTATAGTGAAATGTCACTACTCCATCCAGCGCTGACAATAAATTGACAGAACTCAGCTTGTCATTCATTCTTCCATTGATGCCGAATTTTCCATTACTGAGAGAAAATGCAGACCTTGATAAACCGTAAGTAGTTGTTTGAAAAATAACTAACTCTAACTAAAGCATAGTCTTCTCTCCCTCTTTTCTGCTTCTTGACACCAGACTGTGACTTCTCAGCTCCTGAATGAAAGCTCCACTGGCTTCCTACATAGTTGCAAGAGCGGATCTACTGCAATTTAGAGACTAGATCCAAGAAACTCTGAAAGACTGGTGTATTTACAGCCTGAAAGACTGACATTCTTGCCCTCTTACCTTGCAAGGTAGGTAGGTCCTACAGAAATTTCTAATTATAATGATCTGAGGTACGACAGCTTTATTGTCTCAATCTCCAGAGACAAAACTTTAGCCAAAAACGTCTTGTCAGATGCCACTCCTCTTTTGGCATGACATCCAGTTTCACCCACTGGCTCCAGGGATGAACCTCCAGCATGACCCCACTGAAGTTTTCACAGGTTCATCTACATGCAGTATGCTCTATTGGAGTTAGATGCTTGAAACCTATTCGCAGAGGCCTTTTTTTCAGTAATGCCATCAACCCCAAAAGGAAATTGGTTGCCAAGAATGAAAGCAGTGAAGGATAAGATGCAAACAATGCACTAATGAAAACATGGGCACACAAAAAGCACGGAAGATAGTAAGAATACTGTTCTGTTACCCAACCTTAGCACCATCCTTCACTGCAGGTTCAATACCTCTGTGATAAAGAGCAAATACATCATGGAAAAACATTTTGAAATAAATGAGAAGAGAGGAAAGAAAACAGAAGGCACGATTGTTCAACTCTCCAATGGTTTAAAAGTAAGTGTTAGGGTCTGGTGTGAAATTTCTGACCTACATGACAAAACTGCTTTGAAAAATCATATGTAGATCCCTGAGACACCTTCCCCTCACCTCCAAAAAAACTCACACCTTGAGGTTTTGGGCTAGCAAGACAATTTGACTAATCTGATTTTTATAAAATCATATAGGACTTTTAAAAGTCCTGTATGATGGTAAGACACACTGCTTGTATTAAGTTTCTTTATTTCTCCCATTCCTATTCCAATTATTTTTTTCCCCTTAGAACTGCTGTTTATCATCATCATTGATGAAGAATAGTGTATTGTTTACCAGCGAGCAGCAAGAGTGGAGTTGATTGAAAAAATGCATCATCACCCAACAGAGGGAAAATGCTTAAACAGAAGAAAAAAAAAACCCTCAAATTCTTTTCTCATTCTACAAACCCTACAGACATCTCAAAAAATAATTTCAAAGCTTTGGCTATCCATCTACTTGACTGAAAAAACAAAAATTTAATAAAGTGACTAACAACTAATAAGAAAGACAAACTATTTAACAAATGAAAGCCAGAAATACAAAGACTAGAAAATATAATGAAGTTTATACTAAAATTATCCCTCTAATATACTTACTGAAATGTCAAGGTCAGCAGCTAAAAAAAACTGATAAGAAGGTGTCAATCAAAAAATATTTTCACTTTAAAATATTTATCCGTCTTTCTATAAGTGCAAAAATACCTTTTGAAGGCAATCAAGTATTTCAGATCACAGAAACAATGCAAGAACTACCTTCAATGCTGAACTACATTACAGGAGGATGCTGGAGTAATTTTCACATAGTTAGTGGTTTACTTCTGTAGTTAAAAGAAAAAAAAATATAATAAAAATTATCTCAAGACCTTGAAGTGAATTACAATAATCATACATTTTGTTAGACAGTCTCTTGGGAAGAGGATGTCATTCCTGTATCTAAATCTAACCTAATGTCACCTAATGTAACCTAAATTTAACCTGAGATGATGAATAAAAACATTTTTTTTCATTTTTTAATGAGCCTGATCCAAGATTTTCAGGTAAGTAACTTGAAAAGATCTTTTTCTTTGCTTAGCCAAACTCTAAACCCACTTCAGTTCCTGTAATCCGTACATACAAACAAATGTAATAAAATACAACTGATACAATTGTTAGCTCTTATCTATTTTAAATGCTACATAAAATTTAATTTACCATATAATTTGGTAGAATTGAAACTTATTCTTCATCATGACCTTCTGATGTGAGAGTTCAAAGAACTAGCTTTAGGGAAACAAAAGTATTTCAAAGATTTGGTTTTAAAAGAATTTTATTAAAAATATTAACCATGTAATGAAGCCAAATGAAAATAATGCAAATAAATATGTGAAAGAAACAGATACTATATCTTTATAAACTTAAGGAATCTTAGTACAGAAAATATTAAAGCTTTAAGAATTTAAGAAACAGTAACAGGTCTTCAAGTTGTTCAGGATGAACTGTGTACAAGCTTCAGATGTTAGGTGGCATTGCAACTTGCACGTGGGAGCCCGACTGGACATCAAACTCGATGCCACAGGAACAGCGTGTCTGGGAAGAACCCTTCTGTTACTATGTAATCAGAAATACTATGCTGCATTAACAGAAAAACAGCACACAAAGGCACACATTTTGTTATGCCCCTCTAAGTAAATCTGATTTAGCCTAAACTGTTAGCAGTCTGCAGTTACCTGATCCAGACAAATGTTGAGCCATACATCAGGTATAGCTGTTGGTTCTTTGATTTCACAGACTGCTCGAGCTGTTAAAGAAGAAATATTCACAGCTTCTACAGTTCTAACCTTTTATCACTTCCTTATATGTCCAAGGAAGGTCATTCTAGCCTCATTTACACTAAAAGCTTTAATTTATAAAATAGATCTTCTAAAACATTCTAAGCCTTAATAAAAAACCTAAACATAAGCATTACTAAAACCACACCTGGCTCTCTTTTCTACATTCCTTGCTTACTTCAGTTTAGCACAGTCTTTCTGCACATTGGAGCCTTGGTCCATGGTAAGGGCTCCTGCCTACAGCTAAGAGGGCTACGTGTTGGGTCACCAAGAGAAGAGTTTTTTCAAGACGGACGTCTCGCACAGTTCCAGCATGAATCTGGCTGTAGCTACACTTCCCTGTAACACTGGGCACTTGCCAGAGCACTTCCCATGAACCCAGCATGGGTGGGTGAGTGGGAGGATGGAGCAATCTCTCTCTCACACAAAGACAGAATTTGCCTAGGTAACTACATCAAACACATAAATGCACATCAAACATATAAATGCATATATTTTTAAAAATCTATAAATATGCACACATATATAACAGTATGACACACCTGGAGCTGAGAATTATGATAGTTTAAAAACTTTTATAGTTATAGCTGTCCACATAAAAAGATAACGTATGTTATAGCAGAGAGAAATACAATAGTAAATAAAGTTAGCCCACTTCCTCTATGAGTAAATGACTGTGTAACTGTCCATCTGAATATTTCTTTAACAGTCTTCTGATACTGGAACTGACCAAAGTTAAGCAGCAAGAGCATGTGATTAAACATAACACGTAGAAGTTACCCAACTCTTAAAAAATAATTAACAGACAAAATGTTATTCATTGTGGTATAAACTTAAGCATCTAATAGCAAATCTACCCACTGCAGTAGCCTCCTCCAAACTGCAACAGATCATATGCATCATGATGCCAAGGTTATTTTACCTCAACTTTATCACTCCATAGTCTTATTACTATCCTTGTTTTTACTTACATGATTAAAGAAGCTTTAAAAACCAACCACCTGTAACTAACTTGGAACTACTTTTGTCAGTTCTCACTTTAGAACTGCACTTTATCTCTTGTATTTTTCTTTGCTTATCCATCCTCTTTCTAGCCTTTATTCCTAAAACCCTTTTTAATATAGGTGAAAGTTCTTTTCAATAGACCTTTTCTCATTCTTTGGATCTAAATTCCAAACAGATTCTACCTTTGGCACAAAACAGCTTCATACCTTCCTTGTTTCTAGGGCCCTCAGGACTCCAGCACAACTAACATCACTAATTAATCCTCTTGATTTTTCAAAGCTTGCCCTTCTAAAATTGAGAATTTGTATCTGTTTAGTCTTCTACTTTATTTATAATATCTAATTTAAGAATGTGATCCGAGATCACAAGCTTACTAATAAACCAGCTTTTCTCAGAATTTTCCACGCTACCCACTGAGAGCAAGTCTAAAGCAATTCAATGTTTACTTGGTAAGCTTATAGCAGTTGTATGTAAGAACAACTGGATCGCTCGATGTCCTTCCCAAATGATGCTGTTATCTACTGTATCTAAGAAAGAAAACCATCTGTGACATAATTCCTAGTAGTATCTCAGTAATATCCTTATGCAAATCCAACTCTTGTGGTCTACAGCAGACACCATCAAAAGCTCTTATAATTTCCTTTTCTCAAAGCAATGATATGCTTGACTTTTCTTTTTAATCCATACAATCGCTTCCTGTTACTTTACAGTCCATTGAATCATTCACATCTCATGCCATTCTGTCACATTTATTTCTCACATCTGGACAATATTAGCTCCCCTACCCCACATTCAGCAGGATCATTATTTCTCCATGTTTCCCTTATCCCAGTCTGCTTTCACATCCTTCAACGTTAGTCCAGCCCAAATGGTTTCTGATGGTGCCCAAACACAACTGTCTACAGACCTTACTCAGGTCATAACCTGGAGTAAAACCTCTTTTCTATTTGTGCACTCTCTTTTTATTCACCAAGATCAGAAATTTCATCTCTGCAAGGAATTGTGATGCACTCCTCCCATCTCTCACACATTGATAATCCTTGGTTTCTCAAGTATTTTCCTTAAACATGTAACTGGCCATTAAGCTAAGCTCGTCTAACATCTAACCTGTATTTTGCACATGAACTGCCTCATTTTCTTTGTGATTCTTCTCCTTATTTCATATTTATGGCACTGTGCAAAGACTGGTCTTACTTCATGCATGTTGATGTACAGGGTGAGAGAAAGCAAGCCAACATTCTCAGCTGTATTAAACAAACGCCTTTCTTTTTACCCTCCACACCTCCTCTACGCTTGCGGACAGGCCGCTCCAGCACGGTACGAAGTTAACTCCTGACAAAAGCTGCGAAGCCCCTGTTATCCGCCATTTATAAACCAGGTGCCGGGGAGCGCCACCGGCCCAGCAGCGGCGGAGCAGGCGGCGGCCCCTTTCCCCACCCATGGCCACGAGTGGGCGGCCGCACGGCTCCCCGTGGAGGAAAGCGCCCCTGGGCCCTCGCCGCGGGGCCCC